>NC_051421.1:20962250-20969750 GCF_015228065.2 Penaeus monodon | reverse complement strand
CAACAAGAAAGCGCATCGACGGAAATGCAAACATACTCCCCGCCGGTTGCGCAATCTTCTGAGTAATATGGACTAGAAAAATTTCCACGAGCTTGATAAAATAATTATAGAAGAGGAAAAAAAATGCACTGACTCACTGACAGTGGAAAAGTCCTCTCGTAAAAAAATTATAAATATATATACATGCTCACTGGTATTAATAAGAAAAGCAACGGGCGGTTACATCTAGCTACGACGGAAATGCTACGAAAATGGCTTACGTAATTCACTTAATCTGGCAAAGCTTTCTAAACAGCATAAAAAAATATACACATATCACAGGGAGTACAACGAATAGCAAATACGATAACAGTATTAAAAAATACGATAAAGAGAACAAAGCAGACCGAAAAGGAGACAGAAAATGTTACCCAACTTCCTGGCATTTTTTCTCGCCTCTTGCATCCTTTCACATTTACTTCAGTTTCAGTCCTTTTTAAATCTCCGCGGGGCACACATTAATATCAATAATGGTCCCTACACTACAGGAAACCCGTCCGGACTCAGTTGCACAATGCTGAGCCTTTGTTGCGGGAGGGTATTGTGATGTTCCTCTGGTAATAATTACAAGGTATCAAGTGTTACCGACTTATTGAAGTCCCGTTGCGCCCGCCTCTGGTAATCTCCTCGGCGGATCAACTAGCCTCCTCTAATAACTGGCCCTCGTTTGCCTAACAAGGACCTCGTTTGCAACATCGTTTTGGCTTCGCGGTGCAGCACGGTCGCTTTCGTAACTATACATATAACTTAATGAAATGCACGACAAGGTCTATTTTGTCTCACTACCCTTACTCAAAAGGATCTCTTTGTATTCAAACAGTAACTTATCTTAGGATAAACGCAGCTCCGGCATAACTTTAATTTCCCTTTTTTGTGTGAGACAATCATTTCACTCTGCAAGCTCACTCACCTTAATAAAGATGTGCGTTTACATTGTTTTTAATGCATCACATTTACATGCAAGCTTCTCGTTTAAAATTTTCAAAGAAAGTTAAACCAACTAAACAAACCTGCTGCCTATTCCTCCGTTAACAATGCTACAATATTTGCCATGTCTTACAAAGAAACCGTAAATTTTGCATGGTCATTATGAAGGTTGATTATGATATATGCTTTCTGCAACACACTTAAACAGATCATAAATACGATGAATACAAATCGCTGTTGCACGTGAAGAAACTCGAATTCTACATGTGCAATTACAATCATAAATACGGGATTTTTTTTCTTTGTCACGCTTCCTGACTGAAAAAGCTTCCTGAAAAGCACAAAGAAATAATTGCAAACTTGGGCGAAGGTCTCCGGATATGCAATTAGAAAATGGAAAAGAGTACAGAATTAACCATGAAGTTTCGGTTCATACCAGCTAATGCGAAACGAACAAACATGTAACAAGCCACGTGAAGGAGGACACAAAACATACACCGGAATTTATGTATACACCAAAAGTTATGCAGATCCATATCTGAATGTAGCATAGACCGTATTATACAGCATGAATAAATATCAGCCGTGCCTCCTCTTCCCCCGCTCTGATGCCTCGGTGCCAAAGCCAGCCACCGGGAATTACAGCGAGATCATGTTGGAGACGTCCTGCCATTAGCATGCGAGGCACCGTAATAACAGTGCCCCGGTGCCATTGTGTTAGCACTGCCCTGTGGAACCGCCGGAACAATGTCGTTCCCCCAAGATATCGTAATTAATATCAGCCCTCAACAAACAGCGACAACACGGTCTAAATCCGATGGAGCGAGAGACACATGCGGAGGGCGCTGTGTATCTGGCACTCTCGGTGTTAATTTATTTCTCGCTCGGCACCTACTGATTTAAACGAGAAAGTAAATCCTATTTCGCTTAAAACTTGCTACGCGGTTATTCTCTCTCCCCTGCACTTCTCACCCCTGTCAATCTTATCAAGAGAAGCGTAAACTCCTTTATAACATCATCTCTGGATTATATGGGCTATTACCGCCCGGAACAAGGAGATGGAACAGGAAGGGGACGAGAGCGCGCGTCCTGTTCCAGCGCCCCCTTAAAGAGGACTTACTTTCATTCAGTATTAAACCGGTATGTAAATCATGGCTGTCTCATCTCGCAAATCTACACGCGGAGCTTCCATCCTCCAGCCTCCAGAGCAGCACTTCCGGCGATTTGCGTGTGCTCTTTCGGGCTCAGTGGCATCGACAGGACAGCTTTATAGCCCGTGACCAGCCGAGCCACGCTCCTGACACCGGCATGACAATGCCATGCACGGGTAGAGATAAAAATAAGAGAATAGGAGATAAAGTTGGACACGCACAGACGGGGGAGGAGAACACTTATTTGCATGCGTTTGATGCGTTCGTAGCCGATCATTTTGCAAAACGGCAGAAACCTCTTTCGACCTAAAGGCCCGCCAACGTAAAGCCAGCGTACGCCAACACACCCGCAGCCCGCCCACACGGTGCCTGGAGAGGTGCCGGTCCTCTAATCCATACCGCCAGCGTGGGCGTTCAGGGGGTATGTTGCCCAGCGCTTTCGGGTTGGGGGGCGGGGAAGGGGGGCTGTGAAAAGGAGTACGCTAGTGGAAACGATCGAGTTGCGGCGTTGCAGACCCTGTATACGGGGGCAGGTGAATGGGTAAAGCTGTAATGTAGGAAAGGGATCGCTTCGTGCGGGGGAATGGGAACAGACTCGCTCTCACTCTCACTCACTCGCCCAGTCAATTCCTGCTAAAATGAAAATAAATGAAATATTTAAATCCATTTACATATAAAAAATAAGAAAACATACGGACAATCGCATAAATCTTCAAGAACTGCAATTTCCAAGGTGGAAAATTTTCCCTGAAACGGCGTGGGTCATTATCATCAATAGCAATTACATGAAACAATCTTGACCTATAAACAACTGTGATCCAAAATAGCTTCCTGGCAACAGGATAAATCGCACTGGCAACTGTGGTGCAATTGCCAGCATTCAGTTGGGGTAACGGACTTCGACGTAAACATCAATTTTAGTTTTTTGTAGTTTTTTTTTATACAGCTTTGTCTTAATAAGCCCTTTGTTATCATATTTACACCATCATAATTATCAGCTTGAAAAGAACCCTCATTATCAGTCATAATCACCACTGCGGTCATTTCCATCTTCACCGTGGCCGCCACCATCGCATCGACATCATCACCGACATCAGCATCCATCACATCATTTTCCCAACGCGGGCGCCGTCGTGATCACGACCGTCCGCGAGGCTCTAATTACACCGCAATCAATCACGCGCAGATAAAGATTCGCCTTCCAGATTCATTAGATCACCGAACTTACCAAAATAATAATAATAATAATAATAATAAAAAAAAACAAGAACAATAAAAGAAGAAAAAAAAAGCGGATGAAGTAGCGCAGAAAACGGGCGGCCGTGACGCCGTGGCGCTGGGTGTCCTTCGCAAGGGTGTCAGTTCCGAAGAAATTCTACCATGATTAAGTAATGCGCTCGCTAAAAATACTCACGGATATAAATACAAGTACAGGGCGTGGAAATGCCCTTTCTTCAGAAAAACTACTACCTCCCCCGTCCTCCCTCCCCCAACAGGCTCCATACCACCCAGTCTTGCAACGTTGACGCGGTGGCCTGCGATGGATCAATAATTCATCAACACGTGAGCGAGGTAGTTAGCAACACTGCAGGTTCGGTAGAGTTGCATCATGGCCTTCCTCCCGCCATCGTGACGTCATCCCGTGACGTCATGCCACGCGCCCGACCCGCTAGACGAACAGAAGATGTGGAAGATGGGAGAACTGTGCAAGATCAATACATGCAATTTGCATGATTTAGGCCGCATTGTACTCTTGCGCCGCGACTCGCTATGCAATTCGAGCCAGCCACCTGCGACAACGCCGGCATAAGGAGAGCATTTTAATCCACTTCTTAAAAACGAAAGTCAGACAGCAACGCGCGCAAACAAAATGGATTGTTATTCGCATCTGTATAAATGCAAGCATAACAAGCGTGTTTGCTTACAATTTTACGCAACACCGATCTCGCAACACATAAATAATACAGTTGCCGCAAAGGAGGCTCTCTCACGGGCATGCTGTGGAGAGTAACTCTGAGGTTGCTGGCGTCAACGTAATGATGCAATATGAAGCTCAAGGACATTGGCTATCATACATGCAGCGTAACCTTGGCTGAACCACATAAACCAACAGTTTTCAAAGTATTAGCCATCTGCGGTCCCTACTCTCTACCATCACAAAGAGAAAGGGAGCCAGAGAGAGAGAGAGAGAGAGAGAGAGAGAGAGAAGAGAAGTAAGAAGAGAAGAGGAGAAGACGCAGAGAGAGAGAGAGAGAGAGAGGAGAGAGAGAGAGATGAGAGAGAGTAGGGAGAGAGAGAGAGAGGAGATGAGAGAGGAAGAGAGGGGGAGGGAGATAGAGAGGAGAGAGAGAGAGGGGGAGAGAGAGGAGAGAGAGAGGGAGATGAGAGGAGAGAGAGAGAGGAGGGAGAGAGAGAAAGGAGAGAGAGGGAGAGAGAGAGAGAGAGAGAGAGAGAGAGAGAGAGAGAGAGAGAGAGAGCCAGCCTGTATGCATTTCCTCGCATTGACTTGTTTGTGCAAGCGCCTAATGCACATCTCGCGGGCAGGCTTCGGGCACTCGGCAAATGGATCCTCGCCCCCCCGCCCCCCGCCCAGCTCTCGCCATCACAGGTTTCCCTTGACATCTTCATGGTTGGTTGAGTGACACGAGGGAAAAGCCATGCAAATTGACGCCTCAGAAATGCCGATAAGTCATACCGTCCCCTAAATTTGCAACAACAGACCATATGTGTTCTGATCCCAAGGCTTAGAATGCCCTGCTGTTCCCCGGCAACGCGTGACACAAGGCTCCTGTAGGCCACTCAGCTGGCGATCTTTGAAAATGAATAGTCTGTGTCCTTTCTGATTTCGGAAAACTATTCTCCATTAAATCAGAGAATTATCGTTAGCACTGCTTCCTAAATGTTTTGTTCAGCGTCCCACTTGGAGACTCACTCGAAAGTAAATGCGAGGGAAGGGACAGTGAAATTGCTCGGTCACAGAGCCCAGCTGCGACAACCACTTATTATGGGTTACTGAAACTCCAAAACATTTCTGATGATAACCATTTTTTTATGAAACAACCGATTGGGTAGATCGTCTAATCATATTATCTATATACAAAGGAAAGGGAGTTAAGAGAGAGGAGAAAGACGAGAGAAAAGACAAAACGAACGGACGAGAAACAGAGAAATCCACTTTTGCATTCCGACAGCGTAAGCGCGAGGACAAGAAAATCTGCAGGTGAAGATGCCAGTATTTGCGGGAATACATACGTCATTCAGAAAGTGACAGTCCGCGAAGGAGAAATGAAAAGGGCGACCTAAATACTCCCCTCTACCTTCCGACCAGAGGGGGTACACATTATTACCCGCGTGCCGTTTTTAGCCCCACCGAATACTACTCCGTGCGAAGGTTACCTGTACTTCGCGTGACTTAACTCATACCTTGTTAAGTGTTACAACCTCTGTCACCTGACGATTTCCGCTCGCCAGGGTGTCAGGGCCTATTACAGGGTGGAAAGTTTACGAGGGGAGACGGGGAGGAAAGGATGGAGGGGGAGACGGGGAAAGGAGGGCGAGACATTTCCTTGGGCCAGGTCCTTTGGGCCGTCTTTTGCACCAGCTGCGTGTTGACAAATAATAATTATCAAAGCGTAATTAGCAGCAGGTCAAGTAAATCTCTTAAAAAGAGGTAATTCTCTCAAGCAATGTTATGATATTCCATTTCTAGTTAATGAACACACTTCCATCCTCATCATCATTATTATCCCCTCCCTCCTCCCACCTCTCCCCTTTTCCTCTTCCCTCTCCCTCTCTCCCTATCCCTCCCTCCCTCCCTCCCTCTCTCTCTCTCTCTCTCTCTCTCTCTCTCTCTCTCTCTCTCTCTCTCTCTCTCTCTCTCTCTCTCTCTCTCTCTCTCTCTTTCTCTTTCTCTCTCTCTATCTATCTCTTTCTCTCTCTCTCGTGACTAAACGAATAAAACCGGTCTGAATGTCCCGCCTTGCTTCGGGACAGCTGAAACTACACACAGATCATTATTTTTGTCGTTTAGAAGTCAGTGATCACGACCCTCCTAATGCGCAACTTGTAAGCACCGCACGATGCAGCTTCCCTAACATCTGCAACATGGGCGAGTCGTCTATATTCACCTTTAATACACCTAAATAAACATACTAAAACGCAAGAAAAAATGCACAATATTACTCGGAAACGTAAAAATAAGTGCAAATGACCGGGCTTTCTAAGGGCCTGATAAAAAGTCAGATTATTTACTCCCGCACATTACGCTTTTAGCCAAGGGTCAATGTTCTTTACTACTCCATACAAAAAACGCTTCTGGTGAAGGCTTGAAGAGAGAACAAGACAAACTGCGAGGGAAAGAACTGCACGAGGAAGCAGAAAGGGCAAAGTAAAGGGACAGGGAGAGGGAAGGAGGAAGTGTGTGAGGGAGAAAGGGGGAGAGGAAGAGAGGAGGAGTGAGAGAGCGAAAGGGAGAGGGAGAATTTGAGAGTTTGAGAGAGAGAGAGAGAAGTAAAGGGAAAGAGATAGCAACAAAGAGAAAGGCGGCGCGAGTAGAGAGAAAAAAAAAAACACACAGACAGCAGATGAAAAAAAAAACACAACGCAACGTCACAAGAAGGACGGCCTCCCTGACACACACACGATTAAGGCAAACACCCAGTCTTTGCACATATATATGGATGGCCACGTGCCCAGCCCATACCCCACGACCCCGCCTGGCACCTATGTCCCCTAAGAGCAGCCTCCCAGTCCCTCCCAGTCCCTCCCCTCCTCCTCCCCCCATTCCCTCCCATCCCGGGTGTTCACTTCAACCGCTCTTCCGTCACCTCAAGCAACCCGCCCCCCACCCCTCCTCTCCTCTAATTAACCCGGAAACCCAAAATGCCAAGAATTTTGGTTTGTTGTCTCACCACTGTCATAATATGATGGTGGTGGCGGCAGTGGTGGTGAAGATGACGATGATAGTGGTGGTGAAGATGATGATGATGATGGTGGTGAAGAAGAAGATGATGATGATAACGACGACGACGATGACTGATGATGATGAAGACGGTGATGATGATGACGATGACACATGATGATAATGATGACTGATATTGATGATTGATAATAAACAATAGCAGTACTAACAGCCAGAACAACAACAACAACAAAACAACAATAATGATTATGCGGACTGTACCGGTTACAGAGTCGAGCCGAGTGCCGCCTGAAGTATATGTCATTCACACTTGTGATGAAGGGAAGCGAGGCCACTGGAGGAAATGCCGTTCATACAAGGCACAGGTGTAGTATAACAAAAAAAAAATGTTTGACAATAAAATAATGTCTAAAAATAAAACAGCTCGCTGTAAAAAAACTATTTCGCTCCATGTATAAAAGT
>NC_051421.1:20952250-20957250 GCF_015228065.2 Penaeus monodon | reverse complement strand
GCCTCTCTCTCTCTCTCTCTCTCTCTCTCTCTCTCTCTCTCTCTCTCTCTCTCTCTCTCTCTCTCTCTCTCTCTCAGTGGTGTGTGTGTGTGTGTGTGTGTGTGTGTGTGTGTGTGTGTGTGTGTGTGTGTGTGTGTGTGTGTGTGTGTGTGTGTGTGTGTGTGTGTGTTGTGTGTGTGTGTGTGTGCATGCGCGCGCGCGCGCGTCCTACCTCCAGCCAGGCATCACCTTCCCCGATACAAGAAATAACCGGGCGAAAATGCCCCTAAAACACCTCACAGGTCGAACAATCAATGTCAGGCTGCCGTGGGCGCGCGTCCGTGAGTCCGTGGGTCGAAGAACAACCCACGTCCACCGCCGCGCGTCAGGCAGAAAATGAACAACACATGCGCCTGTATTTACAACATGTAATCAGAGGATAAACCCTACAATAGTCCGCAAATTGGTTTCATTAGCGAATTCCCCGCCTGATCGATTTCCTTTCCCGCATCTGAAAAGGGAACCCGATACGAGAGTAATAGAGCTACGGTACAATGCAGTAGTGTTCGAATCATCTTTCATTTTTAAGGGGAAAATACTGGGGAAGGGGGAGAGGGAGAGGGAGAGGGAGAGGGAGAGGGAGAGGGAGAGAGAGAGGAGAGAGAGAGAGGAGAGAGAGAGAGAGAGAGAGAGAGAGAGAGAGAGAGACTTAGAGAGAAAGAGAGATCGAGCGCAATCCCTTTGATTTAAAACCCTAACGAATTTTTGACCCTCCTTTCCATTGCTCGCTCGTATAACTTGGCCGATCTTTCCCCTTAAATGTGCGACCAGCTTGATTTTTTTTTTATCTCAAGCTCAAAATTTAAGTTGCAATACATCTCCAAAGATAACGTCTCAAATAAAACCCTTGGCGTCACGACAGAATTCCAACTTCACGAGACAGTCACAGTTACCGTTACAGTCAAACAGTGACATATCTCAATAGTTACATGAAGATGGATAAACCTGGTAATGTTGACGCTATAGTAAGTCTCGCCGGTGACAGCTTCGGTGACATACTCGACGCAAGAGAGTGTTTAACAGCTTAAAACTCGCTACGATGTGGTAATGTCACAGTCACGGTGCGAAAAACCTTGACGGGTCCTTACTGTATTCAACCTACTCATCTCTTCCCCCATTCTCCTCTCTCCCTACAAGTCATTCTCCCTCCTCTCGGCACAAATAAGACTCACTCACTTCACTCATTCACTCGTTCTACCTCGTTCGCGTCTGCCTCCCCAAGCGACCAGAAGGACGAGTGGGGGTGAGCGAGGAGCGATAACGAGAGACAGTGAGGAGGAGGAGGAGGAGGTGAAGAAAGAGGAGGAGGAGGAGGAGGAGGAGGAGGAGGAACAGCAGCAGCAGCATGAGAAGGAGGTTCTCTCCCTTCCCCCAGAGCACCCTGTCTGCGGAGAAGATGGACTCCCTCACTGCTGACTGAGCAACAGAGGAACGAGCGGTGATAGAAACATTTTTGTAATCATTCCGTCTTTCCAGTTTCGGCTTTTAACAGAAACGAAAACAAGATAAGGGAGCGCACATCGGCGCCGACGAGGAAGTCAAACTCAATATTGAAAATATGAAACAAATATCAACTTCCCGGCAACAAAGCCAACGCGACCGGCATATCCAACGGAAAATAAAACGGCCAATAAAACGCAGCAGAAATTCAGGGTCGAGGTCGGGCGGGCGGACAACCAGCCTGGCGTGTCTCTAGAAAGTGCAGGCTGCCCAAGGCCGAGGCCGCCCGCGTCACTCACAGCGTCCGAAATAGAGTGACAATAACGATGGCGTCGGATTTGCATCTTTATCTAATGGGTTTACATCTGTAAATGTCATCCGCGCAGGTCGCTCGCCTCGGCCCGCCCCATCGACCTTATGATCGAGAGCCGCAGACCCGAATACTCGAGGAAATTTTCATCCCACAAGGCCCTGAAATGATAACATTCCCTCGAGCGGTCGACGACCTAGTGATGCTTCGTCCCGACTCTGAAACCTCCAAGGAAATAGTAGCCTGATCTGACCTACTTGCCGACGCACGAGGATATCAAATGACAAGTCGTCCTCTGTCAGAAATATTATCTATTTTTTCATACTCGCACAACCCAATAATTTCGTTGAAATTGCCGTAACGAGGTCAAATACCCATTAGATGTTGATATTCTTTTTTGGTCGTGAGTTGCTCTTGCAATGTACAGTGCATTTCATGTATATATTTTATACGAAATGTGATTTGAGGAAGACACTTCGCCCTTTTACTAAGTCTAACGAAGAGAACTTGAATTCGAAACGAGCACATATACAGAGACACAAATACACACATACAAAACACAAACACATACAAACAGATGTGTATATGTATGTACATGTATGTAAGTGTGTGTGTGTGTGTGTGTGTGTGTGTGTGTGTGTGTGTGTGTGTGTGTGTGTGTGTGTGTGTGTGTGTGTGTGTGTGTGTGTGTGTGTGTGTGAATCATGGCTGCAGGAGGGCGCAGTGACGGCGGTCCGGCCGAGGTCACTGGCCTATCATGGCACCTCGGAGTTGCTCCAGCCACACCAGGATGTTCCCCCTCCCCCCTCTCCCCTCTCCCACCCCCCTCCCCCTCCTCCCTGGCCTCTGCAACTTGCCCTGGAGTGACCGTATGCCCCACCTGTTGGCTTGACGGCAGACCAGGAATAGACCAGGCCAGCCATCCGTCATTCTAGCCCCAGCATCTCCCGAATTTCCCCCTTTATTCGAATTCTCTTGAAAAAAAGGAAAAAAAAAAAGGGCTGCGTGAGCCTAGACCTCCCGACTCTCCCAATACAATCGATTATTCTCAGCTAATTTTGTTCAAACTGATAACGGGAAGGAAGACTTTCGATGCTATTATCGGCCACGTAATCACCTCGGTCTTCGCCCCCCCCCGGCTCCGCAGCCTCAGTCCTTGCCCCCCCCCCGCTACGCACCCCCTTCCTTGCCCCCCCCCCCCAACTTCCTCTCAGAAGAAGGGGGTTTCGGCTTTAATGTCACACCGACCTTTCCATTATGTCTGCCAGGAACTGTTCACGCAACAAACACGCATATGTACTCTCACGCACACACACAAACAGGAGAAAAATATGATATATATACATATACACACATACACATATCCATATCCATATACATATATGTGTGTGTGTATGTATGTATGTGTGTGTGTATATGTATATATATATATATAATATATGTATATATATATATAATTATATATATATATATATATATATATATATATATATATATATATATATATACACACATATATATATTATATATATATAGTATATATATATATATATATTATATATGATATATATATATATATTATTAATATTATTATATATATATATATATATATATATATTATGATGTATGTATATATATGTATATATATATATATATATATATATAATACTATATATATATATATATATATATAATTATATATATATGTACATATACGAGTGAGCGAACGAGTGAGCGAGAAAAAAGGGAAGATATAGACAGATATGTAGACAGAGGTATATAGATATAGATATAAAGAGAGCGGATATAAATTTCACGCAGACCAATCACCCGTCCGCATTCCTTCGCAGCCCCGCACATACACACAGCTCCTTGCTCCTCGCCTTTCTCTCGCACTAAATGTCCGTCCCGCGAGTGTGATAAGGCAAGCCGCTCCTCCACTCTGCCTCCACCAAACGCCCTCCAACACCTCCTTCGAGATCTTCACCCCTCCAACACCGCTAAGGCGTACGCGGATCTTCTCCCGCAAAGTGTTTATCCTCTAATTTGCCGAACCCGTATCCATTTTTTACGGCTCCATCTTTCCCTCAAGAGCTCGTAAGCTTCCGCAACGTGTGGACCTCGGGCTCGCCCGCCTCCCTCCTCCAGCGAGCCCCGACGCCGCCAAGGGTCGCCCCAAAACTGGTTTCAATCCGCGGCCGAAATTAACAACTACAATGGTCACAAAAACGCGATTCCGCCTAAACGACTCCATACGAACGCGCTGCCTCCAGGTTCGTCATGTAACGTTGAATGTGGAGGAGAAATCCGCCAGAAAAAAAAAGCGTCCAGCGACAAACAGAGGACAACGCCGGGCAACTCATCTTGTTTATGGCGGCGGCTTCGTGACCCGAAAACGAACCAGGAAAATTGCATTTGTTTACATTCCGCGAGGGATTTCACAACAGCCAGAGTTCCTGTTCAAATGTCACAACCAACTGAACTCCAACCAAGACTACCACTCCTCCCAGGACCGATGCAGAACAGGTTGGCTAGCAGGGCGAGGAAACTAGACATCGACGCGCGGGCAACTTTTTCCCCCTCCAAGCACAGACTGCAAAGGTCCTGAGGGGCGGCACTGCATCCCGAGTGCGACTTGATCGATGGAGAATACGCACACATTCCGACTCTTCTGGGGGGATAATTCTCAAGCGAACAGAGAAGAAAGAGCAAGAGAGAGAGAGAGAGAGAGAGAGAGAGAGAGAGAGAGAGAGAGAGAGAGAGAGAGAGAGAGAGAGAGAGAGAGAGAGAGAGAGAGAGAGAGAGAGAGAGAGAGAGAATTCAACGAGAAGTTCCGCTCATACGCTCGCATCCCGCCCACGCTGCTGCAGACGAGCTCCCCCCAACTCGCCCTGGGTGGAGTTCGAATCTTGCAGTGTTGACATTTGCACAGCCGCCCGCCGCCACTACCAGCCACAATAGGCGCCGTTGAATAAAAAAAAAGTTCTCGTTTATTAGAAACTTAGTCCGCATCCTCGTCACCAATTATGAAAGTCAGACACTATTTCTCTCTTCAAGTGTAAAAAAACTAGTGTTAAATGAACCTAGTAAATGGTGTACCTAAACTTATGAAGTTTTTTAACGTTGATAGCAATATGACTCTACAATACTTTTCAAATTATATTAATCTATATACTACCAATACTACTACTACTACTAATATTACTATTAC
>NC_051421.1:20934750-20942250 GCF_015228065.2 Penaeus monodon | reverse complement strand
ACCGTAATTAAAACTTTGGGGAGTGTAATCTGCCATGAGGAGTTCCGAGTGAATGTGAGAGGTGAGGGGAAGAGGAGGGGAGTCGAGGGCGTGAGGCGCGAGGCGTGAGGGGACAGAGAAAGAGGCGCGAAGATTCATTGCGGCGACGACGCTGTGGAGGGCAAGTGCAAACGGCAATAAAAATGAGTCTGCGTCTGGAAAAAAGAGCTAAGAGAGAGAGAGAATGAGAGAAAGAGAGAGAGAGAGAGAGAGAGAGAGAGAGAGAGAGAGAGAGAGAGAGAGAGAGAGAGAGAGAGAGAGAGAGAGAGAGAGAGAGAGAGAAGAGAGAGAAAGAGAAAGAGAGAGAAAGAGAAAGAGAAAGAGAAAGAGAAAGAGAGAAAGAGAAAAGAAACAGAGAAAAAAAGAGAGAGGCAGAGACATACAAAAACGAGCAGACAGACTGACAGACAGACACGAGCAGCGTCAGAGAGGAAAATGGTTGGAGAAAGAATGCAGGCGGGCTAATGGGCTGGAGATGGAAAGGAGCGCCAGTAGACCGTAGGAAGGAGGATGAGAAAAGAGCGGAGGAGAAGAAAGGATGACATTACGTAACATTAGGAAGCCACGAAGGAGGAGGTGGAGGAGGAGGAGGAGGAGGAGGAAGGGAGTCAGGACAGCAAGAAGAAAAAGGAATTAGCAGAAGTTGGGGAAAAGTTGGAAATCATCCGCTTAGTCCCTCGGTTGTTGGGGAGAAGGAGGGAAGGAAGGAAAATGGAAGGGAGGAAGGAAGGAAAATGGAAGGGAGGAAGGAAGAAATGAAGAAAGGGAGGAAGGGAGGGAGAAAAGAGGGTAGAAGGGAAAGAAGATAGAAAGGAAGAAGGAATGCGAAAAGTTGAAAGGAAGAGAGGAAGGAAAACGAAAAGGAAGTAGGTAAGAAATCGGAAGGAATGAAAGAAAAGAAAGAAATGAAGAAATGAAAAGAATGGGACGAAGAAATGAAGAAAGGAAGGGATGAAGGGACGAACGAACGAAGAAAGAAAGAAAATAAAACTCAAGTTCATATGACGAAGCGAACAGAACAGAATAAATAAAGAACCAAAAGACACGATAACAAAAAGAGAGGAAGAGAGAAAAGAAAAGAATGAAAGAGAAAGCTTGGCAATAACAAAGAATAAAAAAAAGTGAAAACCATACAAATTAATAACGCATGCAAACGCCGATTTAATGAACGCCGAGCAAACAATACACCCACCGACCACAAAAGGAAGTTGGGGGGAGGGGGGGGAGCGTAGAGGGGTGGTGGTGTTGGCGAAGGATGAGAAGAGTGGGGTAGAGTGGGGGGGGGGGGGGGTTAAAGCTAAGACTATCAGGGGTGTGTAAAAAAAAAACACCAGCTAGCAACGACTCCTGCATGCCTTCCCGTGCTTGTCCTCCGAGTGATGAGATAAAAAAAATGTATATATATGTCTATATATATGTCTATATATATATATATATATATATATATATATATATATATATATATATATATATATATATATATGTCTATATATATATATAGATATATATATATATATATATATATATATATATATATATATATATATATATATATCAGAATTCGTGCCACCTGAGTTCTTGCCGAAGCCGGCGTCTCTGCTCTCGACGGAAGCTCATCTCGGTCCTCTCGCCGAAGACGCTTATCGAGAGAGCTTCTATCAGATGTCTGAGGCAACCTCGCCCAAACATCTCAGAGCTGTGAACACAATATTTACGGGGAATTCTCCCTCTCTCCCTCTATCCTTCTCTCCCGCGCTCACTCTGTCCTTCCCTCTCCTTCTATCTTTTCCTCTCTTTCTGTCTTTCCTTCTATCCCACACTCCTTCTCCTTCAGTCCTTCCCTTTCTTTCTATCCTTCCCTCTCCTTCTATACTTCCCTCTCCCTCTCCCTCTCTTCCTCTTCCCTCTTCTCCTCCTTATCACTGCGTGTTTTCTTCACTCAGTTAATCAATCTTGTTGGTTTGTTTTCTTTTACATTACTGCGCGCTTTGCCTACTGATATGTGTGCGAGAGTGGAGAGCGGGGTGTGGGGGAAGGGGGGGGGGGCACGCGCTACTGATAGCGATTCCCCGCTGTTGGTAATGTTTTATACAGATTCTTTAGCATACAGTGGGGACCTAGGTATTTTTACTGGCACCGATCAAGAAGTTAAGCTTTGGTTTCGAAAGCGGTATTATCCAGATGCGCCTGGTTAGAGAAACTACGCTGCGGAATTGGCAATATACCGTACCTATTTTTTATGTAGCCAAGACGACCACTCATCCGCGTTTCGTCATCGTATAAGAAACGTTGGAACCGTAGCTCATAATCGCCCCAACACTTCTGGGATGAATTTAGGCTGAGTCACTGTACTCACTACACCTGACCGCGAGACTGCTGCACCCAGGATGTTGATAGTACTTACCTGGAAAAGAAAAGAAAACGTATAAGCATCCATCTAGGAAAAGTTTTGCATGCCAGCGCAGTATCACCTTGCATAGTCACCTTGTACAAACACCCACTGCGTTTACCAAGGCTACCTCTCACATCTGTTAGTTTCCTTTCGTGTTATGATACGCACACACGCACATATTGCGTACACACACTCAGAGATGAACACAACCACAATCAGGCACAAAGATACGCACAAAATCACACTCAAAACGCACACACAATCGCATGCACACAATTTATGACTGAGCCACGGATACGATGCACGGTTTCCCAGACTGCCGGCGAGAAGCTGCTTTGGAGAATTTTACAAGCCTAAACCCACCACCCGCGTGAGGCCTATGGATGTTTGGACAAGATCTTTTTTCCTCCTTCTCAAAGCGGAGTCTCCACCACCCATTCTGCCCCGGGTGTTTCCTTTGCCGATAGCACGCAGGTGGCGCAGATGGCTGAGATAACAAGCGATCGGTGTTGGGACGGGGGAGTTTTATTCTCGTTGCGTCCTGCTTCCGCTCATATTTTGGGAGAGACATATATGTATATGTATATGTATATGTACATATATATATATATATATATATATATATATATATATATATATATATATATATATATATATATAATTTACATAAGAGAGAGAGAGTGACATAAAGCTAGAGAGAGATGGGTTTGTAGGCAAGCGGAGAGCATGCTCAGACGCTCCTCACGGGGAGAGCAGAAGGTCACGATAACACCGACCTCCGCCTAAAGAATCTACGACGGCGCCTCCTATGCCGTTCGCCTGCACCCACCCCCACCCCTTTCCTCCCCTCCCTGCTCCCTCCCCATAGCCGCATAACCTCATTCCCCTCCCTCATTCTTTCTATAAATCCATACTTTACGACGGGATTCGGCGCATATTTCTATCTTCTTAGTGGCTTCTTCCCTTGACATCGATCCTGATTCCGCACGAATCAAAACGGCGATCTTCTTGCTGTTGGATTTCTTCTGTCTCTTCTTTAAAACCATTTTTTCGGTCTCCTCTCTGTATTCATCTTTATTCTCCTTTCCCTTCATTCCTTCGCCAATTATTTCTTTTCTTCGCCTCATTTTGTTTTCCTTATAAACAAACATTCTGTATCTCTTTCTCATCGCATTTTTTATTACGTATTCACTCCTTTTTCTTCTTGTTCCCTCCTTCTCCTTTTCTTTATCCGTTCCCCATCCGTCTCTTCCTTCAATCTCCGCCGGACTATTATCAGGCCTAATTTTTTTGTTCCGTCCGACCGTTTCTCTTAATTGGCTTAGAGCTTGACCCTTCTTTCCTCACAGCTGATTCACGGGCTTCCAAACTTCTGTACACTTTTCTCGGCCGTTTGTTTTATCTCCATTTGATCATATTCTTAGTTATACAATTTTTTCAGTCCGCCTCCCATTTTGTGGAAGGTGATTTAGCCACTTCTTCCTGCTTTCATATTGTTCATCCCTTGTCTCATATCATTTCTCCTTCCATCTCTTATCTCCTTTCGTCTACCCCTTTCTTCGCCTAACAACCCATCACCAAACCTCTTACCAGAAATACAATTCCCTAACACTATAATCACCGTCGGATCAGCAGTACCATCGCCCAAATCGTCCCAACCATTACCATCACAGCGTCATTATCATCAGCAACGGGCGCCTTACAGCGGCAGCAGCAGCCACGCAAAAAATCAGGCAGACATGTTGACAGACACACAGACAAACAGACACGACGGCGCTGGGAGGCCAGACAGTGTGCACAGACACACCCACAGACCCGGTGTTGTATTGATCACAAGGAGGAATCGAGAAGTAAAAAAGGAAACGTCTTGATCAGCCACCATCACCATTCTTCACCCACATCCACCTGCTTTTTTTTTTTTTTACTCCATCCCCATCCGGAAATTCATCCGAACCCGCATCCACACCCGCCGCCATCTAAAAATCCTTCTGGAAATCTTAAAAGAACAGGACCTCAATACATAAAACTGCCAACGCCACCTACGTTCCCTCGCGCGCCCTTTCGAAGCAGCCCCGGCTTTGAGAAAAGGATAACAAGTGTGAGAAAATGCCTGGCCAGCATGCGCTCCGCCCGGGAATATATGGGGCTGGACTATTTGGAACTCATGAAGGGAGATATTTGCTTATTTTTTCTCCGACTCAAATAACTTTACTTCGAGGATGGGAGAGGGGAGCAAGGCATGAAAGAAGAAAAGAGTAAAGAAGGAAGAGCAACATTATAATCGCATCGCAGACAGGGGAGTGGACAGGAAAACGGAATAAGACCGAAAACCGTAGTGCTAAACGAAGGAAACGGAAGGAAAGGAGACGAAGGGGAGGAAGCTGCAGGAAGATCTGAAAACGAGCACGCGACCTTCTCTTCAGCGACGCCCTTATCACCTCCAGTTCCGGCGGCAAGATAAGCGATCCCGCAAGCACAGTACCTACGAGTAGTCTGCCACGTCCGCAGGGGATGATTCGGGGACGAAAAAGGAAGACAAATTGTCAAGGAAGCTGCGACAGGGACATGATCGGCGAAGAATAAGTCGCGGACACAGAAGGTGATTAGGGGCCGTCTGTCTGGCAGGCGAGCGCGACGGGCGTGGGCGGAAACGAGACGAAAATCGTAAGATAAGGGCCGTGGACGTCAAGGGAACTGCGAAACGGTGACGGGATGGAGGGCGAGGGCGGAGAATGGGTGGGAAGTGGGAGAAGGCAAAGGAGATGGAGAGGGAGAAGGAAAGGGAGAGGGAAAGGGTGAGGAGAGAGACGAGAGAAAGAAGGAGTGAGTGAGGAGTGAAAGTGAGGAGAGGAGAGGAGAGAGGAGAGAGAGAGAGAGAGAGAGAGGAGAGAGAGAGAGAGAGAGGAGAGAGAGAGAGAGAGAGAGAGAGAGAGAGAGAGAGAGAGAGAGAGAGAGAGAGAGAGAGAGAGAGAGAGAGAGAGAGAGAGGATGAGAACGGGAGAGGGAGAGAGAGTGAGAAAGTGAGTGAGTGAGAGGTTTGAGGGAGAAGAAGAGGGAGAGGAAGAGGTAAAGGGAGAAGGAGAGGTAAAGGGAGAGGAAGAAGAAGTAGAGGGAGAAGGAGAATTAGAGTGAGAAGGTGAGGTAGAGTGAGCGGGAGAAGTAGAGGGAGAGGGAGAGAGCGCGAACATGAAAAACCTTGCTATCAATTCTGCCATGCGTCCTACAATAAAGCCTCTTTTCTGAGACTCGGAGCCCGAATTCAAAAAGATTATTCCCGCACCGCCTGGAACAATAATCCCGGCCGTCCTAATTTGTCCCACGTTGTCCCAAGTTATTCAAAGCCGGTGGACAAGACTGCCGCAGACGAGGGGAGCGGGGCGGAAGGGAAGGGGAAGGAAAATCGAACGAGAGCCGGGAGTAGAGAGCAAGGGAGGGGAGAGGAGGGAAGGGGAGATTAAATATCCACTCATACCTCCCGTGGGCTACAGGCTACGTAGCTTACCTGCGCGCCTGGACCCATAACACGTGACCCGCCCGCAAGGTACAAAACAGTAAAGGACTTTGCATTGCTACTCATACCCTCCCCTCAACCCCTCACCCCCACCCCCCCTTCCGCCGCACCATCTCCCCTCGTCTGGACTTTACAAACATGATCTATGGACAATCGATATGAACCCAGACCACATCACCGTCCCCAAAACCCTGCACGCGATGTTCGGGAGCGAAGGAAGCGAGGAAGGGAAGAGGGGAGATGAGAAATGGGGGAGAGAGAAAAGATGGGAAAAGGGGAAGAGATGAAGAAGGGGGGGAAGGAGAGGGGGGAGGGGGGAAGGGTAGACGGTATGTGATAGGCGAAGGAGAGGGGGGAAAGGGTAGACGGTATGTGAAGGTAGGCAAGAAGGGAACGTGGGAGAGGGGGGGGGAGAGAGTACAAGAATACCAGGAAATAACACGGTACTTTTTATAAATTCCTAAGGTCTGGAACCCGGGTGTCAGCAGGCTCCTTTTGCGGCCGATTCACTCTCGTCTCACTACAGCCTCCCTCTCCCTATGTGCCTCCCTGACCTTCCCGCATTTCTACACCGCAGCCCGACATGCAGTGGGGCCTTCCCTTGCATCCGAACTTTCACGAGAACGAACCGGGTGCTGACCTTGATACGACCAGCCAGACAGACACACTTTCGTACTTTCCAGCTGCACATTCCCCCAAGTGAGATCGGGGGCGGCGGAGGAGCAGCCTTGTAACGCACGCTTGAAGTAGGGTAAAAACGGTTACCTTCCGACTGTTCGCAAAAAGTATACTTGGTGTAGCTAAATTCTGAGCAAAGCGGTGAACACAATAATATCAAATAATGAGGAAGATTGTTTGTAAGGACGGGAATAAAATCAAGAATAAGAATAGACACAGGGGTGGGAATTGGAATGGTTAAAGAAGAAGAGGAAGAAGCGGAAGAGGAGGAGGAGAAAGACGAAGAAGAATAAGACGAGGAAGAAGAAGAGACGGAGAACGAACACGATAAGTTAGAGAAGAAGAGAGAAATGTCAAGAGAGACGAAGCGTAGAAAAAAACAAGAAAAGTATAGACAGGCGAACGTTGAACACGTCGGCCGCAGAGAAGAGAAGAAACCTGCTAAAAGCGGAGACCGAGGCAGGCTCCGAAATGCCAGGAACCAATAGAGGCGAGGCAATCCAGCGCGGAAGAGACGAGCGGTGCCGCGACCCGACCCGCAGTGGCAGGCGTGTCTGCAGGGACGGCAGGCGCGACAGGCGATTGCAAGGGCAAGGCAGACAGGCGAGGCGGCGCACACCAGCCCCGTCATGTCAGCTGATAATAACATTAACGGCCCCGACAGACGGAGCTCGGTTGCAGGCATTCTACTGTTCGAAACGGCGTGGAAGATAACGAAAACATTCAGTTTTCCTTTCCCTCTCTCTTTTCGCGACCGAAAACATGCTCATTGCTACTTCAAAACTATAATACACACGATGAACAGCGCGTGTGTTCACCGTGTTTCGGATTCTGCTCTCTCTCATCTCCCTCCTTGATTGCATTGGGAAATTACTTCGTA
>NC_051421.1:20919750-20929750 GCF_015228065.2 Penaeus monodon | reverse complement strand
AAAGCAACCCAAGTTAACATGTTATGATACGATCCCTATCGGCGCCTGCCAATGCCATCCTCCATTCTTCATTCCATACACACTGAATTTCCGACCATTAACGTCCGTATGCGAGGCAATGATTTTCTCCACTATTTAATTACTGCTAAATGACCATTACCCGATTCCATGAATATCGACCTTATTAACGAAAGTCCATGACCCGGTGCCGAGGCAATACGACGTTATGCTGATCGCAGGTTCGACGATATCGCGTTATGAATACGGTGCGAGGGAACACGTCGGTACAGTGACCCTCCCTGCGTATGCGATGCCGCGGCCGCGACACCGAAGGGAATGCTTGACGGCTCTTGAGACTCCAACGAGGCTTACGGTAGAAGGCAACGAGCGCGAGCACGTGAGAACAGCCTGTGGCACTCCGGCGAAGTGATGATCATATTGTCCGAATAAGGCACGGGAACATTAATCTTTTTTCTGTCTTTGTTTGTCCTTGTTGTGGGCTGAGGTATTTTCGGCTCGAATAATTTATTCTGTGGCACAGATTCATTGTCTACGTTTATCCTTTAGATCCAAGGGAAACTAAGAATCTGAAGATATTATTTATTCGAAAAGAAGGAAATAAACTCAAGGCATAAACTCCATTACCATCAAACAAGCACTAATTTCCACCATCGTTTGCTTCAGCCTCGCCTCTCCTCCGTCCTTTCCGAGTGAGGGGAGACGGCTGAGCAAAGACTCGCCGACTAATACCTCTGTCAACAACACCCTCGGCAAGAGGATCAAAAACACTTTTTTCTCGCTCTCTTCTTTTCTCGTCAAGACTTCGGAATGAAAGTCCTGAAACGTTTACAAACTCTGAAGGAGTTCGACTGGCATAGAAATGCAAATGAGCCGCTGATTTCGGATGCGAAAGGCCACGCGCTCGACACTCAGGATTCCTTCCACGAATAAACGACTGATCAAAAGGAGCTGAATAATCTGCGAGTTCTGGCATCCTCCGCCGCTGCCCTCGGCATCTCAAGCGCCAGTCGGACGGCGAGCTCATGTTGCTTAGTATCATCCAGAATTGACTTACTGGCGGAAGCGACAGCCAGAGACATCTCCTGCCATGGCGTGTGTTCCGTGCGTGTGACTGTGTGTGTGAGCGTGTGAGTGTGTATCTGTAAACGTGTGTGTGTGTGTGTGTGTGTGTGTGTGTGTGTGTGTGTGTGTGTGTGTGTGTGTGTGTGTGTGTGTGTGTGTGTGTGTGTGTGTGTGTGTGTGTGTGGGTGAGAGTGCGAGTTTGCGCGCGCGTGTGTGTGGTGTATGTGTGCAATTAAAATTTGATTCCATCTTCACCGCTGTACCATACAGCAATAAAGAACATGCAAGTGTCTCCACACAGCACGACGCCGAAGCCAGACCGCGGAAGACACCCAAGCGCAGGCCAAACACAACCTTATGTCAGAACCGAGAGGGAAAAGGGTGATGCCTGCACTCCGTCGCATTATTTCGCCCCCGCCACCCTCCTCTGCAACAGCCAATGGCTTACGTGTACTTTAGCCTCCGGATTGGATTTCGACGACGGCGGGACAGACATATATATGGCTGCTGTACTTAGGTTCGCACGAGTTTTATGACCAACCAGTGTGATTGTTAAGGCCCGTCGCTGTGGCTGAGGTCGTTCGCACGTGGCTGTGGCGTGGTTCGGTGGTTGGGGACGCTGGGGTTATGCCGGAATGCTGTGTTCCGAACAATTCTGCTCCTCGCTAGCGTGTAAGTAAAGTCACCTTCGCTGGCGTGTAAGTAAAGTCACCTTCGCTGGCGTGTAAGTAAAGTCACCTTCGCTGGCGTGTAAGTAAAGTCACATTCGCGGGCGTGTAAGTAAGGTCACCTTCGCGGGCGTATAAATAAAGTCACATTCACGGGCGGGTACATACAGTCACCTAACCTTATGTGCGATATCAACAACTCATAATACGCAAAGCAGAGATGGAAGTTCTTAGAAAGTGTTCCTGAATGAAGGGTCGAGCCGAACATCCTTCTCGGCATTGCAAACATCCTTCCGAGTCCGTGGAAGCTTCAAACGCTCTATCGGGAGAACAAAAGCATTCGCAAAGTGTGCTCTAAACGCCATCAAACACAAAGCTCATCGACTGACAACGAGTTCGAGCTCACTTCATCCCCGTGGGCGATCCTCTGAAAGGAATGAACGACGCAGCGTCAATCATGCACAAGGTACACACTGGCAGCACAGGGCGAGTCAGCTTGTTAAAACACGGCAGAGAGACTCGACCTCCAGGGATAAGCAGGGGGAGGGGGTGGGGATGGGGTAAGTAGACTCTTATCTTCAATCTCACCTTCATCTTTGTGTGTGTGGGGGGGGGGGGGGTAGCAAAAGAAACAAATGGATGTATTACGGCGTTACTCGTTTCGTGGGCGTTCGCTCACACCTCAACATTCAACACGGCTACAAATCACGAAAAAAAAAGAAAAAGAAAAAAAAGAAAAGAAAAAAATATTCTGAGAGAAATTACAACAAAAACACATCACAGCTCAGCAACTTGTCTTCTCACCCTTGGTCCACGTAACCGCTGCTCCACCCTTCTTTTCATCTCATTTTCTTTCCTTACGCATTTTTCCTTACATTACTTCTCATACAGACGTTACAACACGCTCTGCATACCGATGGCAGTGACGAAACAATCCACGTCACGGGCTTGTCAGGGCCCCGCAGGCACGAACTTCTGATATCGCTTTATTTATTCCTTTATTGGTCTATTTATCAGTTTATTTCTCCATTTCTCTATTCATCTGTTTATTTATTTATTCATGTATTCGTTTACTTAGCTATCTATCTAGCTATGGCGATTACTTTTAGCTTCAAGTATTGTTCTTAAATGTGTTTGGCTGAAACGATGTATAACAATGATATCCTACATATAACTACGCTAGATGAATCTATGTACTTTAGTGATAGTCTTGTCTTTTCCCTAAGAAATGAGCATTGAAGAGACGAACTTCTATTAATTTGGTATAAAAAAAAAAGAAAGGGGGTAATTTACCGTAAAATATAAGCTAAAGCTTCAATGTCTCACATCAACATCAAACAGTAACCGACAGCCATTGGCTTATTCAGCTAAAAGACTTTGATGGTAGGTTTTATGCCCTAGAAACGACAGCCACGACAAATTTCTTTCCGGCTGATGCTATCCGCCGAGGAGGCACGAAAAAAACGCTTCTCCACATGTCTTCCTTTCTTCGAGCGTATCGACCACACTTCGAGGCTTAGCTTCCAAAGAGAAATTTTTTTTTTTACAGATATAGATAAATGAAACAAAAAAGGGGAAAACTTATAATGAAAAAAAAAATAAATAAAAAAAATAATGGTCAACAAAACCGAATAAAAAATAGATGATGAAAGAATGTAAGTGCAGCCGCGGCGGCGGGCCACCCTATTTACGGCCCAGCCCGCTGCCTCCCTCCTTTGCAAAATCGGATACTACTAATGAGCCAAGACTCCTTTAAAAGAACTTCACAAAAACTCTTTGGCACATCGTCTGTTCGCGTGAAAGGCGAAGGGCAGGGCTGACGGCTCCCGCTCACTCTTCCCCCCGGGGCTTTCTCCTTTCCAAGTTTGCCTTCCATTCTCTATGCTTTTTCTCCCCCCAAGTTAGATTTTACTTCTCTTTCCCCAAAGTTCTCGGTTAATCTCTCGTTGCTCTCGGTCGCCTGTGTCGGTCTCGTTGGCCGCCCGGGGAATGCCTTTTCCTCAAATGAACTATTCCATTTATTGCTTATTTCTAACTCCTGTTCCTCTATCTTAATGCCGCTCCTTCTCAGGCCTGTCACGTATCAGAGGGAAGAGCTTCTGATTTTTTTCTGGCTTCGGAATTAAACTTGTTTGAGTTTTTACGCCTTCTGTCCATTCTTTGGCTTTAAAGTATTAGGGGCCGTAAATGCTCGGAGTTGAGAGCGAGATGACAGCAAAGAGAGAAGCAGGGAGGACGCAATTAAGAAAGGCAGTAAACAAAGTTCGGGCATAAGACCCAAAATCAATAAAGGAAAGACTCACTAAATGATGAAGCCGACAGCCAGGGGTTCAATAAAGGGAGGGGGGGGGCGCAATAGCAACGGAAGCAGATGAGGCAACCACGAGGGCGAGCATGTGATCCCGGCTGGCGGTGGCGTGGGCGGGAATCGGCGACAGGAGCATGGGCAACGGGCGGCGCGTGCCTTGGGCCGGAGACCCTAACCCACGAGGCAGTTTATACCGGTTAAGGAGAAAGCAGGGAGGGGAAGGGAAGCAGAAAGGGGGGAGGGAAAGGAGGGGGGAGAAGAAAGAAAAGGAAGAAAGGGGAGGGCCAGTAGTGGGGGTGGAGTATGCGTACGTATAAGCAGCTTCTTGTCACAGCCTCGCGCAGTTTTGAGTAATGACTTCCAGATTACCGCTCGTCCCGTGAGAGCATTCCTTTCGCGAGTGGGAGTAGGTGGAGGGGGGGGGGGGAGCGCCAGGGAGGTGAGGGCATGTGAGGGAATCCCCCAAGGCATATCGCAGCTGAGGCTAATGACTGCAACGGAAATAAACAGTTGAAGGGGGTGACAAGACAAAAGAACCGGAGGAACTCGAGAACTGAAGAATGACAAATTAAGAAAAAGAGAGAGTCATCGAGAAGGAGTAAGTAGATGGGAGACAAGAGATAACCGGCTCGAAAGAAGGGTGGAAAAGGTGCGTCTGCTGTGAGAACTTCCTCTTGGGAGACACGCCGCCACGAGATGCCTTGTAAGTAGTTCGTGCTTCGACGCTCCACTGCCAGGAAATGAGGGGAAGGAGAGAAAGAGAAAGATAATGATAAAGAGAAAAGGAGGGAGGGAGCAAAAGGAGGCAGGAAAAAAGAAGAGAAGGAGAGAAAGAGGGAGGGAAAGAGGGATGAAAGGATCGAAAAAGAGAGGGGGAAAAGAAAGAGGAGAGAAAGAGCGAGGAACTCTAAGCAGATGTCACACATTTGAAAGTTTAAGACTCCCAAACCCTGCTACAATCTCACCCTTGGGCAGAACGCTGGGCACTGCGATCGGGGACGAAAGGTGCCAAACGAGGAGGTAAACTACCGATACCAAAGAGAAAGGGGAAAGGGGAAAGCAAGCAAAGAAAAGAGGAGTGATAAGGAGGCAGATGAATAAGGACAGAGAAAGTTAGGATAACCGGGAAGAACAAAAGGAGGCGATGAGAAAAAGAAGGAAGTTTGAGAAGAGAGAGAAGAGAAAAACGAAATAATGAGTTATACAGAAGAGCAGATTCGTTTACACTTTGCTGTCACGCCAACGAAGCCAAATAAAACATCAACAAAATGCAGTTTCGAAGAGGGGTCAGTTTCCCTTGCATTTCCGCCATGCATGACCGCATGCGAGCGACGGGCGGGGTGGGCGGGGTGAGCGGGATGGTCATCTGGAAGCCATCGATCCGAAAGACAAAGCGGAGGCAATTCAACTCCATATTTCTCACAACGAAAAGCTCAGAAGTGGGCGTGGAAGCCGGGTAAATAGAGGTAGGAAAAGCGAGAGGAAAAGGGAGCAAAAGAAGAGGGGAAAGAGAGCAAAAGAAGAGAGGAAAGAGAGCAAAAGAAGAGGGGAAAGAGCAAAAGGGGGGTGAGGGGAAGGAGCAAAAGAAGAGGGGAAAGCGAGGGGAAAGGGAGCAGCATAAAAGGAGAAAGCACGGGAAAGGAAGACAATGAAGAAGGGGAGTGAGGGGAAAGGAAGCAAAAGCAGAGAAAAGGGAGGCAAGAGGGTGCAAAAGAAGAGGGGAATTCAGGGTATAGCGGAAGGTAGGAGGGGGACGTAGGAGAGGGAAGAGAACGAGAGAGAAACGAAGAGAGGAAAGGACAGTGCGAGTGTGCGAGTGTATGAACATGTGCAAGAACATGAACATGAGGGTGGGCATGAGCATAAGCATGTGGATGTTAGCACGCGTGTATTACCGTGTATTGATGCATGAGCGCGCGTGTCCAAGAATGTATGCACATGTGTGAATGAACATGGGAACAAAGTGATGAAGGGCAAACGTGGGGAGAATAAATACACGTTTAAAAGGGGCTTTAAGACGACAGGTGAATGGCAGCGAAGGTGGGAATTCCAAGCTGAGGGGAAAGGCAAAATATGAGGGGAAAATCCTAACGAGAAAAGAGCAGAGGGAAGGAGTATCAAGGAGAGGGACGATATAGTGAATAAAGGAAGAAAAATCACGAGAAGGAAGGAGTGACAATAGAGAGAAAGAGGGAGGGGGAGGGGAAAGAAAGTAAGAACGAGGGGGGAGGGAGGGAAAGAGGAGAAACGGTAAGAGGAAGAAGAAGAAGAAGAAGAAGAAGAAGAAGAAGAAGAAGAGAAAGATAGGAAGAGAGAGAGAGAGAGAGAGAGAGAGAAGAAGAGGAGAAGAGAAAGAAAGGAGAAGAGAGAGAGAGAGGGAAGAAGGAGAGAGAGGAGAGAGAGAGAAGAGAGAGAGAGGAGAGATGAGAGGAGGAGAGAGAGGAAGAAAGAGGAGAGAGAGGAGAGAGAGAGAGAGGACGAAAAGAAAGAAAGGAGGGTGGAGAAAAAAGAGGAAGAAGAAGAATGAGAGGAGAGAGTAATAACTAGGGAAAGGGGGGAGAAAGGGAGATAGATGGAGGAGGTAGAGGGAGAAGATAAGGACGGGGAAAGAGGCAAGAATGATGAATGGGAGACGAATAGCAGAAATAAAGTGGGAAGAGGGTGAAGGCTAAAAAGAGAAGTGAAGAGAGGGAAGAAATGAGGAGTGGGAGGAGGGAGAGGGGAGACGTGAGGGAGATAAGAGGGGAATAGGAAGAAAGAAAAAGAGGGAAGGGAGAGAGTGAGAGTGGATGGCGAAGAGGGAGTGTAAGGAAAAGGGGAGGGAGTGGAGGGGGAAGGAGAAGAGGCGAAAGAGGCGGAGGAGGAGGAGGAGGGAGTGTAGGAAGATAAACAGGAAGAGGAAGAGGAGGAGAAATAGGAAGAAGAGGAGGAGGTGGAAAAGGAAAGGGGGGGAAGAAAGGGTAAGGAAAAGGAAAGAGGGAGGAAGAGGGAGGGAGAGAATGACAGAGATAAGGCGGCTCGGGTTCGCTCGACGCGCAAGGCTGAGCGCAGCAAGAGCAATGGCTAACGTAAATACATTACAAGTTTACAAGTCCCATGACTCGCAACTATTCACTCTGCCGACAGAAGCCTTCATAAAAACGGTGTAACCAAAAAGGGCTTTTGAGTGTCCGGGTATTTGTGTATGGAGCTCTATGTGTGACAGGGCGAGGGAGGATTTCTGTGATGTGCGTATGTACATACGTATGTGCGTGTGTACGCATGTATGTACGTACATATGTATGCACATACGTATGTACATGCGTACGTATGCACATACATATATATATATATATGTGTGTAAGCAGGTATGTATGCATGCATACATGTATGTACGAATGTATGCATGTATTTATGATGTGTGCATGCATAATCATCATTTAACGGTAGGTTCATGTCTGAGCCGCCGTGGTCACAGCATGATACTCAATTGCAGTTTTCACGTTGTGATGCTCTTGGAGTGAGTACGTGGTAGGGTCCCCAGTTCCATGCATATCATATCCTTTTTAAATTTACAAACACCCAAACACCCACACTCGCCCACACCCACACACCCACATATATTGATTACCCATGGAGCGCCTTGCGTGGCCATTTCTCAGACAAGCCAAGCACATCCGCCCCCGGGAAATGGTGCAGGCAACAGCAAGCGCAAATCCCCGTCCGACTTACCCGAAAGTTAAATCCGAACGCACACGTCACTAACCCTAACGTACTTTTGTTTTATTTCCTCTTTCTCTATTTTTTTTTCCTCTCTCTCACATTATCTCTTTCTCGTTTGGATGTGGGCGGTGTCGGGTCGCCTGTGCGGGCGGCGCGGTCACCACATGAGGCGTAAAGAGAGGGGGAGGGGGATAGGGGTAGGGGGAGAGGGAGAAAGGGGAGAGGGGGAGAGGGAGAAAGGGAGAGAGGGAGAGAGGGAGAGAGGGAGAGTAGAGAATGTGGGGAGAGGAGAGAGGAGGAGATAGAGGATGGGGGGAGAGGAGTGGGATGGCATGGAGCGGCACTGGGTGGGCTGGGGTGAGGTGGGGGAGGGGGGAGGTGGGGAAAGGGGTGAGGTGGGGGAGGGGTGGGCTGGGGGTGAGGTGAGAAGGGTGGCGGTGGTGTAGGTGAAGGGGTGGAGGGAGGGTGGGTGGGGAGGGGTGGGGTCGGGTGGAGGTGGGGGAGGGTGGTGGGGTGGGGGTGCAATGCGAGATACGGTGTTGGCACACGGGTCGGGAAGATGTCGCCCGTGGGCTGAGGAGGGGGGAGAGGGGGAAGGAAAGGGGGAGAGGGGGGGGGGATGAGGGACAAGGACGTAGCAGGGGAAAGAACAAGAGGAAGGACGAAATATGGGGAAAAATATAAAAGACGGGATAGGAAAGAAGGAAAGGGGACGGAGTGTAAAACTGTAAGGAAAATTGAGAGTGACATAAGGATACAGCAGGTCGGAAAGAGAAAGAGGAAGAAATAAAATGTAAGAAAAAAAAAACAAAACGTAGGAAACAACGAGAAGGGAAGGAGTGACAAAAAAGGCTGTAGGCATGATAATAGGAGAGGGAGGGAAGCACGGAGGAGAGAGGATGGGAGGGGACGAGAGGGGACGAGAGGGGACGAGAGGACAGGGGGACGAAGAGCAGGCCGACGTAACTGTCGTGGCACACATGACTAGTGGTATTAATAGTCGCCTCGTGGGTGGATGGGCGGCCGACAGGAATAGGCCGGGAGGAGGCCGAGGGCGGAGGTACAAAAAATGGTCGCTGTGTGGGAGGAACGGGGATGGGCGAGGGGGAAGAGCGAGGGGAGTTGGTAGAAGAGTTAGAGAAAGAGGAAGAGGGGGAAGGAGGAATGGCTTTAAAATGCTGACCACAGTTATAAAGACGATAATAATTTCACCTGGGAAGTCTAATCATGTCTACTCACGGTAACCTCACATGCACATCACCCACGCCTTCGTCCAGAAAAAAAACTTACCTGAAAAGAGAGGGAAAAAATGTTAGAACACTTAAAAAACTACAAATATAACACTAACATGACAGTAGTCATTAACAACGCAAACACTGCTGACAAATGATACAATAAAAAAAAAATCATGCACCACAAACAAGAACGACATTTCTAAAGATAGAAACACACGCGCAAAGAAGACCACAGTCTTTTCGCTATAAAACTACCACCTTAATCATACCGTTTGCAATGGGAAGTGTCAGTCACCGCACAAAAAGATTCAGCCCCGACTTATCCCCAAACCTCGCCCTATTTCCTACAATACAAGACTTGCGGCGCCATAGAGTACAGGGAAGATATAATCGTGGATACAAATACCCAGCTGTTATATGCGATCGTCGTTTCCTCTCGTTTTACTGAGGCCTATGCTGGCGTCATGCGCTGAATGCACATAGGATTGAGGACTTCATAGGCATGGAGGCAATAGTTGGAAAGGGAGAAAGACATTGAAAGGACACGAGAGAGAGAGAGAGAGAGAGAGAGAGAGAGAGAGAGAGAGAGAGAGAGAGAGAGAGAGAGAGAGAGAGAGAGAGAATGTGAATTAAAGGAACAGTGAGAGTGGAAGCCTTTCATCCAGACGTGCCAAGTCGCGTATGAAAGGGGGAAGAGGGGGGAGAGGGAGGGGAGGGGGAAGGGAGGTTGGCCATGAACGGATATGAGCAAAGATAATTAACTCGGCTTCAAAAGATTGTAATTGGAAGCGAAAAGAGCATCCTCTAATTCCTTATGTGACGTTCGCGATAATAAGGAGACAGAGAGAGAGAGACAGAGAGAGAGAGAGAGAGAGAGAGAGAGAGAGAGAGAGAGAGAGAGAGAGAGAGAGAGAGAGAGAGAGAGAGAGAGAGAGAGAGAGAGAGAGAGAGAGAGAGAGAAGAGAGAGAGAGAGAGAGAGAGGGAGTCGGAGAAGGAGAGGGAG
>NC_051421.1:20897250-20914750 GCF_015228065.2 Penaeus monodon | reverse complement strand
TTGCACCTAAATGCGCGGAAATATTGAAAAAGAAAATGCAAGTACAACCACCGCGTCCCGCAGGATGAGCGAGAACAGGGAATGGGAAAGGAGGAAGTATAAATAAAAATCGGGAAAAGCAGACAGGCGGCGCAGCTAGACCCACCATTCGGAAATTTTATGAAGCAGTTTTTAATAAAGTCTCTGTCCTGTTCGCTCGACCGGCCAGTCTCGGGGTCGCGGGTCAGTCTGCCTCGACCGGCGAACACACTTGTTTCGAAGGGAGCTTTTATGTAAAGTATTATGTATATAAAGCAGCTTGAATGAAGCGAAATAGCGAACAATAGTAGTAGTAATAATGACAACAGAAAATAAATTGACGAACAGATGAAGGCTTAAAAACTGCCATCTCGCTTGTCTCGCCCCTCAACCCCTGCTGCTCGCTCACCCACCTACCCTCCCCCCCAACCACCCTCCCAAAGCACTCCGAAGGGGTTGGGGGGGGGGACGAAAGGAGGGAAAGGGGGGGGGCAAGGGTGCCTTCAAATCTTGAGTGATGGCTCATGGCTCCTCAAGGAAGGGCAAGTGACCGCGAGAGAGACGGCCCGGGACGCGGCAACCTGCTCTATTTCTGGCTCGCCCATGCGGCTCCTCAACAAGCCACCCGACAATTAGCGTACTCATTCATGGCTCTGCATCTGGGGATTGCGATGCGCACAGGATGTTGACCCTCGCACTCACCCCCGGCATCCCCGCTGATCCACGCGAGCCAAATCCTCTAGCGAGTCACCTCGTCAATACTTAGAGTAAAACTAACACAACGCCAATATACAAGTCGCCCTCGCCAGCAACATAACACCGAAATACGAAACTAAGTAAAACTGCAAAGAAAACAGACAAGTATATATCTCTTCTAATGGTCCACATGGCCATTACCATCTAACATTCTTAATTATAGCTAGATATTTATTAGGATCGTCTAGACAAAAAAATATGGTCGGAGAAAAGTCTACTGTCTCCCTTTTGAAATAGCCGCCCCCCTCACCCCCAAAAAAACACGAGGAATGTCTGAACAAATTACTGAATGACAACAGTGCAGATAGGCTTCACAGGGGTGACTGCAAATCGCCTGTGTACAAGAGGGAGTAAAACAAAGCGCCAACTTCATTTCCTTTCCTTTCCCTGCCCCTATCCTAAACCCCTATGACCAGTAGCAGGTCTTCCGCACCAAAGTCAGTGATCAGGTCACGTGTACTAATGTACTAAATAGCCACTAGTACTGAGTAACCCGACCCTCGCAGACCAAATGACCCCTGCCGACCCAACCTAAAGTCCTTGATGCACTCAGATATTCCCCTCCTCCTTCGTCCCTTACTTCCTCACTCATCTCCCCCTCTTCCTCAATGACCCTGATCTCCCTTCCCAAGTCCTCCGCTCAACCCTGACGACCCTAGGTCACCGGAAGCCGCTGACCTCTCCTACCTGGGCATGAGAAGGATGCTAATCAGTCGGAGACACAGGAAATGGCACGTCAAGCGCGAGACCCAGTGGGGGGAGGGCGAAGAGGGGTTATGTAATGCCTATATATACTAAACAGTGGCCAAAGCTTCTATAATCGTGTAAGACACTGAAAACAGACCCAAACAATGTATGTATGCGATACAGGTGCTTGGAAGTGAGGCTGCGTGCCAGGGCGCCGAACTTCTTCTTATCCCCAAAGGTCACTTGCAAGAGCACTGCGCGATGGCATTCGTGCGGGTAAATGCGTCGACCTGGACACACGTCGGCAACGGAGCGCCTGACGTGTGTACGTGACCGCAAGCGGCGCCGCCCTTAGAAGTGTCAGCTGATCACGCAGCACATCTTGTGGACCAAGCCACTCGAGCGCGTCATGAGGATTTTTTTATTGCAAGCTTGACAAAAGATCGATTGCTTTTGGCAAATGCTGTTCAGATGACGGGAAGATAAAGATATAATCGTGCATGCAAACGGCTACGAATGCCTAATACCATAAAATAATTAAAACACAACAACAATGTCAACAAATAAATCGTTTCCGAGGCTGCCTTTGCAGCAGGGAAAAGTAGTTCATGCCCAGACACCGCAGCCTGATACGCCGGCTTTTCAACGGCAGTCCAGTAAACAGGCCACATTAGCAGCGACAGGCCGTATCATAACCAATATCTCAGCGCTGGTCACTGCTGCCAGGTTACCAGATGCCATCGTCCCTTCCCAGCACGCTCCGTCGCTCAGCCCTCGCATCAGTCACCTGAATTTGCAGAGTAGAGGGGATGGGGAGTGGTGGGGGAGGGGGTGGGGGTGGGAGCGGCCATGGGTCGCCCCTTCGGCGTGGAGACACTTGCCTCGGGCTCAGAAGCCAGGCCGGAAATTATAGTTATTTCGGAAAAAATCATTTCTGAAATGTACAGAACGCACACTTTTGAAAGATCGCAAAAACAGTAGATAAAACCGTTTATTCTAACCCCCAGGTTCTGCCTTAATTCAGTTCATATTTCTGGCGCCAACAAGTCAGCACAGAGAATGCAGAGTCGGTTAGAACTGACCTAAGACCTCTGTCCACAACCAATGCCCCTCCCCCTTGGGCGCCACTACGGGGTCGTCTAGCGCAACCGCTCACCTCTCCCCTCTTCTCTCAATGCAGTCTCCGCCGCCGTCGCCCCTCGGATACCATCTTCAGTCCTCCACTCCGCTTTTCGCGCCCGAAAGGCCAAGGCGGTGTCGTTCAAATTCTGAGACGCCCTCGACGTCATTGGCCACGTCTGCCTGAGTCAGACACTCCTCTCACGTTGGTTGTTCTACGTCAGCACTCGTCAGGGCTATCGTCAGGAGGAGGAGGAGGGAGGGGCAGGGAGGAAGTCAGGTGCTTAAATGTGACGCAATGGCAGCCACACGTGGCGCTGAGTGCCAGCTGTGACAGTGCCAGCTTGAAAGCGCGGGTGCAAGGCGTGTCTACGGGAGGAAGAATAGGAGGGCTCGCGGAGAACTGGCAAAGAAATATCGGAGAACCGAAAGCCTTGCAATGTCGTTCTCACAAAGTACTTCTGCGCCGCGAAATGGATGAGACCCGGGAGATCCTCCGGGCGAAACAGCCTGACTGACGCACGGGAGAAAGCGCGGCGTTGGAGGGAAACGGGACAGCAAAAATACTGCCGTTGGAGAGCCCGAGCGGGAAGCCTATGCAGGCGTTGCGCACATGACTTAAACGGGAAATACGGAATATGAATAAAGGAATTTCATGAAGCGAGCGCTCTAAAATCGTACGTACAAAAACAGAAAAAAAAACATTACATGAATTCGAGCTACACTAGGTATATAATTTTTAAACAGACATCATGGGGGGGTGTGAGAGTGCGAGTGCGAGTAAGTGTGATTATGCATGTAAGCCTGTATGTGGGAGGGGAGAGGAAAGGAGAGGAGAGAGAGGGGGAGAAGAAAGAGGGGGAGAGAGAGGAGGAGGAGAAAGAAGGGAAGGAGAGAGGGGAGGAGGAGAGAGGGAGGGAAGAGAGAAATAGAAAGAGAAAGAGAGAGAGAGAGAGAGAGAGAGGGAAATATAGCATTTACCACTCTCTCCCGCCTCATCCCCTTCTCCATTACCTGATATTACACCGCAACGCAAATGAAAATGATCGGGTTATAAGTAATTCCAAGTCTGCGCCAGATATGTAGAAAATGGCGCGACTTTTCTAATAGAAGAAAGAACATATTGAATATTCTGATTGTTATCCATAATAATGCCAAACATTAGTCATCACACTTTGTACGATGAATAACGTTTGGGGGAGAGAGATAAGAAAAGAGAGAGAGAGAGAGAGAGAGAGAGAGAGAGAGAGAGAGAGAGAGAGAGAGAGAGAGAGAGAGAGAGAGAGAAGAGAGAGAGAGAGAGAGGAGAGAGAGAGAGAGAGAAAAAGAGAGAGAGAGAGAGAGAGGAGAGGAGAAGAGGGAGAGAGGAAGAGGAGAGAGAGAGAGAGAGAGAGGAGAGAGAGGAGAGAGAGAGGAGAGAGGAGGGAGAAGAGAGACAGAGACAGAGAGAGAGAGAGAGAGAGAGAGAGAAAGAGGATGGAGAGAGAGAGAGAGAGATGGAAAGAGAGAGAGAGAGAGAGGAGGTAGAAAGATAGAGAGAGAGATTGAGAGAGAGGTAGAAAGACAGAGAAAGAGAGGTAGAAAGATAGAAAGAAGGAGAGGTAGAAATATATATAGAGAGAAATAGAGAGGCAGAGAGAGAGAAATAGAAAGGTAGAGAGAGAGACAGAAAGATGGAGAGAGGAAGAAAGGTAGAAAGATGGAGAGAGAACGAAAGACAGAAAGATGGAGAGAGAACGAAAGACAGAAAGAGGGATAGAAAGATAGAAAGATGGCAAGACAGAGATAGAAAGAGAGAAAAGAGAGAGAAAAAAGAAAGAAAATGAGAGAGAGAGAGAGAAGAGATGAAGAGAGAGAAAAAGAGAGAGAGGAGAGGAGAAGAGAGAGAGAGAGAGAGAGAGAGAGAGAGGGAGAGAGGGGAGAGCGAAGGTGTAAATAGCAACGAAGAATGAACAGGACGACAGCACACTGAGATCGATGTCCAAGTCACAAGCAATTATGATAATACCGGAAGCCAATAGGAACGGACATAAAAAGTAATCAGACCTAAAACAAAGGACAAAACAAACCTTGAACAACACAAAACAAAACTCAATATGGATAAAGATGAAGAAGAAAAAGAAAAAAACAACGACTCCCTTCCTTTCCTTGCCTCTCCCCCCCCTCCTCTGTGCATCTCCCGAGTCGTCCTCTCAACTGGCGAAGAAACACGACCTTCACGCCCTCTGCCAAAGTGACTCAACCGCTTACCTGCTGCTACCTTATCCCCTCCTATTCCCCTCTTCCTCCCTTCTTCCCCTCTCCCCTCTTTCATGACGGCACCGCCCCACCCCCTCTTTTTCTCTTCGTCCTCCCTGTCTCTCCATATTCATGCCATCATCTCAACCCCTCTTCTTACCTTACCTTTCAGGACAGCACTTTATCTCTCCCCCTCCATTCTTCTCTTTCTTGCCGCCAGCTTATCCCTTCTCCCCTATCCCTCTCTCTGCTTCCCCTATCCCCCACCCCTCTCCCTTCTCCCCTATCCCCTCTCTCTGCTTCCCTATCCCCCACCCCTCTCCCTTCTCCCCTATCCCCCCCTCTCTGCTCCCCTATCCTCCAGCCCTCTCCCTTCTCCCCTCTCTCCTATCCCCTCCGCCTCTCTCGTCAACGACCCATTCCCTTAACGCCTTAATTATTAGCCGTCAAGCCGCTCAGCTTCTCGGACCCACGATTCACAACCCTAACGAGACAGATAATAGTCATTTATCGCAATGTCCAATTAACTATGAAATCTATATTTCTCGAGGGCAATTTTGTTCTCCCGCGTTACGTCCTTGTTTTTGTCCCTCAGCTCTCAGAGAGAATGCCTGGTAACGGTAATCCATTTCTTTTTAACATTAATCAAAATTTTCTCCTGTTGTTGGGGGACAACTGTTATCTCCTAGAATTGCACAGCGTTATTAACTATAACTGCACACTACTGCCTTCATCACGAAAAAATGGTATTGATCTTTGCCTTTACTACGCTGTCACAAACTTGGGGACTGTCCACTAATTTCCTCACCAAGCACCCTCTGGGCTTTCGTGCCTGTGATGGCATCTTAAAACAAACAGACCCATCGGAATCGACAGTTTGTTTTTTTTACAATAATTGTAGTGACCAAGTTTGGTATCGCCGACCTCAAGAGACGACCCCAACCTCCTTGCCAAAGTCTTGCAGAGAAGAATCGTTTTTGCCTCCGCTCCCCCTTCCGCGCTCACCTCCCTACTCCCCTCCCTTTCCTCCCCTTTAATGCACAGGCGGCAGGCAAGCATACTGGTTCCTGACCCGCCAGTTCATGCCGTGTGTCCTTTTCTACCTTCGCCCAAAAGTCATCATAGCAACCATCTGCTGCAGCCAATCACAGCCATGTTGCTACGGTCCTCGGAGAGGCTGCTCGGTCCTCCCTGGCTTTCCGCCGGTCGGGTCCGAACGCTCTCTGTCGTTGTTTCCCCGTTGCGACCGGCACCGGCAATCAATTTATCTTTTACAATTTTATAAAAATCGAAGGAAAAAAAATGGTAGAAAAAAGTAAATGTCCAAAGTGTGAATTGGCGCAGGTAAAGGCGGCGCTGGCAGTCGTGGGAGGGCGGCCAGATGGCACTCCACCAGCTGGGACTCTTGGCGCTCGACTCAATGAATAAATAGTCTTTCGTTGATCAATTATTTACATCGAACGTATTATAAAAAGTAGGGCATACCAGTGGAAAATCACACTGGCATCCGACAGTCGGTATCCGCCTCACGGAAAGGCAAACAGCTATAATCTTCCCCTATTTGTTCATACAAATTCGCAATCTTAAGCAGCGTACATTACCATAATTGCAAGAACTAAGCAGCAGTGAAAGTCTCCGCCCTTCAAGCGAACGCAACATGATGACAGTATCAAGCCAGTCTACATACCTTGACATGCTATTGATACCCATCCTATTATTAACCCCGCCTCTGTTGCCATCACCCAGACAGGCATCTACGACGGGTTGGCAAAATCATCCAAAGTTAGGTCTCTAGGCCTAAGCTGAAAGCCACCAAGACGCGATATCATAGGCTTAACAATACTAAAAAGTCTCGTGATACCAGTTGACGCTCAACAAGCAACACACACACCTACTTTCTTCTCGGTCTTTTGGCAATGTTGTGCCGACAAAAAGGAAAGAAAATATAACAAAATATAATCGAATAAAGACAGGTCTTGACAACCAGCCTGACATGCACGCAGGGGAGAAAAGAGATTCAGATAAACTTTAGGGGACAAGTTTACGGAATCACGCCAGGGGTCGGGTTCCTTTGACGATAAAATATGCGCAGGATATTAGCAGAATCCTTGAAGTCTCAAAGCCAATACAACGGAGATAAAAAATGTCGATAAGAGATTTTTTGCTGAGACGAGGTATTAAATTGCACGCTTCGGTTCGGAGTACAGACTGCCGCGGTATTTTGTCGAGGCTGCAATGGTAATCTTGTGTAGCCTAGTCACACCAGTGTGTGAGTGTGTGTGTGTACGTGTGTTTGTGTGTGTGTGTGTGTGTGTGTGTGTGTGTGTGTGTGTGTGTGTGTGGGTGTGTGTGTGTAGGTGTGTGTGTGTGTGTGTGTGTGTGTGTGTGTGTGTGTGTGTGTGGTGTGTGTGTGTGTGTGTGTGTGTGTGTGTGTGTGTGGTGGTGTGTGCGTATGTGTATGCGTGTGTGTGTGCGTGTGTGTGTGCGTGTGTGCCTGCTTGCGTGTGTATGTGTGTGCTTGCGTGCGTGCGTGCGTGTGTGCCTGCGAGAATCCACTGGCAAATCCGCTAATCCCGCGCTCCCCGAGGGACCGAGACCGGTGCCCAGTCGCTGATCCGGACATAAATTGGCAACCTCGGCGCCGAATGCAGGACTTCTCCGAGTAGACATCACCGTGACGTCATCGAGAAGTCCATATTTGGCTATCTCCAGGTTTTGATTTTCGTAGCTTTCGGGGTTGGGACAAAAGAAATGCAATAGTAGCAGCAGCAGCAGCAGCAGCAGTAGTAGTAGTAGTAGTAGTAATAGTAGTAATAATGGGAGTAGTAGTAGCAGTAGTAGCAGCAGCAGTAGTAGTAGTAGTACTAGTTAGTAGTAGTACTAGTAGTAGTAATAACAGTAGTAGTTAAAATAGTAATAATAATAGTAGTAGTAGTAGTAGTAACAGTAGTGGTAGTAATAATAGTAGTAATAATGTAATGTAATAATAATAGTAGTAATAGTAGCAGTAATCGTAGTAGTAGTAATAGTCACAGTAATAGAAGTAGCAGTTTTTGTTGTTGCAGTAGTAGTAGCAGTAGTAGAAGTAGTAGAAGTAGAAGCAGTAGTAGTAGTAGTAGTAGAAATAGTAGCAGCAGAGTAGTAGTATAATAATAATAATAATAATAGTAGTAGAAATAGTAATAGTAGTAGTAGAGTAGCGGTAGTAGTAATAGTAGTAGTAGTAGTAGTATAGTAGTAGTAGAAGTAGTAGTAATAGTAATAATAATATTAATATTAATATTGATATTAATAGTAATAGTAATAGTAATAATAATAGCAGTGTAGTGGTAGTAATGGTAAAAGTATTGGTTGTAGTAATGGTTGTGGTAGTAGTGCAGCATAGCGCTACATCAACTTTAGCACATGATAATATTAAGCTGCGGAACAAATTGAAAAAACACCGACAAAATAATATGCATATTGCATTAGATAATTAAATAATGTAAAAAAAACAAATGGCAGCTATTTTTTAAGTGGTAATATTTTGTAAAAGGTGAAAACATCATCACTATAGTAATAACCACAATGAAGAAGCTATAATTATAACAAAAGTAAAAACTTCCAATAAACTTTTACACAACACTCAAGAATAAAGCTGAAGAAGAAGAAATGCGGAATTCGACCTTATCGACAATGACAAAAAGGTCTACTTCTCTCACTGCAAACTCGAGTATAATTCTGAAAGAATACCACACTAGTCTTTCTGTCTCACAAGTGCAATGGCGATACCAGATGATACCATAAACCATTCGTAATAATCTATGTACGATTAATAAATCCAATTCGGCCAATCGCTTACCTCAAGAATTACAATGTCCCATTTTTGAAACAGCTCGTCTTTGGATGATCTATATATACCTGCGCGTCACTGTCGGACAGGTAACCAGCCCTCAGCATTAAGAGGAGCAAGAGGGTGGGCGTCACGAACAGGGATGTGGAAGGGGCAAGGTGGGGAGAGGTGGGGGTGTGGGTTTGAAGTGACGGTGTGGTGGGGGTGCCCTGATGGCGAGGTGAGGGTGTGGTGGGGGTGAAATGAGGGCGAGGTGGGGGTGTGGTGGGGGTGAGGTGAGGGTGAAATGAGGGCGAGATGGGGGTGTGGTGGGGGTGTGGTGGGAGTGAAGCGAGGACGAGGTGAAGGCGAGTGGTGAGGGGTGGGCTGTGGGCGGCATGGTTGAGTTGCTCAAGTACTCCGTGTAGATTTACAGTATGTGTAATCTAATAGCTAGAGAGTTGAATCTGAAATAGGGTAAATCTCTCTCTAATGTAATACCCGCGAAGCTTGTACGTTCATGCAACCGACTGTATTAATAACCCGACGACAAATAATAATGATCATAATAACAATAAAATAACAATATTAAACAATGAGGTTTACCTGTGATAATCTATCTCTGAATCTATGGCTATGGCGGATGGCTGAAGTAAGGCACTACTAGATAAGGTTTAAGTATCTGACAGGAAAGTTTAAAATTTTTGATGTTTGATTCCTCCGTTTATCTGAACAAGGCCGATAACAGACGATACAGGTCACACGGGCCTGCATATACAGATAATACTTTTTGTTGATTTAGTAAAATTATTTGAAAAGCTAGGTGATTGTACCGCCCACCTTTTTATAATAGAAACGTCAGGAACAAGAGAACTCAGGAGAGAGAACCTAGTAAATTCAACAGGCAAATGGCACCCCAGTCACTTTGAGAAAACTTGGCCTCCAATTCCATGTAGTACCACGGGCGCTAACAAAGGTCATATTCGGTTTACATCTTTTACTTCGACTTTCACCTTCATGGTTACAGCTGTAGATGAGGTGTTAGCAAGGAGGGGAGAGGAGTCGACTGAGAGGGGAAGAGCTGGCACCGTCTCCCAACCACGTGCTTCTGGTGGCCACCCAAACCAAACGACTGCTGCCAACACTTTGGGGCTGACACCAACGGGCCAGTACTTCTACCAACTTCCGTGACAAGCATAACACTAACAGACTGACAAGCTGCGAGTGCCGATACCATGGTCGGAATAAAACGACAACGAACAATGCCCACAATGCCAACAACGCCACAGCTGCCAACACATCTTCCAACTCATCCTCCCGCCGTTGGTTATGGTCTCGAAGATACCACAAACATGATACCAAACCACACAAGTAGCATTCCGGTGGGTGATGACCTAAAAGACTCCGCTACCGCTACTGAGATTGAACTTAAGGATAAGCGCTGAGAAGGGGCTACCAAACCACGCAACGACACTGACGTAGAACACATGCTCGACACACCTGCCCCATATGAACACCTGTACATACCGAGGCCGGGATAGGTGTTACAACCCAATGGTCAACGCTGAAAAGAGCTTCCCTTAAATCACACCATATTTCGATTCTATTTACTCTGAGTCTGAGTTCCTACAGCTATGTCAAATTCGAAGTTTAATTTCAAGAAACGAAAACGAAAAAGTATTTTTTTTGTCGCAATATACAGTCTCGTAAAACAGCAGCTCACCCCCCCCCCCCCTTGGCCAACAGGAAGCAGCCCTAATAATCTACTCTCTTCCCCTCCCCAGCTAACACCCCCTCCCTCCTCTGCCCTCTCCACCCTCCACCACCTCCACTGCGCCGCGTGGAGCCAGAAGTCCCTGTCGATATGCAACTTGCACTTTCGGATTCTGCGGCCCAATACTCGCGCTTGATATCAATCGGATTATCATCGTTTTGATAATGGCCTCCAGTGAGCACCGTTATCTGACAGGGCTCAATATCTCGTGAGAGCAATACCTCGATACTCCAAACAATAGATTACTATTTTTTACGTCTTGTTTCAGGAGATAAGACTTTGCCGATTGTCTCTTGCTATGATGATGATAAAAAACTGATCGAAGGAAGATACTTCGAATGGCTTTTGTACACATATACTTACAGTCAGAAAAGAACTCGTGTTATCTTTACTTGTGTTCAATAAGGAACTGAATGCTTCTCTCTGTTAACACCTGATCACGGTGTTAACTACCTTGCCTCGCTATTCCACACCACTTCGTCGAATTTTTATACTAGTTTGTGCATAGGGTAAAGATACAAATTTTTCTGACTGTATACGCGAACACACAAATTAGAAAGGAATAGGCCTATAATCAAGTTCTAGTTTCGATCCCTCTCCCCAGCCCTCTCTTTCTGCGCCGGACTTCAGCTTGAATTCGAGGGAAGGGGTGCGAGGGGAAGCGAAGGAGAGGGACGATACAGGATGGGGAAGGAGAACGTGGAAGTACATATACAACCACAACAATCAAGCCATTTTACGACAGGTAATCAGAACCCATACGTCCGTGGCTCATTTATTGCGCCCATTACCGTGCGTCCATATAGATGTTTTATTTTTCTCTCTCTCTCTATTTATTTTTCTCTCTTACGTCCTCACTCGTCTACTCGCTTACTCAGTGACTCACCTACTCACCCGTCATTCGTCAACCGTGGCCATTAAGCGAAAATTCCTCACTGACGATGTTAAGTTATGAGGTAGGTATGCTGGAGCTGATATGCCACGGACCCAAGGAGGGCGGAGGGGGGGAGGGGCAGAGGGGGGAGGGGCAGTAGGGGTGGGGACCAAAATCGGCGGGTTCTGGGAGGAGAGAGAGGGAAGGGGAAAGGATGGAGGGGGAAAGAAGAGAAGGGAAGGGAAGAGGAATGGGGGCAAGTGAGGGAGTGGGAAAAGGAGGGGAATGGGGGAATAGTAAGGGGATAAGAGAGGAGTAAGGTGGAAAGGAGGAGGAGGAGGAGGAGGAGAAGAAAGATGGGGAAGGGTGGGAGAAGAGGAATGAGGCGGGTGAGGGAAAGTAATTGGAAAGCAAGGAGAGGGAGAGGAAGGGAATGAGGGAGAGAGAAAGAAGGAGAAAAGGAAGAGGTGAGGAAGTAAGAAGACGGTAAAAGGAGAAATGGGCAGGAGGAAGAGGAAGAGGATCAAAGAAGCGAATAAGGGAAAGGAAGGGGCGAGAGGGAAGAAAGAGAAAGGGAGATAAAATAGAAAGAACCAATAAAGATCCCTTACAAGCAGACTTATAGAAGTGCAAGACCCCGGGAAAATAGGGATGGGAAACAGAGAGAAGAGAAAGGAGAGAAAAGGAAGAGGAAAGAGAAGGAGAGAATGGAGGGAAAGAAACGGGGAAGAGAGAAATACACCATACGGACACGCCCTTCCCCCCACCCCCCACCCCCCACCTTTGGCTCGTCCCCTCCCACTTGTCAAAATTCGCTCGTTGCACATACTCGAAATTCCTGCGCGAAAATAAATGGCCACTCGGCATCCATCGCTCCTCATAACAGCCATTATCGGCCGAAATGTATGTCGCCTTTTTCAATCTCACTCTTTAAGGCCAGTTGTAAAATCATCCCAACTGGTGCCGTAAGTGATGACAAGGATGAAGGTGAAAATGACTTATAATAATAATAATAATAATAATAATAATAATAATAATAATAATTATTAATTATTATTATTATTCATTATTACTATTATAATGATGATAATAATAATAATAATAAAATAGTAATAATAATAATTATAATTATAATAATGATAATGATTATAATGATAATAATGATAATAATAATGATAATAATGATGATAATAATAACAATAATAATAATAATAATAATAATAATAAAAATAATAATAATGAAAAATAATAATAATGAGGCGAGGAGAGGAGGAGAAAGAGAGGAAAAAGGTGGTGATGAAGAAAGTGAAGAACTGCTATGAATTAGATGAATTAGAAAATATAAATAAATATAAAAAAAAAAAGAATCACAAGATGATGATGATGAATCCAATACTAAATGATTATGATAACTTAACATTAACACATTAATAATTCAGTCCTTACATACACATACACAACACAAATATTAAAGGGGATCCATAATATTCGTTTTCTCGCCGTAAAGCAGTTTCGAAACATGCCGACGACCCCGCAGCCCCAAAATTCCTATTCGAACATCCTTCCCAAAATCGCATCATCCAAAAAATTCACAGACGAAACTCCCCGAAATCCCTCCCTTTTGCTGACCGAATGACATCGCGACCAAATCGTAAAATAAGAAAGCTCCCCACGTTTCTCGGGTCATCAGATATACTAAGATATTGAATAAAATATGCGGGATTATAGACGTCGAGGGATATGTATCAAAATAGATAACGGGAAATAATAATGGCAATAAAGTGAAAGCGCTGAGGATCTAGCAGGGATGAAACGCCCAGCGAGGCAAATGTTTAGACGGCCGCCCACCGAACAGGGAAGGTTTTCGCATTACACAGTCTATGCCACTTTAACGTCTTTCCATAACCTTTATTCGCTTTCTTAAAAATCAAATAAATAAACATCTTTTCGTTTATCTTTCCTTTCTGTTGGGAATGCCGGTATTCTGATGCATACTGCAAGACTCAAGCAGGATTTCATAAAACACTATGCATCCCGACGCTAACGCCGCCGGACAAATGACTTTCACATCAATAATTCAAGCAACCCAATTACTCATCTACCAAGCGTTCTCGATTCATTATTGCCAATTCAATACACACTACTACGACATAAAGTATTCTATCCGCGAGTCTCTGTTGCGAAAACCAGGCCAAACTAGAGCACACTTTCCTCCCCTTCCCACACCCCCGATCTGGCCACGAGCCTTATCCCGGGCATCTGCTACGCACCATATAATAATCGACGATGATGTCTGGGGCATTTTTAACCATGTGTAAAGAGGGACTAATGAGATATCTATTTAATTAGGAAAACGTTTCGCCTTCTCCACTGGCATAAAAGAGGTAAAGAGATATGTAGGCGAGGGAAGGAAAGGAAGGGGGAGAGAGTTTGAGAAACAGGAAGATAAAGAGAGAGAGAAAGAAACAAAGGGTGGAAGGGACGACGGCGGTAGAGAGGGAAGGATATAGAAAGCGAGGTAAACGGGGGAGATGCGGAAAAGTGAGAGAGGGAGGAGAAAGTAGGGGAAAAGGAGAGAGAGAGAGAGAGAGAGAGAGAGAGAGAGAGAGAGAGAGAGAGAGAGAGAGAGAGAGAGAGAGAGAGAGAGAGAGAGAGAGAGAGAGTGGGAAGAGTAGAGGAGGAAGGGGGACACCCGATTTGGCGAAAGGGAGAGAGCCTGCAAGCGCGCAAAGTCGCCCATCTTAATGAGCGTTCGACGGAGATGGCTGCCTGCTCTCAAGAGGACGACCTGAGTACCAGGGATTGTGGTCAAGGCGACACCTTTTACATACGCGAAAGGAAAGATTAAACATGTAAAACCGTGCCAAAAGCACTGCAGGGACTACGTTAAACTAAAACCCACTGACCGGTACAAAGGGACACAGGCTTGAGGGTCCAAAGTATCACACGAAAAATGGAAAGAAGGGAGGGAAAAGTCGACTGATCTAACGAGTATCTAATCATGTACTAGAGGACAAAGGAGAGCCAAACGCAGGGCTGATTATCAACACAGTCGCGAGGCATGAGTGCACGATATCAAATCTATCTCTCGCGGTTCTTATCTGCACATGATGCTGCGTCGGTGCCAGTCAAATGAACATTTTTTTATCAGTATCCAGCTATCAGTTCTCCCATTTTCGGCTGCTGTTTTCTACTAATATCTTGATCCTCAATGCACTGCACAAAATAAAATTAGATTTCGCGAGGAGATGTAAACAGGTAAACAAAATCATGTGACTTTTAGTACCCAATCAACGCGGTTATTCTCCCCTTTGCAGGGTACAGCAGCCTGCGTCTCAGAATGCACGGCTTGCATGCTTCCCACTGCCACATCACCCGAAAGAAAGACTTGTGTAATGATGAATGACAGAATAAAATAATAATGGTGTTGACAAAGAAAAGGGAAACCGGGCTGCGCCACTGTAGTGTTTCTTCGAGTCATAATCTCAATGCAGTGGCGTATTTTCAGTTCAACTTTTCGCAGAATTCCGTGGATTTTACTTCCTTCCACCTATCAAACGCAATGGCGGGCGAATACGGCAGCTATAACTTTGCATGGCACCCGTGTACATCTCTTTCTTCACACAGTCATTAACAAGCTTCATTTTGCAATGTCTTACTTACAAGTAGTTTCGTTATGCTTTTACTCTATATCAAACTCTGTAGTTCGTCTGCCTCTCCGTGGGAACATGATTATATATATTTATACATGCGTGTACATGCAATGATAAAATTGGTTGCAACTTCTATCTGTCCATCAATATGCGACTTCAAATATCTATAAAATATACATCAATAAAGTGCCACTGATATATATTATTTGAGGCAAGCTTCATCTAGACACATCTGGGTAACTCCTGATTAATAATATGTTAATTAATCAATACGCTCTCTAGCTGGGGATTTGCAGTAATCGAGCTACATGGAAATTCTGGCCCCAAAGCGAAATGCCTTTGTGCGGGCAGCCGTGCCAGACTACTCGCATGAATGTACACAATACGATTACCAAAGTCAGTCAATCAATATGTTCCTGACAGCGGAAGTGCTGATGACCCGAAATAACATGAACCAGTGACATCTCAAGCCGTCAGCCATTCAGGTCACATTTACCTATCCCTCATGCCCTCCTCTCCCGTCCTCCCTTCCCCTCCCCCCCAATCCCCCTCTCACATCCATCCACTCTTCTACCCTTCATTAGGATCCTCGCCCCCTCCCTCCCTCCCTGCCCCTGCCCCCCCCCTCCAAGGAAGTAATAATAATCTTCGAATAACTTCACATCCGCAGGCCGGCCTAAGAATTCCATATTAAATTTCTTGACGCTGCGAACTATTTGGCGAATCCTACATCGGATCTAAAGGGGTCTCTCCTGCCCCCCCCCCCCATCGCATCCCCTTCTCCTCCAAATCCATCAAAGTGACTTCTGGCGGATACTTTCTTGGACTTCTCACTCATTCTTTGCTCTCGGGAGGGAGGTGCCATTGACATCGCCTGCTCATTAGACGTACATGATTTACATGCGGAGATACAGACGCCCAAATAGGCCTATAGTTTTTTGTGTTGTCTTTTTTTTCAATGGGTTATAGTAAAACAAGGTGATATTTTTTAACGCATTTGGCTAATCTTACTCTCATACATTTTAATCATGTTACCCTGTATCTATCACCTCTACTGTACCTGTCCCATTAAATATTTTATTTTTGTCAAAAGTTCAAAGTCCTCAATATAGGCAATACAATCTTGCATTTTCATCTCTTCGCAACTACATCAATTTTCAACCTTCATACAACTTCCACGAAACATGTAAGTACTTTCCTCCCTTTTTACGGCTTCTTTTATATCTTATTCCGCCGCATTAAAAACCGTAAAAAGTACTTCCGTCAACTGTCGGCCTCAAGGATTTGTTTATCTATTTTTTTAATTCTATTTCCCTTACCGTCTACTCTCCTCCGGGTCCATTCTTTTATTCTGTTTTATCTATGATTATTGCATTTTGTTATCTATCTTTAGAGTTTCTGTTCTTGAAGTCAGAAAGTCAGAAAGACGAAGAAGAGGAGATCGACAATCTGAGTCATCGACATGCTTGTGTCGTACGGGGGGAGGGGTGGGGGTGGGGGAGGGGGAGGAAAGGGAGAAGGAGGAGGAGGAAGAGGAGGAAGGAAGGAGAAGGAGGAGGAGAGGAGGAGAGGAAGGAGGAGGAGGAGGAGGAGGAGGAGTGGGAAGCAGAGGGGGAGGAGTGGGAGAAGGAAATGGGAGGAGTGGGGGGAGCAGGGAAACAGGAGGGGGAGCAAGGGGAGAGACAGGACGACACGAGGGGGAGTGAGGGGGCGTCTTCGGCTTGGCTAAAGTCTCTTAGCAACAGCAGCATCATGCATCCTGCACCTGCGTCACATCAATTATATTGCGGACAGATATGTATCAAAGTCCAAACTGAACAGAGAAACTTATCGTCCTTTTTGCATCCGCGGTCTCAGGTGCAAATATACATTTATTACCGTGCATTCATCCTAAGTTTTAAGATCGTGCCAAGTGCCCCGCTTTCAGAACACTGGTGCCGCGTCAACTGGCAGCGGGGCAGGGTCGAGCGACGTAATCCCTGCGACGGAGGGGAAAATCAGGCAGAAATCCGCAAACTATGCCAAATTCTGAGTCATCATAAGCCTCGTTCAGATCTTCTAAAAGGGATACCGATGCACTTGTCTTCCCGTCGTAAAAAAGTGCTCGCGTGGAACTCCTTTCGCTAACGTATGGTATCGTATATCGGGATCTCAAAATGAACACCGTGGTCAAATCAAAGGCTAAAAAGGTTTTCATGATTCAAAGGATGAAAAAAAAACGTACACAGAGACGATCAAAACAGACTCGATAGGACTCCCGCAGCATCAAACCACCTCCGCCTCAACCTCCTCCCCTCTTCTTGTCTTCATCTCCTCCTCCTCCTCCCCTCCTCTTCTTGCCTTCTCCTCCTCCTCCTCCTCTTCTCTCCTCCTCCTCCTCCTCTTCTTCCTCCTCCTCCTCCCCCCCTCTTCTTTCCTCCTCCTTTTCACTCTCCTTCGCGCCCTCTCCTCCGCTCGTACCTCGGCCTCCCATAAGGATATTCTAGAACTTTCTTCCGGACACTTTATTCCCCTAACCAAGTGGCGAGACGATGGACGTGTTACTCCACAATATTAATATCATCTCGCTC
>NC_051421.1:20885481-20887150 GCF_015228065.2 Penaeus monodon | reverse complement strand
TAGAGGCAGTAAGGTTTTTCGTGGGTGAGTTCTGTGGAAAGCTGTCAGAATAACTCGATTCTGTGTTCCACAAGGGATGGAAATAGTGGCAGGTAGATTGATAGATAGATAGCTGGATAGGTTGGTAGGTAGATAGGTAGCTTGGTAAGTAAATAAGTAGGTAGTTAAGTAGATAGATGGATAGCTATATGTATATATATATAATATATATATATATATATATATATATATATATATATATATATATGTGTGTGGTGTGTGTGTGTGTGTGTGTGTGTGTGTGTGTGTGTGTGTGTGTGTGTGTGTTGTGTGTGTGTGTTTGTGTTAGTGTGTGTGTGTGTGTGTGGGTGAGTGCGTGTATGTATATAAGTATGTATGTATATAGGTGGATAGATATATGGATATATATATATATATATATATATATATATATATATATATATATATATATATATATATATATATATATAAGTATGTATGTATATACGTTCGTATGCTTGTGAACACATATACACACAAGCAAACAACTACAATCACACACACATGCGTATATGCATACATGCATACATATTTATTATCAGCACATAAACACGCGTATGTATACGTGGGTATTCGTTTAAAAACATTTCCACCTGTTCAACACACAGACGTGAAAAATGTTAGAACTGCGGCCATTGTGAAGGTAAGGAGACTGAGAACTGAGGAAGGAACAAGTGGAGAGGGGGAGGAGGGAGGGGGGAGGAGCAGTTGGTGGATGGAGGAGGAGGGGAATAGGAAGAGATGGGATGGGTAGGAGGGGGAAGAAGAGGAGGAGGAGGGGGGAGGAGAAGGAGGAGAAGGAAAGGAAGGGGGGGAGGCAGGACGGGAAGGGGGAAATGCCGTTAGCGGGAAGTTAAATATGATTGCGACCTTGATAGTGACATTTCTTCCGTGGGCTGCGGGCGGCGTCGATTCTTGCGCTCACTTTCTCGCTGTTCGTGATGGTGGCGATGTAAGTGCAAGAAGTATTGATAAAGTGATTGATAGAAAGGGCTGAAGGACGGCGAGAGCATCATGCGGAATAAAAAATAATAATAATATAATAATAACAGTGGTAATTTCTTGGATTGTTTTCCGTTCTGCTTGTGTTGCTGCGTTAGAATGAGAAAGCGTAATGCATGATATCACCCACTAAAATGTCGATAGCTGTCCCTCCCACATAAGAATCCAAGCAGGTAAGAAGCAGAGAAAGGGAAATCGGCGGTGTTGCAGCGGGAAGAACAGCAGGTTTCGCTGTGACCTACTTACAGGGTCTGACGGCCTTGCTAGCTCTGCCATCGGTCCGTCCATGGAATGTTAACATTATCAAGGTTTACGTGTTTGGCTATGGGTACGGGGCGATCTATAAGGGCAGCGCCTCTGTTGGTTTACTTCCTTGGTGCGGGGCATTCCGTGGGAGGCAGTTTGCGATTTCACCTTATTTCTATTAGAGTGAGAGATTCGATTGGGTTAGGTCTTTATTATATTTGCTTCTGTTTAGTTCTGGCTCTCCGTATGCCTGTCTAGTGATCGATTGATGTATCATATATATATCTAATTATTTGTCTTTACTCTCAGTATCACAACCACTTTGGTGTGCCCCCGTCCCTTCTCTTCGATCCCTCTACCCTGCCTCCCTGCCGCCGCCTCC
>NC_051421.1:20864650-20869650 GCF_015228065.2 Penaeus monodon | reverse complement strand
TTTTGTACTTTTGTACGTCCCGGTAATATTAATCTTGAAAAGTTGTGCAGTATCCTGGAAAACAAACCCCTAGTTGCCAAGCTTTTATAATTATTATTAAAGATAGTTATTGTCCATCAATCTTTAAATTTTCACCATCTCAGTTTCAGTTTCGAAATCTTTACCTCCATCAGGACCATTTCCTACTCCCTCCTGATGTTCGCCAGCAGAACTCTCGTGACGAGTTCTCTCTTTGCCTCCGTCGTTTTCCGTTGTCCTATGGAATGCTTTAGCTCACTACCTACTGTCTTTGTATTCAGTAGTGAATACAGTCTCGTTTTCCTCGAAGCATTCTACAGTAAAGTGAACATTATACTTCGATATGCAATTTGGCGGTTCGGGGACGCATTCATATTTCGCGAGTGGCCTGTTAAATATCGCTTTATTTGGATTCTTCTACGACTCACCTTTGCTAGCATGCTGAGTGTGGCCCAGTCTGTGTTTCGATCCAGTACTCGAGTATTGTTTCATCTGAGTTGATTTTCTATTATTTTGAATGCATTTTAAATAGAGCAATGTCAGCTATTATGCAATCGTCTTCACACTGTATTTCTCTTTCTAATGTCTCTATCCTCGACCAAGTAGAACGGAAAACGGGCAAAATCTGAACCTGGTTTATATAGTCTCACCACAGTTCTTTTTATGAGAACGTGAACGCCATACAAATATAGTTTTCACCCTTTTCCCACTATCCACATTTGACGACCAAATCGCTCGTCTCACGTTTCTGAATAAACCCCGTTGCTAGTTTGGTAGTTTTATGTTTAGCATGTCAGCAAGAACGTGACACTGTTTGTAATATCTACCAATGATGCTGCCGATTGAAACAAATCACAGTGGCGGCAACGACAAAACAGCACTAATGCTTTTTAATAGGATACACGCGACGATTGCGATGGTGATGATATCATGTGGCAAGGCGGCATATACTCCCTTTTTTACGCAAAAGATATTCAAGGAAGTGCTTAAAGCGTCGAAAAACTACGTGTCTCTCGATGCACATAATATGTCCGCTAATAAGCATTTCTTGCTGACAGTCATTGCCGAATATCCACTGCTTTGGCGTCGTGTGAGGCAACTGGGGATTTTTGGCATCAAGTCATACAAAAGTAAAGTTATTATACCAAGAGACACGTGCAAGTGAACGCACGCATTTAGCAATATCTCAAGATGCAATCTATTCGCGAATTCATGTGAAGTAGGGCACGTGGAGTACTTGTTAAGAAAATATAAAAAATTCTGAAAGACTATGAAGTCCTTTCCAAAACATAATTCGACGAAAATATATTCTCTTATGCACACGCAGGAAAACATCAGCTCACATATAAAAGAAAAACAAGGAAAATAAATGTTATAATGTAAATCAAGCCAATCCTTTAAGAGTAGTAAATATAATTTACCATCATTTGATACTGACATTAACACGATAACCATGAAAATGAAAATAAATTATTGTATGTTTTACTTCACAGATATACTTACATCATACCCGCAGTAGTAATAAAGATGATGGTTGCTATAAAGATGATAATGATAATTATGTCAATGGTAATGATGATAATAAAGATATTGCTGCTGCTGCTGCTGATGGTGGTGGTGGTGGTAGTAATGATGGTGATGATGATGATGATGATCATCATCATCATTATGATGATGAGACTTATGATGATGATGATGTGATGATGATAATGATGATGATTCTGACGATGATGATTCTGATGATGATTCTGATGATAATGATGATGATGATGATGATGATGATGATGATGATGATGATGATGATGATTATGATGATAATGATGATGATGATGATTATGATGATTATGATGATAAGGATGATGAGGAGAGCGATGGAGATGAAGATGATGTGGAGGAAGAGGAGGAGCAGGAGAAGATGGTGATAGCAGTAAGAATAGCAATGATAGCAGGAGGCAATTCCCCGACTTGGATGACCTTCTTTTGCGCTGACAGCCGCGTCCTCCCCTCGAGTTCTTGCGTAATTTCCGAACCGCCACGTGTATCCTTGCGTTCAGCCCGCCCCCCCCCTCCCATGCGGATGCTTTGCACTTGACTGGCACATTTACAGGAATAGCCACGCTACCTTAGTAACAATCCCATGATATGTTTTGTCCCCTGTCTTTTACGATGGATTGCCAAGGCCTCACCACCTGCTGTTGGACATTTCCATCTGTCAGTGAACGCCGCGCAGGTAGCCTGTCACTCGCGCCGTGAAGGAATTAATTCAAAATAAGCGCATGCAATACTGCGAGCACACGCAGGAAATGTCTTATGGCAAGGATGATAAATATTACTAGCTTTATGGTCGGTTTTAGTTTATCGTTTTTTTTTTTTTTTTTAATGCAAAATTTTTTGTGTATTTTTTCCTTCGTGGATAAGAACGAAAAAAGTGTAGCAACTTCCTTTGTATTCAGATTGCTTGTTTTGCAGGCATAGTTGCAATCTGACCCCCGCGGCGCAGAATTGAACAGATTACTATCAAGATGAAATGTTATACATCTCGGAGACGATTTCCTCTACAGCACTTTCAAGGTGCTAGATAGTGCCTAGTCGTTGATCAACTTTGCATACCAAGGATGTCCATTATCACCTCTGGAAGGGTCACAGCATCCCAAAAGAAGACGCAGAAAAATTAGAACAAAATACATGAAAAAGAACAAGACTTGAACAATAAGAACAAGCAACCGAAGAACAAGACTCCTAACAATAAAGACGAAGTTGAAGAAGGAAAAGAAATATAAGAATCAGAAGAAGGAAAAGAAGAAAGAAGAAGCAGAAGAAGAAAAATAGGCAGAAGAAGAAGAAGAAAAAAAGAAGGAATGACAAAGCACTAAGACCCACTCGGCGAGGAAAGTATTATTGCACGATGCAACTCCACAAGCTCTGCACGTAAGAAGTTCAAACAGTCACAATGGAAATCGAAAGGATTACTTGTAGCAAAGACCAAGTCGCGCTTACCCTTTTTCAATGCGCTGTCCACCTTAGGAAGCCTCGGGGTTTTAACATCTGGAATATTCTTAATAAGGAAATCACCCTTAGAGAACGCATGTGTGTTGTGGGTTTCTAGGCTTTTAAGGTTCAATTGGTGGGTTGTCTGTTAGCCTGTAACAAGGCTTGGTACTTAAAAAAATTCTAATATATTTTTTTACACATGGTGAACTCTTTTGTTGTAACTGTTGACTTTTTAGGTGTAAACATGTAGTAGGACTTGTATTTTTTTCCCCTGAAGCTATTGATTTGATGATTTCGGTTTGTTAAATTTTATCAGCCGATGGATAAACAAATACTAATCTATCTCTTTCTCTCTCTCTCTCTCTCTCTCTGTATATATATATATATATATATATATATATATATATATATATATATATATATATATATATATATATATATATATGTATGTATTTACGGGTTCGGAGACTCGATTCAAGGTAACGTTCGGTAGTGCTTGCTGGATCTGCCACTTGACGTCCTACTCCGCTGACTTACACATGTAACTTGATTTGTAATTAGATTCCATTAAACATGTCTTAGAGATTATTAATGCTTTCCGTGACTTTACCCAGTGCTTTCGTGGCTTACCAGTGCTTTCCGTTGTTTACCAGTGCTTTCCGTGGCTAACAGTGCTCACCGTGGTTTACCCGACTATCAAGTGCATCATGAAACAACTATCGTCCGGTCTTACGGCTGCTTTTCACTTTATTTTATTCATGTGAAGTAACTGTACATAATTCATGAATATAATTCTATTTGTGGTTAAATAGTGTGTTTAATATTTATGTCCTTGAGATGCCTAAGGATCTAAAGAACCTAAGAGGATATAGAGGAATCGTAATCCCTCACACACACACACACACACACACACATATATATACATATATAAAAATAAATAAATATATATACATATACATATAGATTTCTCTCTCTCTCTCTCTCTCTATCTTTCTCTCCCTCTCTCTTTCTACTTTCCTTTATGTCCTCATCCCTCTCTTCTGGAATGTATTAACAAACAAAAATGATACTTGTATCCAGATTGCGTAAAAGTGAAAGCTGCTCAAACCCGTTCATTTATTGTCAGTCATTTGGTCGGCGGCAACTCCTTGAACCTGTTGACTGCTGACATCGGTCTCTCATTCATGCCGATAGGGATGATGTCTCCTGTATATTTAGCTTATAATAAAACCATTATGAGCTGGTCACATTAGAACATCAAAATCTGCATTACATTCCAAGGTAAAAATAAGAAAAGAATATTAAATTTCGTGCTAACCATTCCTTATTTAGTGTTATACGACCTAGTAGACGTACGAGAATCATCTGCCAGATATATTGTTAATGTTTTGATGTTTCAGTTTCTTAATCTTTTGTAGGCTAAAGGTGATATCATAAAAGGCAGTTGATGAGAGCTTTATGCCTCATAAAGGATCACTCCTTGTCTTTTGTGTTTATTGATAATGTTAATCTTTTACGCACTTCCCACGCACGTATAATATTTCCGTTAGTCATTTTAAGTTAAAAGGTTATCAACTGGCACATTTCAATACAAAAAGATCTGATTTTATATGAAAATAGTATTGGTTAAGATTACAATTATCTGTTATAACTATATATTTCCGTCTGTCACAAGACACAGACACAAGTCATCTGCTGGTCCTTCTCTGCTACTTACGTCCTGCACCAACTCGGATTCTGTGCCTTGTCTGACCAATAATCAAATCCGCAAATCTGCTTACCTAATATATATATATATATATATATATATATATATATATATATATATATATATAAACACACACACACACACACATACACCAGTGTGTGTGTGTGTGTGTGTGTGTGTGTGTGTGTGTGTGTGTGTGTGTGTGTGTGTGTGTGTGTGTGTGTGTGTGTGTGTGTGTGTGTGTGTGTTTGTGCGTGCGTGCGTGTGAACGTGTGTGTGTATG
>NC_051421.1:20837150-20839650 GCF_015228065.2 Penaeus monodon | reverse complement strand
TCTCTATATATGCACGCACACACACACATGTACATTTATATATATACATATACATACATACATACTTACATGTGTGTGTATACACACACACACACACACGCACACACACACACACACACACACACACACACACACACACCACACACACACACACACACACACATATATATATATATATATATATATATATATATATATATATATATAATATATATATATCACAGACTCTAAAAGGAGATGGAGCCATTTCACAATTGTTCTGGCCAACTCAATCTGGCAAATGGAACCATTTTGAAAAACTAATGAAAACCTGTTGAAGAATAACTCGCTCGCGCGCTACTTTGTTAGAGGATTAATAATGTGTGCTTGGGTGGTTTTTAATCATTAGACAATTTCACGGGTACAGGGTTTCGGAATCGCCCTTGTGGTTTACAAATGCCCACGAGAGTACGGTGCGTCTATAACCCTTTTGATAAACCAGTTATATGCTGAGTGTAATAGAGTTCTTTTATGAGGCTTCACAGAGCAGATTACTCGTGTACACCCAAAAGCTGAACAGTCCAGATCGCATTAGTAAAGGAGCACAATCGACATCCTATTTTTTAAATCAACTTTCAAGTATTTTTTGACAATAATTTTCATAAGAATCCTTTCGTCAGTTACTTTCGTTCAGTCTACGTTTAAAATAATTTCTTTTCTTACCTGTCTGTTGTTACTAACGCTATTATTATCTTATGGGGCAATGTAAGTATTCACGTGGTTAATCCAGAAACCCCTTCGCAGTCATGAGGAACCGAAACGAGGTTATTGCCCTGTTGTGAATCACACGCGTGGTGAGGAATAGCTGGCGTCCTTAAGGGAAGAAGAAAAAGCAGAAGAAGAAGAAGAAGAGGAAGAGTAAGAAGAAGAAGAAGAAGCAGAAGAAGAAGAAGAAGAAGAAGAAGAAGAAAATTAGATGATGGAAGCAGGTGAAGGAAGCGATAATGGGGGACGAGAGGAGGGTAGATAACGAATTAAGAAGAAACAGAAAATGGAGAAAACGGTGAAATAGGTGGGAGCAAGGAAAGGGGATGTTGGGGAGAAGGGAAGAAAACTATATGCATGAAGAAAACGAGCCTGAAAGATACGAATAATTGTGAAAGAAAACACAGGAGAAAAAAATGCGAAAAAGAATTGGAGGGGGAAAGGAAGAAGGAAGGACAGGAAGGGGAGTAAATGGAGGGAAAAAAAAGGGGGGGGGGAGGGGAGATAAGGCGAAATACGAGAACAAATTAACGGAGGAAGGGGGATGAAAGCGACCAAGAAGTAGAGGGAGAAGTAGTAGAAAGAGGAAGAAGAGAGGGAGAGCACTATCTAAAGATAAGAGCGAAGTAAAGTGAAGGAAAAGAAGAAGCGAGAGAGGGAGCTGTTGTGGTCGCAGACTAACTGCCTCGCTTGTCGCAATCACACTCTCGTTCTTGCGTGTTATCTGGCCACAGGATCAGGTTTCGTATTCAAGCAATTTATCTTGTTGAGATCTTAATTGCTGGGAAAAAAATCCATCAATGAATATATTTTTATTGTTTTTTTTCTGGAACATTTTTTAAAAAACATTGTTCACTCATATAAACAAATATATAAAGAGGAATTATGCAGCATGCAGGTCGTCATGAACCGTTATATTTCACCAACACAAAATTTCCAAGCACACATCATACATTCATAAAGACACACTATATACGTGATGATTTGTTTGCTATTTTGTATCAAATAATTACGTCTGTTCCTAAAAGTCTTATATTTTATTTTGATTTTGAAATTTCTATTGTTTGCTATGTTACTGAAATAGCTAAGTTCTGTTATGTTGCTGAAACTCCTACATTCCATTGTGTACTGAAATCCATATATTCTGTTGCTGATACCCTTACATCTTGTGATATTAATGAAATGTCCATGTTTTGCTACGTTGCTGAATTCCCAATATTGTAGTATGTTGTTGAAATCCCTCAATTCTTTAGGTTACTAAAATCCGTATAATCTGTTATGTAACTGAAATTCATTTTCTCTGCCATATTACAAAATTTTCTTTATTCTGTTACATTACTGAAATCCCCCAATTCTCTTCACTGACTAAGATCCCTATGTCCTGCAAGGTTACTGAAAACCCCATATCCTGTCATTATAGGAAAACGGGAAACATATATTGCTGTTTTTCTTTTATGGAAAGAACATTCCGTCATCATTTGGTGAATCGACTGATGCCCCGCATTGAAAGGATAAGGTGTGGCTTCTTCGTGTGGCGTTGGCTATTTCCTTCCTTTTGAAAGTTTATGTAAAACCCAGACATATAGGCATGTGTATATATTAGGGTATTTTATAGAATTTATTGTTTTTATATTTCCGTTCCACTTTGGTGTTTGTCTATTCATCATTCGCAGCACATTTTGCAAACATATAAACTCCTGAAGTGACAACAAAGGGATCCGACATAGTACGGTTTTCATACCTTGGCTTTCATCAG
>NC_051421.1:20822150-20827150 GCF_015228065.2 Penaeus monodon | reverse complement strand
ATTTATTGCAACATCAATTCAGTGCTGAAGACACTATGAGTAGTCATACCCTTCATTAAGAGAAGAAATGAAAGTCAGATAAAAGACATCTTTCATCTACTGTCAACAGCAATACAATTCTGACACTATAGCAAATATGAAACTACTGTTACTATCAATTATTTGTTTTCCAATTTGCTAACAACTACTCCATATGTCCTGTTAACAGATAAATACAATCAGATCAAATGTTATGCTTGTCAGAAAAATAGTGTATGAAAATGAATACAAAATAACTGGCAATAAAGCCATGAGTACAGTGCCCAAAGAAAACTATTCCTCACCAAGTTACACACAGGAACTTTTGGAAAAGTAATGAAGTGTGACTTATTCTTCTGCCACAGAATCACTATCTTATTTTTAGAAGTGTATTAATAAACATTACACAATTAGGCTGCACATAAAGATATGCAAATATAGCACTTATATAAAGGAATTGCCTGTGCAGAGTTAATAAATCATGAAAAAAAAGGCTTTCATCCACTACTCCTTCTAAATATGGTATATTCCATAATAGTTAACCCTTTGCTGACGGGTGGCATGCACGTATGTGCCATGGTGTATGTATGGACATGACATGAGTTTTTTTTTTGTTACAATCACGGCAAAATATTATTTTTCTGCTACTGAAAGTGTGATTAAGTTGTTTTTAACACTTTCTCATTTCTACTATACAAAGAAAAAAAAAACAAAAAAAACCCAACAAACCTATGATTTCAACTCCACACACTGCTTATTCTATTTAGACTATAGAGCGAATAATGATCAACTATGGAGTCTATATAACAGCAAAAATACCCTTCAGTCTTGATTTATCAGGAGGGATGCTGGTATTTGGCATGAGCGGTCGTGCATGCTAGGGCGATGATATAAGCCCCCGGCAGCGGGGCCCAGGCCACTATGAATACTACCCGTCGGGAAAGGGTTAATAAGACTTTTTGGTTTTCTAAATAACAATGACGGTTTAGTGTTTTTTTATCATCTATATTTTGATCTACTGAAATCCATGTTTAAGAGAGGGCCTTAAAAGGTTAATAAGTTTGATTTCATACAAAAGGCATACACACCATTTACTCAGGTGAATGTACTCTTGAAAGACTGAAATAATTTTGGGTTTTTGCTAAACATCAATAAATTCAAAATTTTTTGCTTTCCTTTCAGAATATCATATTATAAATGTAAATTTATAAGCTAATAAAGAAATGCTAAGATACTATAAAAATGAATGAATTCCTGGTGTGTATCAAAACAATATTATGTTACAATATATTTGCTTAACATAAGGCATAATCAAAATATCAATGACCAAAGAAAAGGTACAAACCCATAAAAGATAACTTACTGCTTGTGTCCTTGAAGTGCAACAAAGAGTGCTGGGATGATGCCATTACAGGTAACAAGAGCAAAGGCTAAGAGGGGCATGAGATGTGCTGCATACAACCAAAGGCCAACTGCTGTGACGGTAACCACAAAAACAGTGAAAAAAAGGTCCAAGGTTGTTCCGAGTTTAGTCTGAAAACCAAACACCAAACCAAAAATGTAAATGTTTTGTTTAAAAACAGTTCTCCCTTCATAAGCAAAATAAACAGAAATAAAGAATATTATTATTGTTATCATTATTACTATTATCATTATCACCATCATTAATACTACTGTTATCATTATATTTTTTTGTTTATTATTATTATTATCATTGTCATTGCTATTATTATGATTATGATCAATATTGTCACCATCATCATCATTATTACTATCACTAATAAAATGGCTATAAGAAAGATGGGAAAATTCTATATCAGTGACAATGAGTGTAAAGTCCAAACAACACATCAGTGAAAATGGACACATACCCTACAATATTTCCTGAATCCTGGGAAGAGGGCAAACAAAGCCACAGCCAATGTCATCAATGCAAACACATCCCTGTCACTTCCAAGTCTTGATGCAAGACATACTGACGCAAATACTCCCAGGTTATGTGACACTGTTGGATTTACTCTGAAAGAGGATTTTTTGTCATATTATTTGTACTTATTTCTTTGTAAATATAGGTATCAGCATTTGTAAAAAAAAAAAAAAAAAAAGATGAACATATATGCATTTCAGTCCATAAATGTATGTGTATTTGATGAAAGAAATAGTTGCTGAAAAAAATCTTTGGAGGTTAAAGAGAACAAAAGGATAGGGTTCCTTTCTATATAGTCAAACATCTACATTTATTTTCATAATCAAGGACAATTATCAAAATAGTTAAGAGCTACAATGTGAATGCAACAAAATAAGATAACTTACATTGCAACAAGAGCACCATAGTCCTGGTGGACTATCCTTAACAGGAGCAAGGCAGTTGTGCAAGCATTAATTGTGTCTGTGGCAACACTGCCTGTCAAACTCTTAACCACTGGTGAGGCACAAGAGATCAGTGCTACATAGAAGCACACCAATTTGATATCATCTCTGGCTGAAAAAAGTTAAAATAAGCCAACAACATAACCATGTCAACTTCTTATACCTAATAATAATAATAACAATAATAATAATAATAATAATAATAATAATAATAATAATAATAATAATAAAAAGGGAATACAACAATAGCCATAAAAGCATACTTATGAAATCTATTTAGGAAATATAATATTAGAGCTCTTTACAGTATACAGATTATAAAATAATTATCTTTATCAATTAATATCAAGGTATTAAGACATTAGTTATAATTCAATTACTCACACAAAAGTTATGCTCGATTTCCATTTACTCTGTAGTGCACGGTATATTCCCCTGTGTTTAACCTTAAATAATTACAATGTCTAATGAATTTAAGTTTCCCAAATGCATAAAGATTATATATAGTTTTAAAATGTCTACACAACTATATAGTTACCTGAAGACTTGAGCTGAGATCTGGTGATGAAATATCCTGTAACACCCAGAACAGCTGTGAATATCAAAACACTTGCAGCTTTTATGTGACCTTCTGAAAGCCCACAGAATACTGCAACCAGGATGAGACAGCTGAAATGCAAATATCTAATGTAAAAATAAGTCACCTAGTGTTATAAATACAAGCAGCCAAATAATCTTGCTCCAGTAATTAGCCTAATGGCTAAATCTTAATGATCTCATTCTCAGTGATAATGACCACTGCTTGAGTAGATAGGTAATGTCTATGGAGCTCGTTAGATCCTAGATGCACACTGCTTTTAGTGGGTTGTGTAGCATGGTTGGTTTTAGTACTGGTCCTCTGGTTCATACTTGGAGTGACCTAGATCCGAGTCCTGGTCAGGGAGGGTTGTTATATATCTATATCAATGCAGTATGCATTATTCCAGCTTTCATATATACATCTGACTTCAGTTTTGAATTTCTAAATCAATTTCCATCAAGTGCCCACAGGTAGTGTGTAAAATCTTGCTATCATTACTCATGTATATGTAGATATGCTTTTAGTGGATTGTGTGGCATGGGTGGTTTAGTACTGGTCTCTAGTTCACACCTGGAGTGACCTAGGTTTGAGTCCTGGTCAGGGAGGGCTGTTATATATATATTTCCAAAATTTAAAGAAAAGGGTAAACAGGTGAAACAGATAGAATTAGCAATTGACTCCATGGTGGCTAAGCTCTTGTAGAGCAATTTATGAGTATTCATAATAAACTAACAAGTACACAGAAGAATTAAGAAGAATAAAACGACACAGAAAAAGTATTACTAATATATGATCATTATAATTTTCCATGTAACTGTCACTACGGTATGACTTATATATCAAATCATTATATACATTTAGTAATGCTACCTAAGGCACTCCAAAAATGTGGGTTTCTAAAATGGTTCTCTTAACATTTTACTTTATTTAAGAAAGGAAACCACAAATTGGATTGCAATGTTTCATTACATAGTACACTTACACTTTCTTTCCATATACATACATTTCCATATATGTATTGTAGACTAAAAGATAACAGTAAAAAAAAAACAAAGAAAAATGACCAAACTACGAATCCCATTCCAGAGATCTTTCTTCAGCTGGAAAGCCCATTCAAATGCATCCAAACCGTCATCTTCCGATTATTGTATTTTGAAATAGTAAGAAAAATGTAAAGTAATTTTTTACCCTTTTTGGACAAAACTGTGTACCTAAAGCAGAAAAAGGAAACTGCAAAATTAGAAGACAACAGTCTGATGGCAGTGATTAATAGTTTTTACAATATAATTTTCATGGGTTTTTGAGCTATGATGCAAAAGTTATTTCCCCCCTATGCCCTACAAAAATTTGATGCACATTATCAATTTGCAAAAGGGGGTAATTACTCCCACTTGTTGATAACTAAAGGCACTATATCTCAAAAGAAACACAATTGTATGGTCTACAAAAGTTTAAAAATTGCACCAAAATCGCAATATGTAATATTTTTAAGGACAAAAAACCAGCTTATCTGCAGACGGTCCATACAAAACATTATCAAGAAAGTCTATACTTTATTAAATAGACAAATAAATATAAAACTGATAAATGCAAAACTACCAAAAATATAATTAATCCAACAGTTACAACCAGCATATGACTCTGCTAAAATTCTCAAGGTCATATCACACTCATATGGTTATGAAACATGGAAATATCTTTGACTGTCAACTGAATCAGGCTGAAAAGGTCAACTATAAAAGGCTTAAATAGATCAATGGGGGTACCTGCATATTTCCTGGGTAACAGCTGTTGCTGAATAAAAAGCTTGTCCATACGTCACTTCACGACCTGAAACAAAACAGAATGTACGTTACAGATGCTAAAACCATAGACTAAACACACAGACTAAAAAGGATACACTTTTTTAGTTGGACACAATGAAAGAATCAATGTCTTGGATATATTTTCTTTAGACAGGTCATATTCTTATGTTCAGCAAATTGAAAATTTTTGATAGCAATTAACCAAATAAATTTTCATACTTATCTAC
>NC_051421.1:20812150-20814650 GCF_015228065.2 Penaeus monodon | reverse complement strand
ACCTGTTGTATTTTGAGGCTATTATAAAGATCAATACTACGTGAGTAATGTTAACGACGGGTGCAGCAGGTCCCTTCAAACAATCAAAACTCTTTCGATCAGTGGGAGAGACAAATCAGAGATGCAGGCATATATATAGTTGACGACCGAAGCCGCATAATATTTGCCCTTAAGCATACTGACTCTACCATTCAAACTCGGTTCAGTGTTACTGACCGAATAAATGGTGCTGGAGCGAATTCATAGATTTACTAAGAAGGCTAGATCCTGTACAAAGGATTTCATTTTGTCTGCCTATTTTGTCTATAACGGACTCTGCGTCACAAGAGACAGCCCAGTCACTGTTTACCGAAGAATGACCGTGCTTATTGTGATGGAGAGCGTAGCACCTGTGACAGTCACGGGGAAATGGAAGAATCACACAAAACAAGAATGGAATACTGAGGAAATTGCCAAGATTGAAGACCTGTTAGAAATCCCTAAAAACTTCATCAGCGTGGGTGCGTCGCCATCCACATGAGGATGAGATGCTTAGAAAAAACAATTCCTACAGATGTTGAATCGAGGAAAAATACAGTCATAAAAATGGAGAAATATTGCTCAGTTCATGGATACTGTCATCATAAAACCTCAGAGTGCTTTAATAATCCAGCAAACAGGAGGCACATGTCAAGAACCATATCAGCATGGCAGAACCAGTGAGGCAGAGGCCGTGGAAGCGGGATACCTCTATGCTTTGGGAACCACGAACGCGGTCGAGGAAGAGGTTCCGGGCAGAGTCGAGGAGGAGGACGAGGCACCAGCAGAGGAATCAGAGGAAGAGAATGACTACCAATGAAGAACTTTCGTAAAACAATGGGAACAGGAATGCAGTGCCAGTATAGAGCAAGTACAAGGTCAGCGGTCGTGTAGTCCGGGGGAAAATCGCCGATATTATGATTGGTATAGTACCAACCAGCCAAGACTGTGGCACTGTCCCAAATACTTTGCAATTATCAGTATGTTAAGCAGAATGTTAAGCAGCAATTAAGAGAAGGCAATGAACTTCAGCTCTCCACCATATTATTGAGGGGCATCACTGGAGATCCTGTTCTGGCAGAAGGCGCAGTAAAACTACCTTGCTGCCTGAGGGGGGGGGGGTGTTAATAATCGATATCCTCGTTGTTAATCCAGAAAACTACAAGTATTGCATGGAGTGGCCTGGTTATGCCAAGCAAGCTTGCAAATTTATTTTCAATATAGGGTGTTGTACTGTCGGAACTAATTATTAACCTGCTATAATGGTACAGCTACTATCCAGCTATATCAGTTAGATGAGGAAAATCTCCATAGTTGCCTTTAAATACTGCAGAAATCATAAATGACATTTTCATGATCAACTAAATAGAACTGAACTAATCCTGAAAGTCGATTCCCCTAAATGATGCGGCCGTAGCGTGGGTGACTCTTGCAATAAATGGAGATTAGTCTCGAGAGGAACCAGTATAATGGTTCATGGAAAGGTGATTGACAAGTTGATGTTATTAGATTACCTACTTTGAGATCGAACCCCATAAACCCGGTGTCAGCATCTGCAGTCATTCGGCTAATTATTATAAGATACAATGGAATATCAGTATAATATAGAGAAGTAACACAGTCCGAGCAGAAACAAAATATTTATTATTTGATAAGTATTTTAATAGAATCAGAAGAATGTCCATGTGAGGAAAAGAGTGATGCGTCTCATGAAAAAAAAAAGTTTTGACTCAAAGTAAAATACACCCGAATGCAGAAGGCCATAAAATGTGTTAGCTACAGATTACAGAAAACTGGTACACAGAGATCCTCAAAATTATACCGGAGGCTATAGTCTCCTGCCTAATGCCAGGCAACCCTTCAGAGCTCTTCCAAGCAGGGGTCAGCGAGAAGTCTGTCTCCGTTTGCAGCTTACGAAAGCGACAGCGATGAGGAGGCGGATGGATCGCAAGACGACCTCAATAACTGCAGGGTTGCTAGTCGTCTGAATAGGGATTCTGGTGATGATGGTATTCATGTCAGTAATAATGAACACCTTCCGCAATGCTCACAACAACGAGCGAATGCTTTTACTAACAATGATTTCCAGTTCGTCCAGCCTCATAGCATGATAGACTAAAATGAATGAGAGGAAGATAAAAATAAGCAGAAATTGCAAGTACTACATATAATGGTAGATACATGTCATATGCATGGCATAGGTTAATATGAAAGGCTTGAGGGTAAATTATCAATGAATACATACAAATGGATGAGTAACAAGTTGATAATATATATTCAGTTTTGCATGTATGAATAAATAAACAACATAAATGTGTAAATAAATAAACAAATTCATAACAAAGAAAGTAATCAACCAGGCAATTATATATATGTCCTTATTTATTTCTATCTTCCCTTCACTATCATTTGTTCATCTATAAAACATTAATTCTACAGATTGTTAATGGTGTTGTGTGGAGCTGATTGATGGAGACGCCCT
>NC_051421.1:20784650-20789650 GCF_015228065.2 Penaeus monodon | reverse complement strand
TCTATTACAATGTTTTTTTTAATTTATCATCAAAATATCTGCAGCGCATATTGTTCATTAGTTCATAAAATCCTCAAACGCCATACCATTCGTAAAAGATAGCAATTATTTACTTTTTTTATAACATTGATTTCAAAATATCATCTGACCGTCAGCACCTTTAGCCTCTTCTTCAAGGTTCTTCCAATTTCAGATTCTGTGACGCTCTGCCCTTGTTATTTAATCTCTGGTCTTTTTTTTTTTTTTTTTACTCCTTCTTGAAACACTAAAGTAAATCCGAGGAAAAAATGGGCCCGGGCTTCATCCCGGAGAAAAAGTCTTCGGAGCCCCTGCTAAGCGTAAGAAGCATTAAACGCAATCCTACTGAAATAAGTTTCTGACTCTGATCTCCGGTGAAATTGCCTTTCCACTCTCCCTCCTCTCCCTTCCCCTGTTTACTGATTTTTTTTTTTCTCTTCTTTATTTTTTACTCTTGTGTGCAACGTAAATTAAGTGATGATGATCCGGCCGCTAAACTAATGATTACATTTCTCGTCTTGCAGAAAGAGGAAGGTTTCGGGACGCCCATCGAGATTCAAATATTTCCCGCGCAAACTTGCAAAAATAGCCGTTCGTTTGCGTGATATTCATCCTGTGGTCACTCATGAAGCCAAAGGTAGGGTTTAGAACGTGCGCAAAGATCTGATGTCGCGCTTGATGATATTTGTGGTTAGCGTGATGATTATGAGGTAATGAAAATATAAAAGAAATATTTTACACATAATTATTGTACATTTGAAATATCTGAAACACATGAAAAACATATATAGTCAAAATCGAATATGATAAAAGAATGAATACAATAGAAAGTGTACTAGTTACTGAGCTAGCCTTTTCGATGCAGAACGAATAATGCAATGATGTAAAAGAAACGTCATGAAACTAAACGACCAGGAAGGAATTTAGCGAAAAAAAAAAAGAAATTACAAGGATGACGCCAATAAAAAGACGCCACTCGGAGATCACGACAAAAAAAAAAGGTTTACGGAAACAACGCAGCCCAATTGACAGCCGAGATCCAGCGTGCAAAGCATGAAGGCATCAACTTCATCTTCCCATTTCATTAAAGCGCCTGAGAAGATAAGCCAACACATAAGCGTTATATGAAACATCTTAAATTCTCTTGAGCTACCGGCGAAGAGGCAGAATTGAGCGAAGAAACGGAGGAAGAAATGATACATGGATACTGTCCGCGGAGGGAAGCAAGATACGACCTAGGAAGGGGGACAGCATGGCGGCCAAGGAACGAAGATAGTTATTTGTAAGAAATATTGGAACGAGGATGGTGTTTACACTCACTCTCTCTCCCACTCCCCCACCCCCCTCCCTCCTCTCTCTCTCTCTCTCTCTCTCTCTCTCTCTCTCTCTCTCTCTCTCTCTCTCTCTCTCTCCCTCTCACGCACGCACACACGCACGCACGCACCACCACACACACACACACACACACACACACACACACACACACACACACACACACACACACACACACTACACATACACACACGCACACACACACACACACACACACACACACACGTATGTATGCTGGAGAAACGGAAAGCAGGAAGGGGAAATAATCGAGTGAAGCAAGGAACAGCAATGCAACGGCGAAATGAAGGGCAACGAAGGGAGGAAGAGAGAAGACGAGAAGATAACGGCCGAAAGGAAGGTGAAGGCCAGCGAAGAAAAAAAGACAGTACGCTTCCCCCCCACCCCCACCCCAGCAGGAGGGGCGGAGGGAGTGTCGCGCGAAGGGCTGTCGCCGAGAGGAAGGGGCGCCTCAGAAGACCTTGAGGGAGTAACCCGAAACATGCAAATCCACTGCTAATGGGTTGCGCCGTTAACCTGTGCGCTTTATTGCGCGGCAATCAGGCTCTGGCCGTGTTGCCTGGTGATTCAGTTTCGTGCGGGGATTCCGACGGTCCAAAAGATGTGTCGTTAATCCAAAGGGCGTTCCAGATGGTCTTCCATGAGGATTTTGACGGACCAGGTGTACCGTTAATCCAGAGAGCTTTCCAGGGGGATTTCGATGGTCCAGAGGGCGTGCTGCTAGTCCCAAGGGTGTTCCAGAGGTACCGTTCTAGGAGAGGTACCGTTGAACCAGAGGGCGTTCCGGGGCGAATTCGACGGCCCAGAAGGTGTACCGTTCATCCAGGGTGTTCCGGAATGAGACTTCTGTCACGCATACTCATAAATGCCCATTATCCAATAGCATTCATTATTCTGGCCATTTTCATAAACAGCAAGACGTTTCCAAAAAATATATATTTCCGGGCGTAAGGTGTAATGGATCTCGAAATCCATTCAACTGTACTTTCTCATTCTGTGAAATAATAATTGTGAAGACCCCCGCGAGGAGTCAGGTGCGGGGACAGACAGACGGGGTATGAACACGTGCGATAAAACATGTCCGGCGAAACGTGGCAACTGAAAAATCAACTTTCGTTCGCAGTGTGTTACTGTGTCAGTGAAAGGAAGAGTGTGTGGGGGGATGAGGCGGGAGGGCGAGGGGAAGGGGGCGGGGTGGTGGTGGTGAGTGGAAAGGGGCCAACTGGATGCTAGCGGCCAGTTCTCTCTCTCTCTCTCCCTCTCTCCCTCTCTCTCTCTCTCTCTCTCTCTCTCTCTCTCTCTCTCTCTCTCTCTCTCTCTCTCTCTCTCTCTCGTTCTCTCGCTCTCTCTCTCCGTCTCAAAGTGATGCTTATAAATAACGGAGAAATATTATAGAATCAACACAAATCCAGAAATAGTATCATATATAAAGTTTGAACCTGTACGAGCAATGTGCGAACAGCAGGCAAGTTGCAGTGCTGATATGTATCCCCTATACATATTAGTTAACTGGCCAAACCGCTGCCACCAAGGACTCTACGAAATCATCGAAACAAAGAAAAGATGAAAGAAAAAAATACAACTGTGCAAGCGAATTAGCAACATTTCAGTCATTTTCTTCCAAGCGGAAGAAAATTAGAATGAGTTGCGTCAGGCCTACAGCTAGGCCCCATAAATATGTTAAAGGTGTTAAGTAATACATGACTTGACACATTACATAATATTTACAAAAGGATATCCACATACATTAATGGAATATGAACACACACACACAAAGACATATCCAGAAGTAAAACCAGAAATGCAAATTTAGCATAATGATATCATGCACCGTCAGTCATAAGGAGCAATGGAGGAGCAAGAGGGTGCGATCCCCTGACCCTTATTTCACTCTCACTGATCAAAACCAGAAGCACGGAGAAAGGGCGTCTCTGCTTCTCCATCCTCTTCCTTCCTCATCAGTACGTGTCTGTATGTCAGTCTGTTTCGATTCTACTTTCTCTGTCTCTCTCTATGTAGGTGTGTATGTCTGTATGTGTGTATGTGTGGACTTGTGTATGTGTGTGTTTATATGTATATATGTAAGTATGTATGTTTGTGTGTATGTATGTGTGTGTGTGTGTGTATGTATGTATGTATGTATGTATGTATGTATGTATGTATGTATGTATGTATGTATGTATGTATGAATGTATGTATGTATGTATGTATGTGTTAATATCATTACTACTACTGCGACTACTACTACTCCTATCATCTTTATCATCATAATCATCGTCACTGCCATCATTATCACACATCCTTATCATCAGTCATCATATTCCAGCAAGCATTACGTTTCAGTTTCATAACTCAAAAAAAAACGGCCTTGACGCCATTGCGTTCACAGAATCCTCATGACAAATGCACTTCAGACCGGATAAATGCAAACCCGTGCCATTAACTGTTGCCTCTTATTATTTGCAACTATACCTTTTACAACATTCAGCATCTACCAGCCACGACGACGGTGCACTAATACTCCGGGGGACACAAAGCATACCACACATGTGTAATAAATACGCTGCACAAAAACAGGCTACGATGCCCTTGGGTTCCTGAGGAGAAGCAATACTGTATGTTCATAGGAGATGAAGCATATAGAAATACTGTTCTAGGGTTCTCATGATGGATGGAATAAAGATGTATGTGAAAATGAAAATGATGTGTTGATACTGTAACAGCTATGATCATATGAGATTCACACACAAAATCCTGGAATTAATGTCCATGAAATCAGTTAAACAGACAGTGATTATATGAAACAGAAAAAAAGAAGAAAAAGAAAACGAAACAAAATGATATAATATATAAAGGATTGGATTTCATCATAAAGCACGAATTACTTTCTGCATTCTGTTACTGAAAACGCTATTAACCCAGAAAGGACTGGCCGGAACTCGAACTTCTAACTGCTTTGCACCATTAAAATGCCGACGCTGAGTAAATATTAATTCTGGGCTCATAATCAGCCTTGGGAATACGGGGAAAGAGAACTGGTGTGGCGAAGCTGATTCATGTGTTATGCTGTTTTTTTGTTTGTTTTTCTTGCCTTTGCTTCCGTTGATTTTGCTTTGCTTCATTTGCAGTTTTGATTGTTGTCATTATAATTGTGCCACAGCACCACATGGCCAAGGTGGAGCATGGCACTCGCATGATGGCTGGTTGACCTTGGTAAAATCGCATGACCTTGGTAAAACTTTCATAACCTCAGCAAGATTTGCATGACCTTGGCAGAACTTGCCTGACCTTATTAGGACTTTCATGACCTTAGCAACACTTTGCAGAAAGTGCATGACCTTGGAAACACTTGCATGACCATATTAACATGTGCATGAGCTTGCGAACATTTGCATGAACCTGGTAACACTTGCATGGCCTTGTAGACCTCTTTGCGCAATCATGAACATGCGTCTATAGTCAGTGTTGCAACACATATATGCAACACATGCTCACTTTCATTTGGTTATGCAACCTTTCGTACTTTATACTTCCCACAAAACGATAGACAGAACAAACGAATCAATATATAGATAAAAATGAAACTCTGTGTCAGTGTATACCTTGCGCAAATTAGGGAACACATTGCTAAC
>NC_051421.1:20777150-20779650 GCF_015228065.2 Penaeus monodon | reverse complement strand
GTGTGTATGTGAATGTGATATTAAACAATACCTTCTGAACGCTTTCGTTTGGGATGATTACTGCGGCGGCACAAAGCCTGTGAGAGTACAACTCGCGCGACACCGAGAGAGGTAATACACACAATTCTCAAACGTCATGCCAGGCAAGGGAAGTAAACAGGTCTTACGTCAGTGTCTATGTTGGCGAAGGTCACATACGCCAGTGGCAAGGTGGACAAAGGTCACACACGCGAAGGGCAGATGAGAAAAAAAGTCCACAGATGTGAGAGCCAATGGAGGCCAAGTGTCTTCAAATGGGCTACGGCATTTTGATCGCTGTTCTGATCAATCTCCAAATCACCTGGAAGAAGACCATCACTTGGAAATGGCTCTGAAAAGTTCTACTATTCTCCGTGACAATTTCTGTTTTTTTTTTTTTTTTTTTTTTTTTTTTGCTCTCTCTCTCCCTCTCTTTCTTTCTTTCTTTCTCTTTCTCTCTCTTTCTCTCTTTCTCTCTCCCTCTCTCTCTCTTCTCTCTCTCTCTCTCTCTCTCTCTCTCTCTCTCTCTCTTCTCTCTTCTCTTCTCTCTCTCTCTCTCTCTCAATCTATCTTTCTGTCTCTGTTTGTCTGTTTGTATACCTGTCTGTCTCTCCCTCTCTTTCTCACCCCCTCTCCCTCTTCCTTCCTTTTATTTTTCTTCTACATTCTCTTGTGTATGCCTGTCTCTCCCTCGGCCTCCCTTGCACTTTCCTTTTCTCTTCCTTTCCCCCTACCCTACCCTTTCTTCTCGACCCCCCCCCTCTCTCTCCCTCCCTCCCTCTCTTTCTCTGTATGTGCCTGTCTCTCTCCGTCTCCTCTTTCCCTATTTCTCTCTTTCCCCCCTTTCCCTCTCTCCTATCCCCTCTTCTCTCTCTCCTACAGTAAAGGAACTGCAATTCTGGCAAACAGGTGCTTCTGACAGCGAGGTCACTCTCCCTCTCTCAGGAAAGGTCAGAGGTCAGGCGCTGCAGGGAAAAGCTTTGCGAAGATATTTATCCACGTAATTCATTACACATCAACGTCAGAATTATACCTGCATAATGCAAGCCATTTCTGTTTCTATTTATATAGACATCGTAATCATACAATGAACTCAGCTATTCAACGATTAACGAATTCGCATCTATTGCCACGAATAACACTAGAGGCAGAAAGTCTATATAATATCTACAAAAAAGCAGTATAATGATGAGGAAAAGAAATGAATGGAGATAAATTGGAAAATAAATGTGATTCCAAATCAGCGAAAATAAAATCACATTTTAGCAAATAGCGGATGAAAAAAAAAGCTCTATATAAAAAAAACGGAAAAAAACAATGGAAAATATATATTAAATATATCAAAGACAATGAACGCCCACTGGGACTTCTACCTTCCCTTTCTCTCTTATCAACAGAAACGATAAAGTGATATATGATGACAATGAACAAGAAACAAACAAACAAGCAAATAAACAAACAACAAAAATACCGAAGAGAAAGGCATCTTTGCGATGATGAAATGCCATGGCCATGCGCACGCACATGCACGTACGCATGATGTCACGCACACACCAGCACACACTGATGCAAATATGGAGAGATTTATAAACAGGCAGATAAATATGCAAAGAGGCTGATAGACAAACAAACAGACAGACGAACAGACAGATACAAGTAGTCTGCCATACGCATAGTCAGAGGCTATGCACAAACGAACATAGAGAAACAGGTGAACATACAACGCTCAAAGTCTCATGGAAATAAAGTTAAAAGCCATAGAATAAAAGCATCGCATGGAATAACAAGTTGCACGGAGGAACTATATTGGGAATAACACACGATCGATCGAAGTGAAGAAGAGAAAATGTGAACCAGAGCGGTGTCCTTAAGTAAAATCACGACAAAAGAAAAAACAAATAACAATAAAAAACAGAGATACATAACGAGGAATAATTAAAAAAATGATTATAACAATCACGGCGAGAACATATGAGAAATATGCTGACACAAACGCGCACAACCCTGTCCGAAAGTTAACCTCCATACCGTGTACCTGTCCCAGGCTGGAACGACGTCAAGTAAAATTACTTAACGTGTTTCCAAATAACATTAGTCGGTCGGCTCTCTTTCTTGAGGACCGTATGTTCCGCAGACGCAGGCGCGCGGCGAGTGCAATCCTTCCGAAGTGTGCGTGTGGGCGTGTACGTACGGGCGCCTCACGTGTTGTTGACTTCAAAATGGCTTTTCTCTCCCTCGCTCTTCCTCTCAGCCCGTCGTTGTTTTGTATTTGTGTAACCTTTGGTGTGTTTGCCGGCTCTTCTCCTGCCTTTGTTTGCCTTGGGTCCGCGGGCGTCGCTGATGTTTTTCTGTGACAACTTCAGTGATCAAGAAGTGGTGTTAATCATTACTTTTATCGCTTTTGCCGTTGTTGGTATTATTATTGTTAAATTTATCAGCAGAAGCAGCATCGCTGTCGTCACCATCATTATCATAATAGCCA
>NC_051421.1:20762150-20767150 GCF_015228065.2 Penaeus monodon | reverse complement strand
AGGAGTGTTTATCAACAAAGGAGTCAGAAATGTTTTTGTTTCGACTGAGCGGCCATTGCACGGCGCCTCGACGAGACAGAGGGCAGTGCAGGTCTTCAAAAATCCGCCGTCAAAGGGAAGTTCCAATTCCAGGGTTCAGAGGAGGTCAAGGACGAAATTACCTGAGACAAATTCAAGCTCCAAAAAGTGGTCTAGAAACCATAGACCAAAAGAATCTGATTACAAGCTGTTGGTGAAAAAATCAAATAAAAAAATAAACAAACCAAGAAAAAGAAAGAAAAAACTAATGGCTATATCAGGACCGGAAACAGACACTGTGATAGGCTACATTACAAAAAATCGCTGGACACGATGATATACAGAAGATAACGAACAGAAGCCAAATGACTCCCACGTACAAAGCCAGACACGTACCCTTCGTAACCTCGTAATGCGCACATCCACACTTTGATAACCCGCGATAACTAAGTACTCGGGGTCAGCGTTCCCACAAGTCTCATCCCCTTCACCCGCCTGACATCCCTGATTCCACGTGAACAGCTAAACCAGCTAACAAAGCACTCAGGGTTAGTGTCCCCTTTAGCCGTATTCCATTTACCTGGCCGCTGTTCTTTAATGACCCTGGCCGGCCTTGTAGCCTGACTAGTCGAGGCTACCTGGGTCCCCAAGAGGCCTAAGGAAATACACAAAGACACACACACACACACTCACTCACTCACTCACACACACACACACACACACTAACACAAACAAACACACAAACGAATGCACACGAACACAAAGTAAATTCCCAACTGTACACAGACACACTCTAGTGATCATGTAATTCCCCCGTCATGTACTCGCATGTTAACTTATAACACCAACCACGCGAACCTGTCACTTCTGCCAGCCTGCCGCAACCAAGCCATCCATAACGGCATCATCGCCGACTGGGAATAAGGTACAACAACAGGATATAAAGGGTTTTATTTTGTTACTTACCTATTGAACTTGTTTATAAATCTAATAAATATAAGTACAGTACATTGTTTGCTACTAGTTATTATGTTAAGAAGCTTTAATATGTTTTAAGACAAACAAACCTGGATAAATTACCCGGAATGCATTTACACTACTTAAAAATCCAGGCGTTTAGCGAATAGTTTCTCTGCTGCGCTACAGTATGTTAAGATAGGAAATGCCTCGCTTTCGGTTCGTAAACACCGTACGATATTTTTTTTCCTTTTGCCTTCTTTGTCTCATGAACGAAGCGTATTTGTAGACATAACTCTGTGGGACGCCATGATTTCTGCGTTCACGTATGTTGAAGATTTATATAAATGAAAATGCAGATGTAGCAGAAACCTGGTTAAATAAAAAAATAAATCAGTATACTTATCATGATGCTACATTATCAGATAAAGTATAATATAAATAACGACTACGGGAAAATAACATGAGTCCACGAGTATTCAAAGATACATTCTAATGGCGGCAGGAGGATCAACAGCCGTAGGCCAACCTGACCTATCCAAGGCTCCGTCCCCGTTCTTCTGACAATGAAAACATTAAAGACAATCTTTTGTTCTGCTATAGAAAGGCAGAATTTCTTGTGCTATGTTATTTCTACTATCTACACAGCATGGGACAATTTTTCTTCGCTCCTTAAGAGATGGCGGTGTTAAACTTTTACATAGAACTTTGAGTGGGCTGACTGGGCCAAAAAAAAGTTTTTTTTTCGTACTCGCATATACATCTCACTTTACCAAGAGAGTAAATGTTTTCATAATGCCAGTGGTTGACACAAATCCGCAGGATGTACAGCAGGGTCCGTGTCACAGGCTGTAGTTCGGAACAAAGCGGCCGCGTTTAACAGGAAGGAGTGTCTGCTTTGTCTCAGCCTCGTCACATACAGTTTCTAAGACGCGAGATGACTTGTGTCTGCGTAAGATGCGTACAACGCTCCGCTATGCTCAACAGCGAGCGTAACTTCATGAATACTACAAAGGACGTGCAATAAATCAGTGGGGACGCGTCGGCTATAAATGTGTCGAGTCATGGCCTGGTTTCGTACTGGACACTGGCATAGACCGGTTCGAGTTAAACTGACACTGATTGCATTTTACTGTAACATCATCTTGCATGTGTAATACGAAATCATCTAAATGGCTACGAAAGAAAATCGTTGGGGGGAGTGAAAAATAAAGTCAGGGAAATGTTACAATGACAACGTATTTGTGACACCAAGATGAATAGACACAGTTGGCAATTTACCTTCCGCTAAGGTGCAGGATCTACGAAAACATAATCACGGAGAAAACTTTTCACTTCGGGAGGAAGAAGAGAGGGGGGACGGCGGAAGGAAGGGCGGAGTGACTGCGTTGCTGTTAGCGTCATTAGGGTCGACTTTCAAGGCTTTCGTCAACGGAGGATCAACTTTCGCCTCGACGCTAAAGATTCCGGAGTCGTAAGCTAATAAGGCCAAAGAGAGTCGCCCCTATTAGACCAGGGCAACGTAGCGATCCGGAACGAAAAGCCGCCATGGAAACGAGCGAAGAAGCCCCTCGGACAAGCGCGCAATACGCCATGATGAAGACGGCGTTGGCGTTCACAGCCGGGTCGGCGCCGGTGACTCGCCTTGTGGAAGCTCTCCTCGCGTGATGGATGATGGCAGAGGAAATAATATGCACAAAGAGGGAAATTAAAGGGGGTCTATAATAAAAAGGAGAGAGAGAGAGAGAGAGAGAGAGAGAGAGAGAGAGAGAGAGAGAGAGAGAGAGAGAGAGAGAGAGAGAGAGAGAGAGAAGGAGAGAGAGAGAGAGGAGAGAGAGAGAGAGGAGAGAGAGAGAGAGAGAGAGAGAAAAAGAGAAAGAAGAAAGGAGGGAGAGAAAAGAGAGAGAATGGAAAGAGTGAGGAATGAGACAGAGAAAGGAGAAAGAAGGAAGGAGAGAGAAAGGAGATAGGGAAAAAGAGAGAAAGGAGAGAGAAAGGAGAGAGAGAAGAGAGAGAGAGAGAGAGAGAGAGAGAGAGAGAGATAAAGAGATAAAGAGATAGATAGAGATAGAGACAGAGAGAAAGAGATAGATAAACAGATAAACAGACAGATAGACAATAGATAGAGATAGAGATAGAGAGAGAGATAGCAACATAGAGTACTAGGCTCCGGGCGAGGTTGTGTTATGACGTCATAATTCGTGGGAAGGTCCCCAAACCGACCTCGTTAGTATGAAGTTCCTGACTGACACTGTCTTTTCCGTGATTATTTGCAACGGTAGAAATCACAAATAATGTTATTGATATTCTCAATTACCCTGTCAAATAAATCTTATCAACCTGTCAGTAGAAAAAAGTAAACGTAGTTTGATACAAATTCTGTGACAAGGTTATCCAGTTGATGCGACAGTTAATAACCGAAGCAATTTTCAGAATAGGTGTTATCAGAGCCAACACGACACCGCCATTGGCCGCGCAACAAGAAGGGAATCTGTTTGCGTGGACAGAAAAGAGTAATAAAACCTCCTCCTTCCACTTCTTCAGTTTTCCTTCGGCGCTTTCAGGCTGAGCGGGAGAAATTTATGGCATGTCTGCACCCCTTTTTCCTTTCACAAAGCACCATTTGCAAGATATCCATTTCTTTATTGGCGTTTATTGTGAAGGAAGACAGAGGGCGAGTGGAGGGAGGGAGTCCTGAAGCCCCCTGTCCTCAGTGTGGGCGGAGGTCATTGAAGATAACAGACAGCCTGAGGGGGTAGAACTATAGTGTTGTGGGCGTGGAGGGGTGTGTGGGCGGGCTAGTGGCACGGCTGGTGTTGGCGAGTGTAAGCTGATTCACCAGAACCCAAAACGCGCTGGCTTGAGGTATGAGGAGTGGAGAAAATAGTCGACTTTGCAGTGGAATCATGTTGAACAGACTTTCAACTCATGCTGTAAAATGCTGCGCGCTGGACTATCAGTTTTAGATATGCAAAATAAAATAGGATGGACCAAATCATCAAGACTTTGGTAGGGATAAGAATGATAGAATTTATGGCAGTTACAGAACATGACTGCTGTAAAGAAGAAGAAAAAAAAGAAGGTGTTATAGCAACAGAGAGAACAGGGTGTAGGGTTGACTATCACGGTGCGTGCAAGAAGAGCGGGGGCGGGTCAGGGGAAGGGGAGAAGGGTAGGGGAGTAGGCGTACCCTAGCAATAGTCACGTACACTTAAAAAAACATAAAACAGCCTAAAATGACAGGTATGCCTTGCCTTATGTACGCACAAACACGTCAGGCTGTAGCAAAGTGGGCGTGACTTTCACGTGAAAATAGTTTCATAACGCATATATACCTCCAATACCTACACTCAGCATTTACATTCATATACGTAGGTCGACTGTTGCCAAACAATACTTATGAATCTATCCATGCCTGCTTACAGTTGCAAAGCACATCACAGAATGTATACACGTTTCATAACCCTTTCTGCATCTGTCTTCTTTTGTAACACACACTGGAAAGGTGGGAGGGGGAGGAGCAAATAGGGGAAGGAAGGAAAGAGAGAATGGAGGGAAGAAAAATAAACGAGAGAAGGAAGAATGTATGAGAAAAGGGGGGAGGGAGGGAGGGAAATAGAGACAGACAGAGACAGATGTACAGATAAATTGATAAAGAGAGAGAGGAGAGATATGCAGAGATAGATAAATATACAAATAGATAGACAGATAGATAGACAGACGGATAGATAGATAGAGAGAGAGAGAGAGAGAAAGAGAGAGAGAGAGAGAGAGAGAGAGAGAGAGAGAGAGAGAGAGAGAGAGAGAGCGAAAGTTGGCAGGAAGTTCAACCGTTTGCTTGGATGACTTCCATGACGCGTAAGCATTTATACGCACACACACTTCTACCTATTGGAGACACCGTTCTGTAAAGAGTTCATCGCACCAGAGGAAGGACCCCAGTTAACTATGCAGTTTCCAAATTCTACGCAATTTACTGCCGTCTCGCAAAGTAGTTATAGGAGATTACCCTTCATCCCGAATTA
>NC_051421.1:20757150-20759650 GCF_015228065.2 Penaeus monodon | reverse complement strand
GTAGACGCATGATTTATTATTTTTTTTCAATTAATCGAACATAATTTGATTGGTGACACAATGTAATCAGCGGTGAGAGAAAACTACTATAGGGTTTAAATATTTAGGGACAAAATTCTTTAACCCGTGTCATACAAAAAGGTGTAAAATACGGATGCTGCAAGGTTGAGGCAAATGACAGTCACTCCGAAGGTCTGAGGCGATTGCAACACCTTTCTCGCCCTTCATGATCATAAAATGTGCATCAGTGACGCCTAATTAGAGAATGGTTATGGCGCCACTGAGAATGAAGGTACCAGGACTTGGAACAATGAAGATGCGAAAACGTCTCACACCTCATAGCCCACGCGCTGATTGAAAAAGAAAACGAGGATGTGCGTCCTAAGAAAAAAAAAAAAAAATACTCGGGAGAAAAAAAAGGCATCTGTGCATTTCCTGGTTGCGTTTCCTCCTTTCATCGAATGTATCTTACATTTCACCTTACCAACTCATGTAAATAATAAGTAAAACGCGAACGTGTCATAGCTAAACATAACAGGTTGTGGAATCAGCCAGGAAATGGGAACTGGGCGACAGGAGACGAAATAGCGAGGGTGGAGGGAGCTCTCAGGGTGAGCGAGGGAGACAGGCACGCGCTCACCCTGCCAGTGTTTGTCTTCCCTTCCCCTACGCGCTGCGTTGTTTCATTCTTTGGGAATTCATACGCATAGGAAGGTCAAGCAGTTCTTAAATCGTTTCAGCGTCTCGTATCCAGAGCAACGTCACTTTTCTCTCTGAATTCCGAACGTTTCTTTAGGAGTTGCGTCTTTCTTGCCCGCATGTCCAGACCACGTGTGAGTTAAATGACAGCCGGAGAGTTGCCAGATGCCGCCTTTCTCTACAGTGTCTCACAAACGATGATTTTCACGGATTTTCTGTCATTTATTTTGACTTTATACATATCAATTCTTTCATTATTGTAATGGACACATCGTACTCCTTGTAATGCACTTACGTTTGACATTATTACGATAATTAATGCTTCTGAATACACGATATCATATATTGGTACAAACCCTTCTGAAAGAGATTTACAATGATTTTCTTACATATCTTGACAAAATCTGCATGGAAATTAATATATATTAATTACTACACGCTTGCTTAGATAATGGTATGGGTATAGGCTGGTTATTGACAATAACGACAAGAACAACACGTGTGAAATTTCGCTGTGTTTCGTTATATATCTCTTACAAAATATTTATTAGCCACATATTCTTTTATTTTATAGGAAAAATTGTAACCTACAACTATGAAGCAAACAAGAAATGTTATAATAAACAGTAATAAAATGTTGACTCTTTTAGAGAAACTGGCAACTCTTAGATAGATGACACACTCTACAACCAGAACAACTCGACCCCGTTATAAGGAATACTCTCTAACCAGACATCAGCTTCAGTAATACTCGCCGGTAAATGGACCATTTGGATACCGTTTAATGTTTTTTTTCTCTCCAATTAGTTTTTCAATCTTGTCATTTCATATCCGTGAAGATAGGATCTCAAAAATAAAAGGAGTAAAAGCTAGTGTTAACACAACGTGACAAGCTGTTGGCCAAGTACCAACCATCACCATTGGAAAACTCAAGTCATGAGAAATACGGGGAAGAAGCCTGAATTTTAGATAATTTACCTAGCTTGTAATGCCTTTGACGATGCTTTATCTCAAGTTCAAGTATAATGTTTAGCAAGTGGTCATTTTCAATATCTTGAACAAAAGTATAACATCTAAGTTAATTTAGACTGACTGGGGTGAAGCCAAGCCGTGGATTTTGTTTTGTGTTCCATTCTAATAACAGAACTCATTATCATTCGATTTATAGACCATCATCACCTAAGGATGTAGTGCGCTTTTTTACACAAACCCAAAAGATAAATGTTGATGTTACGGGGGTTATACAGTACACTATGAGAGTTCTTAATGTAGTATAGTATTTGTGGTTGTTACTTCACAGAGAAAGTCCAGAACCGATATTATTGAGCGATCTAGCAACAGCGAAAGTGAACCAATAAACACGAAATTCAGCGAGTTTCTGTAAGTGAGGTCGCTTTGCCAAGGACAGCAAGGCCGATTCCTGTAGTGTTGATAAGGAAAACAGCTGAAGGTCTTCGCAATGATAGATAGACGATTATGATTAAATTGCTGTCAACGAACGCACATTGAAGTCAAGTGACTCTGGCTACTTAAAATGCTGCAGCGTTACCACGATGGAATATGTCTAAAATAATGAACAAACGAGAGGTCGTTTAGCAGAGAAAATGATATAGAGAAGAAAGGAAGCGCCGATTGTGAATGCAAGTGAATTCGGAAATTGCAAACCGATCGAGGTTTTACGTGCCGGCCGCAACTAATGAGTTATAAGTTAATTAACTTAATTGCCAGGCAGGTGTTTAGTCGGATCCTGGTGGTGGGGCAGACATCCTGGATAACAAGACCTAATAGTCCTCGCCTCGCA
>NC_051421.1:20747150-20754650 GCF_015228065.2 Penaeus monodon | reverse complement strand
AATCATGATCACAGCTTTTTGTATATTATATTTGCCTTCTCATTCGCCATTTCTTTCCCCCCTCCCTTACATGTTCAGTAGCGAGTAACGCAAGGCTTCAGTGCACCTTCAGTTAACCGCACACGCTAAAGAATTCGAGACGTGAATGGACTGAGTAATCAATATGAAATGAATGGAAAGATATATGACATACGTCCAAATGAATTCATAAGTGTGAGTGTATTGGAACGGCAACCTGAATAAATAATCAGCCTAGTGAATATATAACGCAAAGACATGGCCAGATGATTATCGAATATTGATTGCATAAAGATTTCCAGGGTTGGGTCTTTTTCCTTTTTCTCCAAGGTGGGAAGGAATAGCTTGTGATTCAGCACGATGGACTAATATCGCTCTCGCTTATATAAACATTCCAACGCGTCGTAATATTGAATATCACTTGGGAGCACATGTACCCTTGAATCGCATGTCACCGGGTGTGCAGCGAAGGGTTTTGAATGCGCTTGTTTTGGGCCTATTGGCGCGTAGGCCTCTCGTAGCCATCAGCGGGATGTTCTTTCATTCGGTGGTTGGGCTCATGTATATATATATATATATATATATATATATATATATATATATATATATATATATATTATATATATATTCATATAATATCATATATATGTATATTTTATGTGTGTGTGTGTGTGTGTGTGTGTGTGTGTGTGTGTGTGTGTGTGTGTGTGTGTGTGTGTGTGTGTGTGTGTGTGTGTGTGTGTGTGTGTGTGTGCGCACGCACATGCACACACACTAAAAGCCTTTATATACGACTGTCTGTACACCTTTGGAAAAGCTACATGCAATTGCACATGGCTAAATACTGGTTCAGGAAGGAACAGACAAACTTTATCAACTGTTTGTTCTTAACTCTTACTGGAAACTGAGTTATTTCCAAAGCAAAAGGGATGTTTGGATCACTGGGGGCTCACCCTTTCCCTCTTCTGCCCCCTCATCCACCTCTTCACTCCCTGTTTCTTTCCCTTTCCCTCTCACTTCTTCCTCCTGTCTTCCTCTTCCCCCTCCTTTCTTTCTACCTCTCCCTCTCCCACTCTGCCTCCCCGTCTCCCTTCCAAATCTTCCTAATATTCACTCCTTCCCTCCAACATCTTGTCCAACATTTTGCCCTTGTCATCTCCCTGCTATTACTCCCTAACCTCTACCCAACTTGGCGTCCTTAATCCCCATCCCTCCCTTCTCCCACCCCCCCTTTCCCTCCCCTCCCCCTTTCCTACCTTCGGTTTCCCCTTCACCATCCCCCTTTTCTCTTTAAGCCTTTTCCCTCCTTTTCCTCCTTTTCTCCCTCTTCCCCTCTTTTTTCCCCTATACCCTCTTTCTTCTCCCTCTCATCTTCCCCTTATTCCTCCTCGGATAGTTGTGTGAATAATACATGTGTATAAACTGCAGTGTGTACTTGCCCCGCACTCATGTGATGATAAAGATGGAATGTGCGAACAAATGGAAGAAACACAAACAGACGCATAACATAGGTGATATGGATAATAATGATGATAATGAAATGAAAATGATAATATTGAGAATGATAATGGTGATAATGATAATATTGATAATGATATGATGATAATGATAATATTGAGAATGATAATGATGATAATGATAATATTGATAATGATAATGATGATAATGATAATATTGATAATGATGATGATGATGATGATAATATTGATAATGATAATGGTTATGCCAATGACAATGATAATGACAAACGCGACGATAATGCCAATGATAATAAGTGATATTAATGATAATAATGATAATAATAACAATGATGATAATAACAGAGGGAGTAGGAATCGGATTGGTTCGTAATATGAGGCTTTTATGTATTCATTTATTTATTCTTAAATATTTATGTTCTACCCCATTCCCTTCCTCTCTTTCCACCCCTTAACTGCTATACTATCTTATAACACCGTTCAGCATTTTCAACATGAATTTCAAATTTCAACGTGACCGTTGAATTGTGAGACATTTATTTGTTTAAAGCATTAGCCATTAACCACGATTACTATCTATGTTGTTAATTACCATCAGGTATTACGACAACTTGAAGCGACTTGGGCTTTGCAGTCACATGGAATATGGCATTGAGATGGGATTTCAGGCATAACGCACTTGTAATCTGCAGTGTCATGAAATACGGACGGACGGACGGACGGACGGACGGACGGACGGACGAACGAGCGAGCGAACAAACGTAACGAACGAACGAACGAAAGAAACACATAGTTACAGTACAATTAATAATAATTACAGCAATAATGATAACAATAACGATGATGATAATAATGCTGATAACAATAACGATGATGATAATAATGCTGATAACAAAAATTATAATGGCATAACTGGACTATATCTTATCATCATTTACTGCTATCACTGTTGTTAAAAATGCCAGTATCATATAAAAAGAAAAAGTCAGTGTTCACTAGCTGAATCATAAGTAGAGGAAGTAGAGGAGATTTTGCTCGTTCTGAAGCCCTGCACGATAGCGCTTGCGAAATCCTGTGATTTGCTCTCCCCCCCCCCCCTCTCGCTCTTTCTCTCTCTCTCTCTCTCTCTCTCTCTCTCTCTCTCTCTCTCTCTCTCTCTCTCTCTCTCTCTCTCTCTCTCTCTCTCTCTCTCTCTCTCTCTCTCTCTTCCCTCTCTTTCCTTCTTTCTCTGTCTCTGTCTCTGTCTGTCTGTCTGTCTGTCTGTCTCTTTCTCTCACTCTCTCTCGTGATGGGGATCCTCCGCTGTGTGGGTGCGTGCCCGTAGCACAGCGTGCGATAGCCTCTCTTTCTCTCGCTCTGGATCTCCGTCAGTCTGTCTGTGTCTGTCTCTGTCTCTGTCTCTGCCCCCCCCCCTCTCTCTCTCTCTCTCTCTCTCTCTCTCTACTCCTCTCTCCTCTCTCTCTCTCTTCCTTCTCTCTCTCCTCTCTCTCTCTCCCATCTCTCGGTTCTCTCTCTCTCTCATCTCTTCCTCTCTCTCTCTCGTCTCTCTCTCTCCCTCTTCTCTCTCTCTCTCTTCTCTCTCTCTCTCGGTCTCTTCTCTCTCTCTCTCTCTCTCTCATCTCTCTCTGTTCTTCTCTCTCTCTCTACTCTCTACATCTCTCTCGTCTTCTCTCTCAGTCTTCTCTCTACGTCCTTCTCTCTCTACTCTTATCTCTGTGTCTCTCTCTCTATCTATCTCTCTCTCTCTCTCTCTCTCTCTCTCCACTCTTCTCCCTCCTCTTACTCTTTCTCTCTCCAGTCTTTCTCTCTTGTTCGCTTGCCTCTCCTGGTTGGACTGTTCGGTTCACGTCTCTTTCTCCAGCAAGGCGATGGCGTGCGTGTACCCTGCAATGCTTTGCGGTGAAGCCGTATAAAAGGGTGTTGAGATGTTGCATTTTCCGTCATTTCCACCCGCACTTTAGAATTTCCACGTTGGATGATACTTGAGATGTGTCTCTTTCTTTTGATAAACTTATTCGAATAAGTTTACGGGCCCTTGAAGGATTTTTTTCCTATAGAATTATGTAAACGAAGTGGGTATTCAAAATCATAGTAGGCTGGAGAAAACATTTAAACAGAAAATAAAGGAAGAAGATAGGAAATTGATAAATATAAATACGAAACATAGGAAAAAAGTGGACAGTAATTAAATATAACTGATAAAATGTGGAGATATAGCGCGGAGAAATAGATTATAAGGCCTAGTATGAGTTTTCTTATGATCGCTTGTGTCCCGTCGCTGGTGGTGTTGGTATGCACGCCACACGTTTGTAAGACATGATGTAATGCTAACATTTTCCAGTGTGTGTGTGTGTGTCACTGTTTGTAGATGTAAGTGTAAGATAACATGAGTGTGTCTTTATGTGTACCTGTTTATGCATATGATAATTACCATATTATCATTATATTATTACCATTTACACAGTGTTACATTGTAACATTTTAGCATATGTTATTATTACACTATACCCATAATCAATGCGTTTTGTATAATTATAGAGACAAATACCACAACAGTCTTAGTCATCATTGTCGTTATTATAATTACCATCATTGTTACCATTATCACTGCCATTATTATAACCTTAGTCTTTATTATCACCATGACCGTCAGTGTTACCATTATCACCATCATCTCTATAATTATCATATTTACTACCTTCTTGTAGAATTAGAATCATCATTACTAACACTAATTTAAACATTAACCCATTCGCTTCCTCGTCGACCAAAAACACCTTTTTTTTTTAGTATTACGGGGGATGAGAGCAAGCAGGCCACGGTAAGCTCTCTCACCCTCACTCCTCATGCACGCACACGCCGGTATTCGCTGTCATCCATCAGCTGATCAGTCATCTGGGTTTAGTGTCAGGAACATCAGCCCCGAGATTCGAAAGTGCGAGCCTCTGGGTAAGTAGACTTTGCCATACATATTTGTCATTCATTATGACCCAGTGTCCATTATACCATTCTCTATATTGTGTATTTTAGACTCCAATCTCTCTAGTTCGATCCTACTCGCTCTTTAGACTTCCCATCTCTGCTCTCTCTCCTTCATTAACACTCTCTCTTTCTCTTGCTCTCGCTCTCAGCTCTCGCTCTAGCTCTCTCCTCTCACTCCTCTCCGTCTCTCCTCTCTCTCGCTCATCGCTCTCTCATCAGTCCTGCTCTGCTCTCGCTCCCTCAGCTCGTCTCCCGCTCTGCTATCCTTCCTCTCTCTCGCTCTTTCTTTCACTCTCGCTTCGCTCCTCTGCTCCTCTCCTCTCTCTCTCTCCTCTCTCCTCTCTCTCTCCTCTCTCTCGCTCCTCTCTCTCTCCCTCTCTCTCTCTCGCTTTCGCTCTCTCTGGCTCTCTCTCTCTCTCTCTCTCTCTCTCTCTCTCTCTCTCTCTCTCTCTCTCTCTCTCTCTAGATAGGTATATAGATAGATAGAAAGATAGATAGGTAGATAGATAGAAAGATAGACAGATAGAAAGATAGAAAGATAGAAAGACAGATAGATAGATAGATAGATAGAAGAGAGAGAGAGAGAGAGAGAGAGAGAGAGAGAGAGAGAGAGAGAGAGAGAGAGAGAGAGAGAGAGAGAGAGAGTAATGATAAGTGTACATATTGCCCTATTGCAATTTCTTGGTCTTGATGAAAACACCTGGGTGCTGGTCTTAACTGCCTTTATAATTTATGCGCATGGGGCGAGGGAACAAGAAAACGGGATAGTCCTTTCACAGTCCCCTTCTAATTTGGGAAGTGATCAACTGACAATTTAATGTTATGGATAAATTTGGCAACTTGATCTATTGCCGACTGACGAGTTACGTAATGTTTGCTACAATCTTCTTCAGGATTCCATATATTTACATGCACACACACACACACACACACACACACACACACACACACACACACACACACAACACACACACACACACACACACACACACACACACACACACACACACACACACACACACACACACACACACACACACACACACACCACACACACACACACACATACACACACACACACACTCTCCCCATATATATATATATATATATATATATATATATATATATATATATATATATATATTATAATATATATATATATATATATATATATATATATATATATATATATATATATATATTTATGTATATATATTGTTTTACTGTGAAGTGGCCATGGCCAATGTAACGCGTACCATATTTAATACATTTCAACGCGTACCACATTTTATACATTTGTAATACATTTCATCGTGGACTAAAAAAGGTTTTATTTGGTTATTGCTCTTCATTAGTGGCGTTCGGCATTTACAGTACTTGGGAATTTATGCTTCTCCTAGTGAATAATCTAAGTAGCCTTATGTAATAAAACACATTAATCAAGTGCAAGTATAATTTTTGAATAACCCTTTGTCAAGAAACAGATACTGATATAATCCAAAGAGAAACTGGAGATTAGAATTCCCATCTGTCGTCTAGAGTGCAGACACTGGATCCATTTTCTTTATTTTGAAGTCTTTTCGAAAAGGCAATAAAATGTATCTATAACCACGCGTGTTCTTTCAAGAACAGCTGTATGCATGCGTAGGAATTATGAAATAAGATTACTTTTAACTGTAGGGTCCATGATGAAAGGTAAAACACTCTCCCGTGTTGATACCATGGTAGAAAATCTAGTTTGTGCGCTGTGGATTTTTCTACTGGGATAAATTACTGAGAACATGCCAGTATGACCTGTTTAGGTGTGAAAAGAGGGTATGGTGAATGTGGTGAGTGGAAGGTGAATGAGTGAGAAAAAAAATGAAGTAAAAATGAGGAAAAGGAAAAGGGTGGAACGAAAAAGCTTTGAAGGAAGTGTAACATAGAGGAGATGGTAAACCAGGCTGAGGAGCAAGGATAGGATAGATGGGGTTTACACCATGTGAAAAATAAATAAAACACAAGGCAAGGAAATTAATGTGACCCAAAACAACAACAATATAACAGTAATTCGAGTCACATCTGTAGAACATTCCTTTGACAAATGCAGAATAAAGTTCATAAGTAGTAAGAGACGAACAGGGAATAACACCCCACTCCCACTTTCAAATACACCTTTAAGATGAACGTCAGGTCGATTTAGAATCAAGTCACTGGTCGTGGGCTTGGTGCTTTTAGAGAGAGAGAGAGAGAGAGAGAGAGAGAGAGAGAGAGAGAGAGAGAGAGAGAGAGAGAGAGAGAAGAGAAAAGAGAGAAGAGAATAGAGAGAGAGCGATATATATATATATATATATATATATATATATATATATATATATACATATACATATATATAAATATATATATATATATATGTATGTATATATATGTATATATATGTATATGTATATATATATATATATATATATATATATATTGATATATATATATATTATATGTTGTTTGTGGTGTGTGTGTGTGTGTGTGTGTGTGTGTATGTGTGTGTGTGTGTGTGTGTTGTTGTATCTATATCTATATCTATATCTATATCTATATCTATATCTATATCTATCTATCTATCTAACTATCTATCTATCTATCTATCTATCTATCTATCTATATATATATATATATATATATATATATATAGATAGAGAGAGAGAGAGAGAGAGAGGAGAGAGAAAGAGAGAGAGAGAGAGAGAGAGAGAGAGAGAGAGAATAAGAGAAGTCTGTCATAGACGTCACTTTCAGTGTGGAGAAGGAACGTGGTTGCTGTGGTGATGTGAAAGACTCTCCTGACTTTCCGTGCATGAGAACGGTCGACGAAAGGAGAGTGGGCGCGGGGATCGTGGGCGGGGAAGGCCGAGCTGGGCGTGTGGGTGAGGCGAAACGACTGAGGATCTTATCCAGTTTTTCTCTCAGCAGTGGATCTGTTGATTTTTTTCCCCTGTTGCACGAAAGATGCTGACGTAAGAGTCCGAGAAGGGTAACCCCACCGGATGCA
>NC_051421.1:20729650-20732150 GCF_015228065.2 Penaeus monodon | reverse complement strand
CTTCTCCCTTTCCTGCCTCTTCTTCCCTTTTTAAGTCGTCCCCCTCTCTACTTTTCCCTTATACCCTTTCCCCCCCTGCTTATTCCCCTTTTGCACCTCCCCTTCCCCTTTTAAGCTGTCCTCCTCTCTCCTCCCCCCTTGTCCCCTTCCGCCGCCCGCACAACACGAGGCGTCCGCGGTGGTCGTGGGCGTGCGGGCGTCTCGTATTGCATAACAGGCAGAACGCGCCAGCTACTCTTTCAGATGTCGCCAGATTCATCGATCTCGGGTGGGATTAAGGTTATTGGCGCTCGAAAGCAAGAAGGGGAACAGATTGCACCGTTGCGGATATCTTTATACTATTTTATCTACTACTTCGACTATTTTTTTGTTTTATTTTATCTACCGTTTCAACTATTTCTGTTTTGTTTTATCTACTGTTTCGGCTTTTTTATTTTATTCTATCTACTGTTTCGACTATTTTTATTTTTATTTCATCTACTGTTTCGATTATTTTTATTTTTATTTCAACTACTGTTACGACTGTTCTTATTTTTATTTCATCTACCGTTTCGACCATTTTTATTTTATTTTATCTATTGTTTCGACCATTTTTATTTTATCTTATCTATCTTTACTCTTATTCATATATTTATTTCTTTATTATTTGCGTTTTTCTTTACTGTCTACTGAAACTGTTCTCGTGGAATATGAGTCGCTGGGTAAACGTATAACTACGGGCTAAAAACACCTTAGAGATTCAACAAGAATGTAATAGAATTCAAATCACAAACTCCATGTCCTTACCAATATCACTACAAAAAGGTTGCTCCGTGTGTCTGAATTTTCAAGAATGTTTCCGGCAATATTTTTGTCACTTGCCTCAGTGTCATGGGCGAAGCGAAGAGGCCAGACCGAACCCAACGAGCTCTTTAAAATGCTTCATTTTGAGTACCGGATTCTGGAACAAGACTTTGAAACAATGATCAATCCTTTATGTTGACTCTGGGGCCGGGATCATGCAACATATGCAGTGCAACAAAAGCGGCGGAATTAAACTCTTTCAACAATGGCCTTTCACCGTAACCTCCATGGGAAGGTCTCTTATTTTATAGTTGTTTTTACTCACTTGTTTGTTATCATCATCTTTATCATCATTATAACTTCAAATTAAGCATATAGATTCCACAATACAGCGAATTCCACGGGAAATGTTTGTGTTTCCCCTCGACCCCTTCCTTCTCTCGTCTTTCCCTCGTTTTCTTCCGCCGAGGTGAGCGGGAGCCGCCCTGGCTCAACAAACTTGCCGGAGGGAAATTCTCTTGGCATATTAATTAGCTACTTTAATTCAGCCAAGCTTGTGAACTAAACACACCACGTTCCTGGTTCAGTGGCAAACTCAGGGGCGAATAACAATACTGAGTGCGTAATGTGTTACTGTCTAATAAATGAAGTGTTAAGAGCTACATTGCATGTGTCAACACCAGTTGTACGGACCTTTGTTTCCATCTAAACACGGTTTCATACGGTGTACAGCCGAGCCGTGTCACCTGGGGGTTCAACCAGCTGAACAACAGGCATCGATCCGCTGCACGGGAGAGAGGAGGGAGAGGGAAGCCATCCTCGTGGTCTATGTGATAAAGGCAAGGGGAATGTGTGAAAGTCTGCTGATAAATATCAGTATATGCGCCTTCATTTTGCGTCATCCTGTGGGCAGATTCGTGTATATGACGTGTGTTGTGTAAGGTTTGGGCACAGATTTATTGTTTCATTTACATAAATATATTCGTATGTTGTCACCGTAATGCTAATGCAATTATTTAGTGATGATGGTGATGGAGATAATAATAGTGGTGATGGTGATGATGATGATGATAATGATGATGGTGAAGATGATCATGATTCTTATGAAAACGACACTACTACTGATATTACTACCGATGGGAATAAAACATGTATATATTAATCATATATATGTTTTAACAACACATAAAGAGTCTGCATATTGATTCTTACACTTTTTACTCCATTTTCTTCCCACAAGCGTCGACATCTTTCTCTGAGGTAGAAGCTCAAGGGAAAAAAATAATCGATGGATCGCCGTTACTTCATCAGAACTGCAGTCGATTATTGATGTCCTCATTAAGATCATTAAGATCAAACGCAATTTATTAATCACATTCGAAAAACCGTAGATTTCCCTATATGGTAGGAACTAACTTCACGAAGTTGGAAGAGAAGTCGAACATCGAGATTTCAAATTAGCATATGTCATAATAACAAAGTTTGAAAAAAAAACGAGAATAATGTTTATAATTCCATTAGCCATAACAACCCAACAGGCTGCGTCTGGGTACGGGGCAGTTTGAACTTTATCGTAATGAAAGCAGGAGTTTTCAGTAGCGCTTTCAGGTTCGGGGCAATAGATTTAAGATTATGACTTCTGCATTAACAAGTTTAAGGGCAGGTCAGGGGTGCGGCAGAGGAGGAGGGAGAGAGAGGGGCGACACTAGTGAGCTTA
>NC_051421.1:20694650-20702150 GCF_015228065.2 Penaeus monodon | reverse complement strand
GAAAAGAGTCGCCAGTCGTACACGCGTGTCTAACAAAATCTTTCACAGTCCAGTGCCACATTATGAGATGGCTTGGATTTATTTCTAGTTTTTCATCTCTTTTAGATTCTTTCCAGCGTTTCAGACCAACGAACACGAAGCCACTAGTCACTCTCGATCCACACGGTGAAAGTGTCAGGGAGGCCCTGCGTGCGTGGCTCTGTTTGGCTCTGCGTGTGTGTGTGTGTGTGTGTGTGTGTGTGTGTGTGTGTGTGTGTGTGTGTGTGTGTGTGTGTGTGTGTGTGCGTGTGTGCGTGTGTGTGTGTGTGTGTGTGTATGCGTGTGTGTGTGTATGCGTGTGTGTGTTCGTGTGCATGTTTGTGTGCGTGTGCGTGTGTGTGTGCGAGTGCGTGTGCATGTGCGTGTACGTGTGCATGTGCGTGTGTGTGTGTATCATTCTGTCTGCCAGAATGGAGAAGAAATCCAAGGAAGAAGAAGAAGAAGAAAAGGCAAAAGAGAGATATACGGGAGATAGGAAAAAGGAAGGATAGCATAGTGCAGCGAGGAGCGAGAACACAGGGGATGGACGGGGAGCGGGGGTGAGGGGGAGAGGGGGGGGGGCGAGGTTCACTATCAGTAGTCCCTCAGCCTGGCGCCTCACTTGCATACCTGGACTGGCACTTGCTATTAAAGATACATCGATCCAGGTTCTTTGCAAAGGGAATGTCGCGGGTGCGGTAAATGTGTCTGTATATTTTTTTCATCACTTCTCACTGTTTATATTGCAATATTCTTCTAATATGAACATGATCGGTTTAGAAAAAAAAATCTCACATCCAGCTGCTTTTCCTCTTGCGAAACACATGGAATAAATTTCTTTGTTCACGCCGTCGTACGGTTTTTACAAGCAAGTGATAGCATCTCAAGCGTCTCCTTTTCTCAAACAGTGGCCAGGAAGTGTTATGGTTCTAGATAATAAGAATTCAGACGATCTGTGTGTCATTACTGGGTAACACGGAAACGGATCACGGTATATTCTGTTCCTTACTATACACGCAATAATTATCATGCATAAATACTCACAAAGACCGCAACAGGAATAGTGTTTGTAGCAGGCACGATCTAATTCCCAAAGCATTATAAAATCATTGTCATCAAATAACACACATCCTTCTGTCATACATAGAACTAAGTAACTCTCAACGTACGTACTTCAAATATGAATTAAATCAATGCTTCTCTGTTGTTCCTGTCAGTCAGTGGCTCCCAGGCAAGGGGGGGGGCGGTCCTCAGGCACTGAGTTACCCCCGTGGCCTCCCCCTTCCCCCACCAGCACAGATACACAAACAAAAAAAGCGTTTCCCGTTCCGTTCCTCTCGAGTTCCTTCTCTCCAGCTCACGTCGGTGGTGCTACCTTTATTTGTCTCTCTGAAATCATCTTTTCACTGCGATGTCGTCTTGGTGTAGATTCGTGCCGGAATGCCTTTTTTTTAGCTTTTGTTCGCAGGCGCATATCCGGTGGATGATCTGCATAGACATAGGTGATTATACGCGTCTCTGTGTAATCCGCATACACACATCCGCACGTGGGTTGTACAGTGATGCATCGCGTCACAAGAAGGCAAAAGTCCCGCTCATGAAAACCTGATCTGTATCTCCCCTTCGTGAACCTGATACGAGGCAGATAGCGGGCCTCCACTCTTACTTTCACACGTGTTTCCGTTTCTCGCAGCAGGGTGCATCTGGAAGTATGGCGAGAGGTTGCAGTGGGTCTGATGAACAGAAGAGAATATAAGGTTTTGCTACAAATAATACAGGGTGAGTGAAAAGTAAAATGTTTGTACATGAACTAGACGTCAGGCAAAGTCCTGCAGGCTATCTAGTACACGAGCTTTGCCTGTTCGAGCATGAACTCACGCAGAATGAAGAGAATGATAAGAGTCGGTATATAATGTCAAAGAAAGGAAGGATCGATGGCGAGGGAGCATTATCGTACTTAGATATTAAAGATTTAAATACTATAGTTTAATGCTTCGTGTAATTTCTTCTTTCATCATCAACCAAACATTAATTTCACTAGCCCTTAAATTAAATGCAACCATTAATTTAAACACAAATATTCACACATAAAACTCTATGCATCTGACACTCTATTTCCCTTTCTTTCTTTTTTGTCAACCACTGCAAACACCGTACTTTAGATTTTATGTGCGAATTTTCGTTGTATAGTGGAATAGCAAAGGGGAGAGACAGAAAGGCAAATAAATAATACACTTATAGGAGAGACAGTGAGAGAGAGAGAGAGAGAGAGAGAGGAGAGACAGAGAGAGAGAGAGGGAGAGAGAGAGAGGGATGAGAGAGAGAGAGAGAGAGAGAGAGAGAGAGAGAGAGAGAGAGAGAGAGGAGAGAGAGGGAGAAAGAAAGAGAGGAGAGGAGAGAGAAGAGAGAGGAGAGAGAGAGAGAGAGAAGAGAGAGGAGAGAGAGAGAGAAGAGAGAGAGAGAGAGGAAGACCGAGAGAGAGAAGAGAGAGAGAGCGAGAGATGAGAGAGAGAGAGAGAAAGAAGAGAAAGAGAGAGAGGAGAGAGAGAGAGAGAGAGAAGGGAAAGAAAGACGAAGAGAAGAGAGAGCAAGAGAGAGAGAGAGAGAGAGAAAGAGAAAGAGAGAGAGAGAGAGCAAGTGAGAGTATGAGTGAGAGTATGAATACGAGTGTGATGTAAGAATGAGTAAGATAGAGTAAGAGAGTAAGTGAGTGGGTGTTGAGGAAGAGACTTTCACTGCCACGCTCTGATTGAACTCTCGGCGAGAGGGGCGCATGCCGCTGCTCCCCTTTCTTATGGACAACGCACTTATTTACAGCGGCTGTAAGAGCTAAATTGTGTTAGCCAAATGAGGGTCGGCCGGAGTCTGTTCTCCTCTGCTCAAGTTCATGTTGAGGCTCCAGTCAGTGTTGCCAGAGTCTCGTGGGACGGCAACTCTGCGTTTGATCTGCTTGCGAAAAAAATATTACCTCTTTGATGTAAACTCATTTACCCCGTGTAAATTATGAATTTTGATGATATAACGCCCGTGGGAAATGATACCGGTTCTCACTTGATTTAAAGATGTTGATTTTTCTGGCTGGCGAAGGTGCTGCGAGGTACATTTCCCACCGGTTAGACTTTGGCAGTACTGAGACCAAGGCCGTGGCAGAGGGGATTTCATGACTTCATGACGGCTGCTGGACGTAGGCGCCATCTGCCGGGCCGAGACGCCCCTCCACGCCGCCCCTCGACCCTCGAGAAACGCCGCCGACGCTCGAGATGCATCTCAGTCCCTGGCGAGGGCGACCAGGGCGTCCCGGGAGCAGGAAATGCGGCGGGATCGTAACGCCAAGAAAGTTTTCCTCGATGGGAAGTAATTATCTTTTATTCGTTCAAGGCTGAGGCGCTGATGGATTGCCACTTTCTTTAAGCTCCGGGGACCTTGCAGCGCGTGAAGTGTTACTTGATGTTGGAGGTTTATCATTCGCCTCAAGATTCGCCTCTGATTCCCAGTGTTAATAGGGTCAAGGATTGTTTGCTCTTCTTAATGAGATGGGAATTATATATATATATATATTATATATATATATATATATATATATATATATATATATAATATATATATATATACATATACATACATACATACATACATACATACACACACACACACACACACACACACACACACCACACACACACACACACACACACACACACACACACACACACACACATATGTATACTTAACAAATAGATTAGACGCACACACAAACACTCGTACATTTATACGCACAAAATAATACTACGACGGCCATGGATCCTATAACCAATAGGGCTCGCGACGACTCGGCATCGGGAGCCGGAAACGAGCGCACGAACGTCACGCCGGCGAGAAACTGGCGAAGCCTGGCGAAGCAAAGGGCGAGGCGGGCTTTGCGAACGCCACCTGCGGCCTCGTCAGCGCCTCTGGGATTCGCGAGGTGGCGGAATTACGTTATTCATGTTTAGCCCTATTATGGGACCGAAGCGTTGTCCAAGTATCATATCTAGTACCGTCACGGAGCCACTTTTTATTTCATTTATTTTATATAGTTCTATTTATTTATATCATTACTTTAAGAAAATTGTTATAAAAAACACACAACTGGTGACCTACACGACCGTTCGCTGGTGAGCCAAACTGGAGGATCCATTATTCACCACAAGTTCCGAAAACACACACAAAAAAACGGATTTTCCTCCTCTACAGCGCCGCCGACAGGAACATCCCAAGGGACGAGGCGGGAGTACTACCAAGAGTCCGAGTTCAAGTCCAAAAGAGTTAAACTGCAGGAAAATGTATAGCGGCTGCCGTGGACTCGCGGCCCTTGCTTAAATATTGATGGACTTCTGTTCCGAAGTTCCACACGCGTCTACAACCACTGGCACTGGCACTGGAGTTTAAAGTGTGAGCAGTGAGACTTGCAGGTCACTGTGATTTGATTCCCACGTGCTGACCGTTCACCTTACTCACTTCAAGTATTGAGATGTCATGATAATAACACAGAACCTAATACACGGAAACAACACTAACAAGATAGAAACTTACCAACACACACCACGACAATAACAGTACATGAAAAAACACCACACTTTACCTTACTAATCGTGCAATTACTTTCGCGATTGTTTCATACGAAAATGAAAGTCATTCTAGATAAGAGAAAGCATGGCCGACGAGATGGATCACTGGAGAGATCTAGAACAAAGGAAAATCACTCCGGGAGAATCTAGTTAACATTCCAGGGTATGGTAATACGGCGCGCAGCCAGATGAGGAATTTGGGCTGGCTTCACGCGACGGACTGTTGCCGCATTTTCACACCGTGGGGGAGGGAGGAGGCGAGGAGGGGAGGGGAGAGGAGGGGAGAGGAGAGGAGAGGAGAGGAGAGGAGAGGAAAGGAGAGGAGAGGGAGGGAGGAGAGGGAGGAGGAGAGAAGGGAGGGAGAGGGGAGGAAGAAGAGAGGGAGGAGGAGGAGGGAGAGAGAGGAGAGGGGAGGGGAGGAGGAAAGACGAGAGGAGGAGATGAGAGGAGTGGGGAGGAGAGGAGAGGAGAGGGGAGGAGAGGAGAGAGAGAGGGGGGGAGGAGGAGAGGAGAGGAGAGGGGAGGGGAGGAAGGAGAGGAGGGAGAGGGGAGGAGAGGAGAGGAGAGGGGAGGAGAGGGGGGAGAAGAGAGGGGGGAAGAGAAGAGGAGAGGAGGGGGAGGGGAGGAGGGGGGGAGGGGAGGAGAGGAAAAAGGGGAGGAGGGAGGAGAGGGGAGGAGAGGGGGGGAGAAGAGAGGAGAGGGGAGGAGAGGAGAGGAGAGGAGAGGGAGGGGAGGGAGGGGAGGGGGGAAGGGGAGGGAGGGGAGGGGGGGGAGAGGAGAGGAAAAGGGGGGAAGGGAGGAAGGGCAGAGGAGAAGGGGGAAGGAAAAGGGAGGGGAGGAGAAGGAGAGGAGAAAGGGGAAAGGGGGGGAGAGAGGGGAAGGAATAGGAGAGGGGGAGAGAGGGAGAGGGGAGGGGAGAGAGGGGAGGAGGGGGAGGAGAGGAGAGGAAGAGGGGAGGAGAGGGGGAGAGAGGAGAGGGAGGAGAGGGGAGGGAGGAGAGGGGGAGAGGAGAGGGGGAAAGGGGAGAAGAGAGGAGAGGGGGAGGAGAGGGAGAGGGAGGAGGGGGGAGGAGAGGAAAAGGGGGGAGGAGGGGAGGAGAGGGGGAGAGGAGGAGGAGAGGAGGGGGAAGGGGAAAAAGAAAAGAGGAGAGGAGAGAAAAGGGGGAGAGAAAGAGAGAGAGAAAGAAAAAGAGAGAGAGATGAGAAGGGAAAAGGAGGAGAAATAGAGAGAGAGAGAGAGAGAGGAGAGAAAAGAGAGAGAGGGGAAAAGAGAGGAGAGAAGAAAGAAGGGGAGAGAGAGAAAAAGAGAAGAAAAGAGAAGAGAAGGGGAGGAGAGGGGAGAGAAGGGAAGAATAAAAGAGAGAGAGAGAGAGAGAGAAAAGGGAAAGGGGGGGGGAGACAGTAATAAAAAAAGATAATAAAAAATGATAAGAATAAATAATGATGAGATGGTGATGTGATGGTGGGTGATGGTGGGTGATGATGTGATGAGATGATGTGATGAGGGTGAAGGGATAATAATTTAAAAATAATTAAATAAAAAATAATAATAATAATGATAAGGATAATGATAAAAGAAATGATAATGATAAAATAAATTTTAAAATAATGATAAAGATGGATTTATAAAATGATAATTTAAAAATAATAATAACAATAATAAAAATAATAATAATAATAATAATAATAATAATAATAATAAAAAATAATTTATAATAGTAATAAAATAATAAAATAAAATAATAATATTAACAATAATAAGATAATAGTAGTAAAAGATAAAAAATAAAAAAATAAAAAATAATAATTTAAAAATAATAAAAATAAAAATAATAATAATAATAATAATAAATTTAAAAAAATAAAATAATAGTAATAATAAAAAATAAAAAAAATGATAATAAAAAAGAGAAATTTATAATGACAATGAAATAACCCGTAATAAAGATAATAAATTGATAATGTATTAAAGATGAGATAGTAGGAAAAATTTTAAAGGACAGTAGTAAGCTAGTAGTAATTTTAGTAGTAGTAGTATTAGTGGTAAGAGTAATAATAATAGTAATGATAATAATAATAATAATAACAGTAATAAAAATAATAATAATGATAACAAAAATAATATCAATATTAGTAATGATGATGATGATGGTGATGATGATGATGATGATGATGATGATGATGATGATGATGATGATGATGATGATGATAATAACAATGACAATAACAATGACAATAATAATGATAATAATAATGATGATGATGATGATAATGATAATAATAATAATAATAATAATAATAATAATAATAATAATGATAATAATAATAATAATAATACCAACACCAATAATGATATTAAGGATTATAATCATAATGATCTTAACTTCATAAAATTCGTAATGATAAAGTTGAGGAATATGACAATGAGTAGAAACGGAAGCTTTTGGTAAGATAAAAATACAGGTAAATTTAATATTATATCTTTAAAAATCGATTATCATCCTTATCACGTATCATTACTAGTATTACCTACCTGCTTTATACTGAGCATTAAAGGGCAGCCTTCAGAAAAGTAAAGTTAAGCTCTGATCGATGAATTTCTTAATCAAATCAGTAGAAGTTCGGTCAATTTAGGCAAGGTACTTAAAAGACAGGTAGTACCACTCTGTCTCGATGAAAATCCTAGTTGGCGACTGTCGAGCTAAGCCCCGCCCACTCGCCCTCACATGATGTAAACGTCACAAAGTGTTCCCTATTTCTATATCTTTCCGTCAGTTTTTAGCCGTTCACCACACACACACACACACACACACACACACACACACACACACACACACACACACACACACACACACTCACATACACACACACACACA
>NC_051421.1:20674650-20689650 GCF_015228065.2 Penaeus monodon | reverse complement strand
TCACTATACCCCCTCCAACAATTTTCCCTCCTCCCTCCTCTCTCCTCACTCCTCCCCTGTTCCTTCTCTCCCCTCTCCCCCTCTTCTTTCTCTGTTCCTCCTCCTCCCTCCTTTCCCATGCCTTCCCTCCCCCCTCCCCCTTCTTCCTCTGTTCCCCCCTCCCCTCCTCCTTCCTTCCCCATCCTCTCCTCCCCCTCCCCCTCTTTTTCCTCTGCTCCCCCCTCCCCTCCTCCCTCCCTCCCCATGCCTTCCCGCCCCCTCCCCCCCTCTTCCCCGTACCTTCCTCGGCGCTTTAACTTTTCGCTACAGAAGAGTCCCAGGAGACCTTGTAGCACGGAAACAATCCCTAGTAGCGGAAGACATTATGTTGGTTGAGTGAGAGAAATCCGCTGGTTTCGCTTCTCGGCTTCTTGGGATAAATCTTGGGCGATGTTGCAGGTGACTTTATCTTAAACAAAACCAAGAGAGATGAACAAAAGAGAAAGAAAGAAGGGAGACTGAGAGAGGAAGAGAGAGAGAAAAAAAAACGTTCGCGAAGGATTCTCTTCTTTTTGTAAACAGAGATCTTGAGATAAATCTTGGGCGTTCTTAAACAAACCAAGAGAGATGAACAAAAAAAAGAAAGAAAAGGAAGAGAGAGAGAGAGAGAGAGAGAGAGAGAGAGAGAGAGAGAGAGAGAGAGAGAGAGAGAGAGAGAGAGAGAGAGAGAGAGAGAGAGAGAGAGAGAAAAGGTTGCCAAGGATTCTCTTCGCTTTATAAATAGAGCTAAAAGAAAAAGAAGGAAGAGAGAGAAAGAGCGAGAAAGAAAAAATACGTTTGCCAAGGATTTTCTTCACTTTATAAATAGAGGTAAACAAGAAAGGAGAGAGAGAGATAAAGAAAGAAACAAAACAAAAAAAAAAAAAGCGTTTGCCAAGGATTTTCTAAATTATAAATAGATTAGCCTTCATCTTGTCAATGAACTATTCAGATCTATCAAATCTAACATCACTCAGCCTCTGCCTCTTTACAGACACATCATTACGTGTTTCTGTCTCTCGTTGCGCTTATGCATTTGCCTTTCTACGCTTCTTCATGACTTGCCAAAACCAAAGACAAGCTCACCTTATTGACCGTATTCATTGCTACTTTGTGTCTGTTTTTCTGTTTTTTATATATAGTAAACAGAAAAGCAAAAAAAAAAGAATAAATAAAAAATAAATGATAAGAGTAGATTATAAAAGAGAGAAAATAAGGAAACGTAAAAAAAGAGAGAAAAATAGAGACAGAGTGGAAATTAAGAGAAGAGATAAAAATAAAGAAACAGAGAAGAATAGAGACATTGAAAGTGATAAAAGAGAGAGACAGAAAGAAAGAGAGAAAAACATGGACAGAGAGAAAGGTGAATAAAGAAAAGAGATGAATCAAATGAAATATTCTAGTACGCGCAGACACGAACATTACGTCAGAAAGTATAAAAACGGTAGTAACGATTGGTAATAACGATGGCGATGCTGCTAATGATAATAATGATGATCATGACAATAATAATAATGATGATGATAATGATGATGATAAGGATAGAATAATAATAATATTAATGATAATAATAATATTAATGATAATAATAATATTAATGATAATAATAATAGTAATGATAATAATAATAATAGTAATGATAATAATAATAATAATTACATCAACAACAACAATAATGATGATAATAGTAATAACAGTAATGATATTAACAATAATGATAATGATGATAATAAAATAATAATAATAGCAATGATAATGATAATAACAACAGTGATCATACTAATGATGAAAATATTTCTTTCCTGAAGATCTCCCAAAAAAGCGTCCTGAGATTTCCCGCACACCTTCGCTGTGCCGTACGTCTCGTGTGCAAGCATGAAGTTAGTTACAATTCGAGATTATTATTATTTTCAAAGTTTCTCTGCTCCCCATCCCATGTCTTTCCGTTTGTTTATTTGTCTATTTGCCGAGTGTCACGTCCATGCGGTGGCGGCGGACAAGGAAAACTTTAGTGCTCTGAATGTGTTTATGTGCCGGATAACGCGCGCTGCTGTTTGGCTGATTGCGCCTGTGTGGGAGAGTGTGTGTGTGGGGGGGGCGTGCACGTTTTGACTCTCTCTCTCTTTCTCTCTATATACGCACATATACACGCGCGAGAGGGCATACACGAGCATATACACACAGAGAACCACACACACACACACACACACACACACACATACACACACACACACACACACACACACACACACACACACACACACACACACACACACACACACACACACACACACACACACTAATACATACAAACATACATACATACATATATATATATATATATATATATATATATATATATATATATATATATATATATATACATAAGTATGTGTGTGTGTGTGTATTTATGCATATATGTATAAGGAATGAAGACACGGACACACCTCCCAGCTGCAGATCCCGTTATCGGACACCTTTACCTCTTAATTCACAAAACAGGAAAATATTAACTCGATAGAAAATCTAGTCATGTAATCTATACTTTATAATTGTTTGCAGGGTGAAGTTATGCTGATACCAAACTTTAAGAAAATTGTATTTCATATAAGGTGATGCCAGATCATTTATACTGTTCACTTCGAATGACATTACAAGAGAACGCTTTTCTATACCATGTCAAATATTCTCTGATAATATTGTCTATTGTCTTCATTAAGAAAAGCGCCTATCCTGCCCTTAAAATGAATAATCTCTCTGAGTTACATTTTGTTTTCTTCAGATTAATTCCCTCGGTGTGCAGAGAACGCAGCGAGAGTCATGTATCCTTTTCTTTTATTCTAAAATGCTATCCAGCGCTTCCCAAAAACTTCTGGTCCTTTAAAGTTTTATTCGGTTCAGACGTAGCCTTTGCCTAAAGTCGTGTGTATGTGTGTGTATATGTACATACAGTCATAAACGCATACATACTACATACATATACAGACATATATATACATATATACTTGTATTCATACATATGTACATAAATTTATACGAACGCATACATGCATGTAAACACATAAATACATGTATAGATACATACGTACAAAAATACACCACACACACACACACACACACACACACACACACACACACACACACACAAACACACTGCGATGATCTAAATCCGCTGCATTGGTCAATGCTACAGATCCTTGACAATTCCTTTACCTTTACGGAATACCACCTGGCCCCTTATACTTCCAGCCCCGCGGCCCCTTGTCCATCCCGAAACAATATCAGTCTCAAAGCCACGCTCAGCCCTGCAGAATCAGCCCCGCATCCAATAAAGAAGGACCAAGGATGTTCTCTCTCCTCCGGAATGAAACTGCGTCCTGATTGGTTGCCTGACAGACGCGCTCGTATCATAGTACATTCTGATTGGATGGTGAGTAGCCAACATACGGATTAGGCTCCTCATCTTTCTCTCTCCCAGTCGGCGATGGCGCTTGCACTGTACGTCACGCTGCGTCGCCGTAATTAAGGCCATGAGCTGCGATTGGCTGGTCGGCGGGCCACCCTCATGGCCAGGGCCTTCAGGACGTCCGGCATGAGGGCTTAGGTCCTTCTGGGGGAGTGGGAGAGGCACAGGCTGAGGAAGGGAAGGGGTGAAGAGAGGTAGGGAAACGTGGAGAGACGTCGAGAATAATGGAGAAAGAGGGGGGAAAAAGAGGTCGAGAAAGATGGAGACAGATCTAGAAAGAGGGAGAAAAAGAGGTCGAGAAAGATGGAGATAGATCTAGAAAGATGGAGAAAGAGAAGTCGAGAAAGATGGAGAAATAGGAAAGGTGAAGAGAGACCCAGAAAGATGGAGAAAGGGAAATAATGAAGAGCTAACCATAAAAATGGAAAAGGGACAGAATGATGAAAAATCAAGAAAGAAAAGAATGAAAAAGGATCGAAAATGAGGAGGACATATAAAGAAAGAACAGATAAAAACGATGATGAAAGAGAAAGAACGAAGAGAAACCAATAGAGGCGAAGAAAGGGAAATCAAGTAATACGAAAAGAGAAAAAGAATAAAAACATATTAAGAAAAAATGGAGAAAGAGAAAACGAAGAAGAGAGATCAAGAACGCTGAAGATAGAGAAGGAATAGAGAAGTCAAGTCCGATAAAGAAAGAGAAAGAATAAAGAGATGAAAAGGGAAGAAAAAGCAATAGACGATTAAGCGGAACCAGATGAGGTTACGGATGATCCGCTCTGTATAAATCTTGGACGGTGATCTGCGCGAAGATCGATCAACGTGTTGCAAAGGCCATTATTCATTCACGTGTTGCAGATACAGGAAGGTTAGGGTAGCTCTTGCAAGAGACTTAGCCATGATTCCAAGAGTGGTGAGAAGATTTCACGAAAGAGGATTCATTACGTCAGATGGAATGAGGATTTCTGAAAGAGTTGAGAAAAGTCTGGAGAATAAGCGGTACAGAAGGCGCCTTAAGGGGAGAAATATGTTTTCAAATAATCGCGGTAAGTATGTTGAAGGCTTTACATTCCGGATTACGTTGGTAATTCAACTTTACTAATTAATCGTACTGTTTTCTTTTATGTGGTTATTACATAAACTGGTGTAAAGCATCAAACGAGAGAAGGAACATCAAACCAAAACAAGGAAGGACGAATCTCATGCTAATGCTATCTAAGCAGACGATACGAAAGTAGGGCCATAACTTAATATATGCGTCTGGGGTGGTGGGAGTGCTTTGCCTGTGCTTGTGCGCGTGAACACATGCATCTGTAGTAGAAGAACCCACAATCTATTTTTTGTATTGTGGGTTTATCTAATATAGTACCAACACGGATGTGTTCTACAATTCATTCACATGCATCTGTGTTTACAAGATTGTTTTTAAATACAACATGCTGTGCATATCAAGCCACTGCACATGCGCATTTAACATGTGCAATGATAACTGCTTATACCAAGACACAGACCGTACTAGCAATAAAGGACCCGACAGTTTGGTGGCCGTGCAGATGGCTGTGGTGATGATCCTCAGCTACTAAAAACAAAATGATTGCACAACTCTGAGGTTGACCCTCTGAGCGAGTGGCCAGCCTCTCACTTAGAGGACGACAGCCAAACTACTCGCAGCCACCGAGGACTACATGTGTGATTTTCAGCTGTAGGTGGAATGTTTACTACAGAAGAACAGGATAGGGAAAAGGGTGACTCATATAGCGACTCAGTGTGACAAAGGAACTCTATGCTTTTCCTTCCCTTCTACTTATTGATGCGATAACATGTGGTGTCACAGATCAGGGCATGGCAGCTGCAACGGGATTAGTTGGCGGAGTTACTGGGTCCGCGGATTGCTCCTCCTCTGCCGAAAGGGAACTCTGTCTCCTTCATTTCAGCCTCAATTTTTGTATCACGCGTCCTGTACATGTTGTGGTAGGATGTTGTTCAGAGGTTCAGTTAGTACAAAGGCGCTCCAGTAGTTCCGTGTCTTTCACCCACATGCATTCCTGTATTCTGCGTCTACTTGGTACTCCCTCGCTGTACCTCCTACTGCCGCGTCCTTAACCGCTGCGCTCAGAGTACGGAGCTCGTAACCCTTCAGTCCCTGTTACAGCTGTGTGGCGGCCTCATGCATCGCTCTCTCTTTCTTGTCTCTGATGCTTAATCGTCTGTTCCGCTGCTCTCGGGTCCGGTGATAAAACCATTAGGAGCTCCGTACGGGCCATACTGCCGCCGAGGGTACACCCGCCGGGAGAGAAGGAAGGGATCTACATCGGCCCAAATCCTACGAGAGGATTCAGGCCGGGCCAAATCCGCGCGTTATAGTCGCTAATGAAGGTTGCACCGAGCTGCGTATAATCTGCGTATACAGCCTTTTTTGCATCTACACACCCTTTCGCACGAACATTATATGCTCATTTGTGAGTAATACAGCGCTAACAAAGATGAAATTAAGAAAAAAAAAAAACTTGATGTGAGGACGGTTAAAGACAAGGACTTGGGCAAATTCTGCAAAGGGAAGGGCGTGGAGGAGGTCGGCGAAGGTTGGTGTCAGCAAATGTCTTTTGTCAGGAGGAGTTCCTTCTTCCCCTGACTGTGCCACTGTTCTCTTTAGGCCCACACTTTGCAGAATATATGTTCATTTATCAGTTAATATGCCAATATACTGTTTTACTCATTTTGTTTATCACCTGTATCTAATCATGACGTAATTAGCGAGAGAAAATTAGACATTATAATTTTTGTACTTAAACATGCTATTGTTTAGATGTTACGAATCACAACAGCCTCTGATGTGTGCTGTTCATCTGCATGTATATGATAAGATAACATGTTAAAACTGATAATTCACTAATTCCTATTATTAAACGTATGTCTTTCTCAGTGCAAGAATTTATCTTTCTGCCATCCTCACTTCATTCTTCATCTTTTATTTCATCCCCTTCGTCACCTGCAATCTCGGTTTCCCGCTGATTAGACTCTCACTCTTCGTCTTTTCGTCTGAGATCAGTGTTTGAAATTTCCGGTGGAGCAGCTACCGTGGGAGAAACTGGCTGCTTACCAACGCACTGTCGCGTACTCAGATGACTGTGTTCAACGCGACACGTGCCAGTATCTCGTATAGGCTTTGTGTACTCCGTGGACTGCAGTGAAAGTACGGCGACCCACTTCGAGAGAATAACTTTGTGGAGGTGGACTGTAGTGGTGGAGGTGGTTGAAGTGGGGGGGGGGGGGGGGGGTCAAGAGGCATGGGAGGAAATGAAGTTTTGATGTAGTTCTTTAGAGTGCCATAGATGACTCCATGCGATAACTCCGATTATGAAGTGCGCATATATAGTGTACGCCGCCCGCAGTCTATTCTTTCCTACTCTCTTCTGTTTGATTCTCTCTTTTTCTCTTCTATTTCCCATTTTATAATGATACATTATTCACTCTAAGCACTCTCTTCGTTTCCAAGTTCTTTCGTAATTTCTTTTCTTCCTCGCCTGTGAGTTCAAGTACCGTTCACACTCTCACACACAACCTTTTAAAGTTAAGCGACCATGCAATACCCCTTCTCGCTGACTTTGTAAGCGTTTTAGAAATATTTCCGCGATAACTTTGGTGTCGCAGTTTTCTCTCGATACAGAAGCGTGTACTCACTTCTCCTTGGCAGGCGTGACAGTCGCATATTAATCGAAGTTGAAGATGTCTCTCTGCGAGCTGATTTGCATACACATCTCTCCGTCTTAGGTGAGAGCACGGGTCGCGTGATGTGCACATAGCACTGACTGTCTCCGTGCCACGTTTATGATTTGTGATAAGCGACTATATGGTTTTAATTACATGCTTCCACACACTATGTCGTCCTTATTTTCTGTGTTTGAGAAATACAAGGCATTGCTTTTGAACATTTGTATACCTTTTATATGTTAAATATTAAATAGTACAAGAAGGGACAACCTCAAAGGACTTATACACAAAAGGGGAAAATACGAACCCTATTTCCGTGAGTATTCTTTCACACGTTAAAGGCTGTCATGCGAAAGTAAGAGTCTTGCAAGGCAGGCACATCGGCGAGCACGCTTTCTTGCCTAAACAGAATTCGCCTCCACACTCCACCTTGCTATTTTACAGCTCTGCGAGATTATAGATTTATGATTTCTGAGGAAGAAAAGGCATTCGAGGGGATGAGTGAAGAAGGGAGTTTTGGTAGTAGGTGGGGGCAGTCGGGAGGTAAATAACATATCGTATACTTTCCTGTTTCATTAGTGACAGTTTCATCCTCTGTCTCTTTCCAGGAAGGGCAAACCTTGTTTAAATCTAGACGCTAAAAGTAGTCACTCGGAAAGGCATAAATATACACTTAAAAAAGGCAACAGAACAAAGAAACTCAGAAAATAACTCTCGTTCGTCGTCCGAAACCGACCGTGAAAACGACGCCCAAAATAAAATCTAAGTAGCTGTCTCATTCGCTCTTCATTACCATGCTTTACGAGCAAGACCTACAACTTTCATCTTCACGCTCGGCCTGACAGTTATGTCGCCGTAGATAACGCGACGCGCACTCGGGCCCGACCGAACCTCAGGATCAAAAGAGTAATAACACTTAAGGAGACGTAATGCCTTGGGCCCGAGTCGTTCTTGTGATGAGGCTGTCGGGACGGGAATTACAATGTATTTTGTTATAATTTTCACTTTCATTGCTGAAGGGATGTGAAGGGGAGGGACGTGTACACACACACACACACACACACACACACACACAGTCACACACACACACACACACACACACACACACACTCACACACACACACACACACACACACACACACACACATTCACACGCACACAAGCCTCTGAAAATAAATTACCACTTAAAATTCTGTTTAATTATGCACGTCTGCCCAAACGCACAACCCGTGTACACTCTAGCATGATCCACTTAACAAGCCTTCATCTAGAGCACATGTACATGTTTAGAACATACCTAATTTATAGGTATGTTCACATACATACCCAATCATCACCCTATCCTATATGTACTTACACTTGCATGTATAACTATCATCTGAATTATAACTATTATTTCCACCGCACTCCAAACAGAATGGCAGCTTTTACCAAGGGGAACAAACAGACACTAATATACGGGGTTCAGGGGAAAAATATCTTCCCAAAACTAAAACTTCTCCTGTAGAACGCGGGCTCCTTGACACTCCGTATTGAAGGGGAACAGCGACCCTTTCTCTTGTCGTCCCGTTTTGGCAATTTTTTTTTCTCGGAAGAAGGGGAAAAGGAAAGGGAAAAGGGAATGTGTAAAGGGAAAGGGGAGGAAAAGGGGAAGAGGAAAGGGAAGGAGGAGGAGGAGGAGGAGGGAAAGAGAAACAAAAGAGAAAGGGAAAAGGTAGGGAAGTGAAAGGGGAAGGAGAGGGGAAAAAGAGGAAAAGAAAGAGGAAGAGGAAGGGGAAGGCAAAGCAAGGGGACTGAAAGAAAGCAAGCAAGCAAGAAAGAAAAGGGGGAATGAGGAAAGCTAGGGGAAAGGGGAAGAGGTAGGGGGAAGGGAAGGGAAAAAGAAATAGAAAAGGGAGAGAGAAGGGGAAAAGTAAGGGGAAGGGGATGAGGAGGGGGAAGGTAAAGGTGAAGGGGAAAGGAAGGGGAAATAAAAGGGGTAAGGGAAGGGGAAGAGAACGAGGAAGAGGAAGGTAAAGAGGAAAGGGGAAGGACAAGGAAGAGGAGAAGGAGGTGAAGGGAGGAGAGGGGATTCACCTTTGGGGTGAATTTACCGAGCGAAGACGAGTGAGAAGGAGAGAAGACAGAGGAGAGAGAAAGAGAGAGAGAAGATACAACGGGATTAGGAAGCCGCAGAGGGTAGCTTGTAATGAAAGCTTATGGAAAGAGAGAGGGGCAGATAACAAGGCAGGCAGACGTAGAGAAGAAGGGGTGAGAGAGTAAAGGGACTGATTGTTTGATAGACAAGACAGAGAAAAGGAAATAAACAGAGAAGAGAATAATTTTATATCATTAATGTCAGTGATGTAAAATGATATTGATGATCATATTTCACAATCGATATTTTTGGCGTAGATAATTAAGAAATGTAATATCAATTAGCAAATTATAATCGCCTCTTTCTCGCTGACTAAGTCTTATTTGATTTTAATGATGAACCAGATATATACAATTAGAAATTAAAGCACATGCACACGAATCAATAGAATATATATATAGACATTACACAGATAAGACATTTAAAAGAATAACAGAAAAATAACTAGAAAGGACACTAATATCTCCCCATCATCCCATTATTCTGGCCGCCATTGTCACAGTCCCGCGGCGATATTGCTCCCGGGAATGTTAAATGGGACTTTCCTCTCGGATGCTGAGGAGTTTAGGGCGCATTGGGGCTTTCGAACGTATGGGGGCGATTCGGGGCACTGATGCTCGGGATTGGAGGAACGGGGTGCCATGCGTGCGTGCGTGAGGGAGAGGGGAATGGGGTGCCATGCGTGCGTGCGTGAGGGAGAGGGGAAGGGGTGCCATGCGTGCGTGCGTGAGGGAGAGGGGAATGGGGTGCCATGCGTGCGTGCGTGAGGGAGAGGGGAACGGGGTGCCATGCGTGCGTGCGTGAGGGAGAGGGGAATGGGGTGCCATGCGTGCGTGCGTGAGGGAGGGGGAATGGGGTGCCATGCGTGCGTGCGTGAGGGAGAGGGAATGGGGTGCCATGCGTGCGTGCGTGAGGGAGAGGGGAATGGGGTTGCCATGCGTGCGTGCGTGAGGGAGAGGGGAAAGGGGTGCCATGCGTGCGTGCGTGAGGGAGATGGGAATGGGGTGCCATGCGTGCGTGCGTGAGGGAGTGGGGAATGGGGTGCTATGCGTGCGTGCGTGAGGGAGAGGGGAATGGGGTGCTATGCGTGCGTGCGTGAGGGAGAGGGGAATGGGGTGCTATGCGTGCGTGCGTGAGGGAGAGGGGAAAGGGGTGCCATGCGTGCGTGCGTGAGGGAGAGGGGAATGGGGTGCCATGCGTGCGTGCGTGAGGGAGAGTGGAAAGGGGTGCCATGCGTGCGCGCGTGAGGGAGAGGGGAAAGGGGTGCCATGCATGCGTGAGTGATGGAGGAGAGGTTGGGGTGCCATGCGTGCGTGCGTGAGGGAGAGGGGAATGGGGTGCTATGCGTGCGTGCGTGAGGGAGAGGGGAAAGGGGTGCCATGCGTGCGTGCGTGAGGGAGAGGGGAATGGGGTGCCATGCGTGCGTGCGTGAGGGAGAGGGGAAAGGGGTGCCATGCGTGCGTGCGTGAGGGAGAGGGGAATGGGGTGCCATGCGTGCGTGCGTGAGGGAGAGGGGAAAGGGGTGCCATGCGTGCGTGCGTGATGGAGGAGAGATTGGGGTGCTATGCGTGCGTGCGTGAGGGAGAGGGGAAAGGGGTGCCATGCGTGCGTGCGTGAGGGAGAGGGAATGGGGTGCCATGTGTGCGTGCGTGAGGGAGAGGGGAATGGGGTGCCATGCGTGTGTGCGTGAGGGAGAGGGGAAGGGGTGCTATGCGTGCGTGCGTGAGGGAGAGGGGAAAGGGGTGCCATGCGTGCGTGCGTGAGGGAGAGGGGAATGGGGTGCATGCGTGCGTGCGTGAGGGAGAGGGGAATGGGGTGCCATGCGTGCGTGCGTGAGGGAGAGGGGAATGGGGTTCCATGCGTGCGTGCGTGAGGGAGAGGGGAATGGGGTGCCATGCGTGCGTGCGTGAGGGAGAGGGGAAAGGGGTGCCATGCGTGCGTGCGTGAGGGAGAAGAGAATGGGGTGCCATGCGTGCGTGCGTGAGGGAGAGGGAAATGGGGTGCCATGCGTGCGTGCGTGAGGGAGAGAGAATGGGGTGCCATGCGTGCGTGCGTGAGGGAGAGGGGAATGGGGTGCTATGCGTGCGTGCGTGAGGAGAGGGGAAAGGGTGCCATGCGTGCGGTGCGTGAGGGAGAGGGGAATGGGGTGCTATGCGTGCGTGCGTGAGGGAGAGGGGAATGGGGTGCCATGCGTGCGTGCGTGAGGGAGAGGGGAATGGGGTGCCATGTATGCGTGAGGGAGATGAGAATGGGGTGCCATGCATGCTTGCATCAGGGAGGAGAGATTGGGGTGCCATGCGTGTGTCCCTGAGGGAGAGAGCAGAGGAGTGGGGTGCCATTCGTGCGTGCATAGCGGAATGGATATTAGAATCGAGAGAGTGCCATACGCGTGTAGGAGGGAGAGAACAGGCGATTGGGGTGCCATTCGTGTGTGCGTGAGGGAGTGAATAGGAGAATGGGGTGCCATGCATGTTCGTGTAAAGGAAAGATCAGGAGAATAGGAGTGAGAAGGCAGGAGAGTGGGATGGCAGTCGTGTGTGCGAAACGTAAAGAGCAAGAAAAAATAGTAAGAAATATCAACTAAAGTGCAGGAAAGAAAGGCTTGCCTGCGACTGACTGTGCAACGAAAAAATACATTAAAAAACGCTACTTTCCTGTTAAGATTAGATGACCTAATGGTAATGATGGCAAAATCATATATATATATAAAATATATATATACATATTATATATATATATATATATATATCTATATCTATATCTATATATATTATATATATGTGTGTGTGTGTGTGTGGGTGTGGTGTGTGTGGGTGGGTGTGTGTGTGTGTGTGTGTGTGTGTGTGTGTGTGTGTGTGCGTGTGTGTGTATGTGTAATTATGACAATATATAACTATATATATATATATATATATATATATATATATAGAATATATAGATAGAATATAATATATATATGTATGTATATATATATATATATATAGATATATATATATATTATATATATATTATATATATAATATATATAATATATATATATAATCCGAAAACGGTCGCGGGATGCGTTTATATACAATCCATACTTACACCCACACACACACCAACACACACCTTGTTGTGTGTGTGTTGTGTGTGTGGTGTGTGTATATAATATAGATATATAAATATATACATATATATATATAGATATATATATATATTACTAATTATACATATATATGTGTGTGTGTGTGTGGGTGTGTCTGTGTGTGGTGTGTGTGTGTACAACACACAACCACACACACACAACACACTGCGCGCGGACATACATACATACAACATACATAATATAATATATATATATTAAAAATATAATATATATATAGTATATAATATATATATATTATATTATAAACAGAAAGTATAGATATATATATATACACACACACACACACATACACACACACCCACACATGTGTTGGTGTTGTGTGTTGTGTGTGTGTGGTTGTGGTGTGTGTGTGTGTGTCTCTGTGTGTGTGTGTGTGTGTGTGTGTGTGTGTAAGTATGTATGTATATAAACGCATCCGCGACCGTTTTCGTTCTCCCGTAATCTTTTATCCGAAGGTGATTTATCTAGCAGCGTTTTTCTCAGAGATTTCGTTGTATCATTCCTTTCTCGCATTCTTTTGCTATCTCCCTATTTCGCTGCTGTTATTTTTACTTTCTTGCTTGCTTTCCCCCTCTCTATTTGTTATAGACAGTTGTTTTTTTCGTTTTAATTTCCGGAATTTCTTTTCTTTTCTGGTCGTTTTTATTTTCTTTTTATTTCATGTCGTATTACTAACTTATTACTATCTTTCTTCATTCCCTTTCCTCTCTCTTTTTTCACAATTCACTATTGTTACGCAATTATTACAATTTTATTTTTAGTTATTCCTTCCATGCACTGCTTTCATTTTCTTCTTATTTTCACCTTTCTCCCTCCTTCCCTCTTCTTTCCTTCCCTTTCTTCCTTCCCTTCCCTTCCCTCTTCCTCCTTCCCTTCCCTTCCCTCTTCTTCCCTTCCCTCTTCCTCCTTCCTTCCCTCTTCCTCCTTCCCTTCCCTCTTCCTCCTTCCCTTCCCGTCTTCGTCCCTTGTCCCTCTCTCCCTCCTTCCCTCTTCTCGGTCCCTTTCCTCTTCCTCCTTCCCTCCCCTCTTCCTTCCTCCCTTCCCCTTCCTCCTTCCTTCCTCTTCCTCCTTCCCTTCCCTCTTCCTCCTTCCCTTCCCTCTTCCTCCTTCCCTTCCTCTTCCCTCCTTTCCACTTCCCTCTTTCCTCCTGCCTTCCCTCTTCCCCTCCTTTCCCCCTCTTCTCCTTCCCTTCCTCTTCCTCCTTTCCCTCTTCCTGCCTTCCCTTCCGCCTCTTCCTCCTTCCCTCTCCTCCTTCCCTTCCCTCTTCCTCCTTCCCTTCCTCCTCCATCCTTCCACCCCCACACACCCCCCCCACACCCACAAACACTTCCCTTCCCTTCCTCTCCTCCTTCCCTTCCTCTTCCACTCCTTCCCTTCCCTCTTCCTCCTTCCCTTCCCCTTTTTTTTTTTCTCCTTCCCTTCCCCTCTTCCTCCTTCCCTCTTTTCTCCTCCCTTCCTCTTCCCTCTTCCCTCTTCCTCCTTCCCTTCCCTCTTCCTCCTTCGCTTCCCTCCTCTTCCTCCTTCGCTTCCCCCTCTTCCTCCTTCGCTTCCCTCTTCCTCCTTCCCTTCCCTCTTCCTCCTTCCCTCTTCCTCCTTCCCTTCCCTCTTCCTCCTCCCTCTTCCTCCTTCCTTCCTCTTCCTCCTTCCTTCCCTCTTCCCTCTTCACTTCCTCTTCCTCCTTCCCTTCTCTCGTTCCCTCCTTCCTTCCCTCTTCCTCTTCCTCTTCCCTCTTCTTCCTTCCCTCTTTCCTCCTTCCCTTCCCTCTCCCTCCTTCTCTTCCTCCTTCCCTTCCCTCTTCCTCCTTCCTTCCTTCCCTCTTCCCCCTTCCCTTCCCTCTTCCTCCTTCCCTTCCCTCTTCTCCCCTCCTTCCCGCTTCCCCTTCCCTCCCCTCTTCATCCTTCCCTTCTCTCTTCCTCTACGCTCTTGCCTCCTTCCCTCTTCCTACTTCCCCTTCCCCTCTTCCTCTTCCCTTCCCTTCTCCTTCCCTTCTCTTCTTCCTCCTTCCTTCCCTCTTCCTCCTTCCCTTCCCTTCCCTCTTCCTCCTTCCCTTCCCTCTTCCTCCTTCCCTTCCCTTTCCCTCTTCCTCCTTCCTTTCTTTCCCTCTTCCTCCTTCCCTTCCCTCTTCCTCCTTCCCTTCCCTCTTCCTCCTTCCCTTCCCTTCCCTCTTCCTCCTTCCCTTCCCTCCTCTTCCCTTCCCTCTTCCTTCCTACTTCCTTCCCTCTTCCCTCCTTCCTTCCCTCTTCCTCCTTCTCCCTTCGCCTCTTTCCCTCCCTTCCCCTCTCTCTTCCTCCTTCCCTTCCCTTCCGCTCTCTCTTCCTCCTTCCCTTCCTCTTCCTTCCGTCCCTTCTCTCTTCCTCCTTCCTTCCTCTCTCCCTTCCCCCTTCCTCCTTCCCTTCTCTCTTCCTCCTTCCCTTCCCTCTTCCTCCTTCCCTTCCCTCTTCCTCCGTCCTTCCCTCTTCCTCCTTCCCTTCTCTCTTCCTCCTTCCCTTCCCTCTCCTCCTTCCCTTTCCCTCTTCCTCC
>NC_051421.1:20649650-20657150 GCF_015228065.2 Penaeus monodon | reverse complement strand
CGTTGTGTTCCTTATTTCCTTTAGCTTATGGGTCTCCCTTTCCCTTTCCCATTTTCGTGATGCACCTCTCGGCCTGACGTAGATGTGTAGAGGATCCCGTTATTTTTCCATCAGGGAACCAACCGACTGCTCTTTCAAGTCTTGACATATGCTTAGAAAGGGAAGGGGGAATCGAGGGATGAAAGAAGCGGGAAGGAAAATAACACATGAAGAAACTAGGAAGAGAGAGAGAGAGAGAGAGAGAGAGAGAGAGAGAGAGAGAGAGAGAGAGAGAGAGAGAGAGAGAGAGAGAGAGAGAGAGAGAGAGAGAGAGGCAGACAGACAGACAGATATACATACATACAGACAGACAAGAGAGTCAGTCAGTCAGTCATTTAGAGTGACAGATAGATGGTCATTCATTCATTCATCCAACCAACCGTCCATTCATTCATTCATTCATTCATTCATTCATTCATTCATTCATTCATTCAGTCAGTCAGTCAGTCAGTCAGTCAGACAGAAACAGAGAAGAGGCGAGGCGAGGCGAGGAGAGAATAGAATAGAATAAAATAGAATAGAACAGAATAGAAGGGAAGAGAAGAGAAGAGAAGAGAAGAGAAGAGAAGAGAAGAGAAGAGAAGAGAAGAGAAGAGAAGAGAAGAGAAGAGAAGAGAAGTGAAAAGAAGAGAAGAGAAGAGAAGGGGAGAGGAGAGGAAAAGAGAGAGAAGGGAGAAGAGAGGAGAGAGAAGAGAGAGAGAGAGAGAGAGAGAGAAAATATACAATAGCTTATAATGTACTATTCTGTCAGTAACAAGAGTTATAAATACACCAGTCTAAGTGACAGAATACTCATAAACGACGATGGAATTAATAAAACCTTTCTTGTAAACTGTTTTGATGTGCAGGAATAAAACGCCAATCTCTCTCTCTCTCTCTCTCTCTCTCTCTCTCTTTCTCTCTCTCTCTCTCCCCCCCCTCTCTCTCTCCTCTCTCTCTCTCTCTCTCTCCTCTCTCTCTCTCTCTCTCTCTCTCTCCTCTCTCTCTCTCTCTCTCTCTCTCTCTCTCTTTCTCTCTCTCTCTCTCTCTCTTTCGTTCTTTCTTTTGTTCTTTCTCTTTCTCTCTCTCTCTCTCTCTCTCTTTCTCTCTCTCTTCTCTCTCTCTCTCCTTTTTCTTCAGTCCCTATCAATATACAAGAACTAATCCTCTTTCCTTGTCCATGCACCTTTCTGTTTGAATTAAAAAAGAAAACTCACAAAAAACAATAAAGCAAGAAGAAGAAATATGAACGGAGGAGGCGTCGAGAGCAGGCATGGTATCTCGTTCAACCTCTCTCGTCGACTCGCTCGGTCCATGTCTCCCTGCGCGGACCCTGTGTGTAGGGGACACCACCGGGCTTATGCCGCTCTGTTCGCCGGCTACACATTTTTATGTAGCTACAGCTGTTGTACAGTAGCTAAGCGTGTTTGTACCCTGCTACTCTCACGCTTGTACTCATGTAGCGGAGCCCGGGAGACGGTGGACTAGCTCTTCTACCCTTTTAAATCTCTCTCTTGTTCGCATTTTTTTTTTCTCTCTCTCTTCAGGTTGTTTGTTCAAGTTGCTTTTTATACGATGCCCTTTGATCCATGTATGTAAAACTAACAGTTAATAGTACTTACTATGTTAAAACATGTACAAGCTACAAAAAAATTACTACATATGTACACGTATAATCACACACTCTTTACACAACATTCGCTGTTTAGGCTGTCGGAATAGAAGGAAAACTGGTCTCTAATACTCTCTGCAAACTTGTTCTGTTAGCTTACACATGAGAATGCATATTTACTCACTTGTAGATTAGTACAATCAAATATATACATATTGATTTGCTACCTTTTAAAGATTCGTTTTCTCTGAATAGCAAGAGGGATTTTCATCCAACAAACAAAGGATTTAAGGGAAATGCGATGTGACATTGTTCAGAAGGAATGCGGGAGATATACAGATGGAACTATGAAATATGTAGATAGGTGCAAGAGAGAGAGAGAGAGAGAGAGAGAGAGAGAGAGAGAGAGAGAGAGAGAGAGAGAGAGAGAGAGAGAGAGAGAGAGAGAGAGAGAGAGAGAGAGAGAGGGAATTTTTTCTTATATTATTCAATGAACGTTTGCGATAGAAAACAAACTGTAAACTAATTGTATACAAAGATTTTAGAAACGAGTTATGTTAGAAACAAGATATTCGTAAACACACACACACACACATACCTTCACACACACACACACACACACACACATAAAAAAAATATATACCTAACTAAATAAATACAGATCTGATATATGAATCAACGAGACAACAAAACACTCCCTAAGTTTAACATGAATAACCTCAGATTACACGCTCGTTCCTCCGCAGAATCGAAGGAATATCTATGATTTAAAGGGCAAAATCATTTGCAACTGACAGGTGAGTCCAGCGCAGTACCCCCTGGTCGCTCCTGATGGAAAATGCATGATGGAAGCGCTATCGGCGTCGGTTCTTCCCTTACTGCTTGTACTGTGGTTTCGGGGATGGCGCTCCTGCTTCCGCTTGCCTCTGCTTTAACATCGGCGCTGCTTCCCCCTGCATGGGTTCGGCCTGTTTTTTTTTCCTCTCTCTTTCTTTTCTTTTCTTTTCTTTTCTTTCTTTCTTTCTTTCTTTCTTTCTTTCTCTGTCTCTCTCTCTATTTCTCTCTCTCTCTCTCTCTCTCTCTCTCTCTCTCTCTCTCTCTCTCTCTCTCTCTCTCTCTCTCTTTCTCTCTCACTATTTCTCTCTCTATTTCCTCTCTCTCTCTCTCTCTCTCTCTCTCTCTCTCTCTCTCTCTCTATATATATATATATATATATATATATATATATATATATATATATATATATATACATACACACACACACACACACACACACACACATGTATGTATGTATATATGTGTTCATGTCTTCTTATGTATTTAGTTTCGCCCTTCCCCGGTTCTCCCTCGTCTCCCTGCTCAAAGGAAAAAAAAAGTGATGGAAGATACCGTTTAATCACCTTGTAGATGAAGCAAAACCAATGTCCTTCTGCACCGCTGAATTATCTAGTCGCATTATGGTATCGGATTGTTAACACTTTCAGGAGAATCTATAATCACATTGCTCAGTTCGGTTATTTGGTTCGGAAGTTTGAAAATAATCTTAGTTTTCTTTGTGAGTTTGATGCTGTTCCAGAATACAGATCCTATGCTCTTTGAAATTTACCCCAAAAAGGAATTAAATCTGTTGATTCATTAATATTGCAGTATAAAAGTATAACCCATAAGGAAGTCACTCATGCATTACGACTCACTCAACTTTGCTTCACTTACCTGCAGCCCGATAAATGTTGCTTTTTACTACTGCATTTTAATCATGTTTCACCGTCGATTTTACTCTATTGAGCTAAAGTTTTATCTACATAGTTCTCAATGACTGTGTTATCGAACTTATATCTATATCTATCAGTCTATCTATCCATCTATCTATCTATAACGCGTGTGTGTGTTTATATGCAGATATGAGGAAAAGTCTATATAAGCACACACACCCTTAGGTTCCCCCGAGGTGTCTGGCGGCGGTCCTCCCTCGAGCGCCTGCATCGTTGATCCAGCGGCGCACATGATTACGGTCTTTCTCGCCCCCTTTAAACTGAAACGCGAGAATACCACATTCTCTCTCTCCTCATTAACTCCACTGAGACTGTATCAGCAACCTCTCACGACCGACTAATTACATCCCTAATTAAGAACCATTTCTAAACACAAATTCTCACCAAAAACAAGAATTATGGTCTAGTTAATTACTGCAAACCCTTTTTTTCCCTTTTTTATGGGGGTTGCGAATGAGGGAAGGCTGAGAGAGTTTCTTAAGAGTGTTTACTTATTCATCTGCATGTGTACCTTTAATATGCATTTTAACAAGTAACAGAAGAAAGGAAAACGGAGAGAACACTGCACACACTACAATGGCAGTGTTTGATGTTATCTGTTCCTACAACGTTACTTTATATCATGGAATGCAGAGAACTGTGCAAGAGTCCCTTTCCGGTCTGCGAAACTGTTATTACTGCATCTGAATTCTCTTGAAATAGGGAAGACTGATAGAAAGATATATAGGAATACACATAAACACACACACGCACACACACACAAACACACACACACACACACACACACACACACACACACACACACACACACACACATATATATATAAGAGAGAGAGAGAGAGAGAGAGAGAGAGAGAGAGAGAGAGAGAGAGAGAGAGAGAGAGAGAGAGAGAGAGAGAGAGAGACAGTGACAGAGAGATGAGAGAGAGAGAGAGAGAGAGAGAGAGAGAGAGAGAGAGAGAGAGAGAGAGAGGCAGGGAGAAAGATTGGAGCTGGGGTTTCATGGTGGTAATGATGATGACGATCATCATGATCTTGCAGGGAATAAGACAAATACTCACTGCAGTGGCAAGTACCATAAAATAACAGCAATTGACAACCTGACAAACGTAGATATTAGGCAAAACAGGTATTGAGACAACTTGCTCTACATTTGAAAGTGTAATTAACAGATAATTAAAATGAACTTGGACGAGCTACGCAATAGAGAAAGGATAATATAAAGCAAGGTATTTATAACTTTCAATCATCTATAACATGAGTATCGCAAATCACACGGGAAAATCTGTTAACCAACGGAATGTCACACGCGAGAATACTAATCCTGAGCACACGTGACCAGCTGGCATTGCAAACCACGGACTTGTAAATGTGCCGAAGACATAGACACTCGCTGTTAATTTCTTTCTTGCCTTTCTTTCATCGTTCCATTCTTTTCCTCCTCAATTCTGTTCTTGATCTATTGTTTTCCTCTCCTCTCCACCTTTTATTTTAGTTTAACCCTTTCTCCGTCGTTTTCTTCGTCTTTTTCCCCTGTGAAATCTCCCTTTCACTGACATCCCTGAGAAGCAACTTGTCTGGTTTCCCGCATTGATTATCTAAACAATTTTAACACGGCGCAAGTTACGATTATTCATACAATAAGAGCTTTATTCACACTTTCTGTCGTTAATGGTACTTATGCAGCTAATAACATACCAGGAACTAGATAGTTTCTGTAAATCATACATTCAAGCAATTTGCAAAACAAACGATTCGGCAATTCAGAGTAAATGTTAGATTAAAGCAACTGTTTAGTCCAATTTGCACATTTTACTTTGATTCAGACCCTAATTAAAAATCGAATTACACTATTTTTGTGTAATTTATTTTTTTTTTTTTTTTTTTTTTTTTTTTTTACTTTTTTGGTACAACTGTGATTTAATTACCATAAAATGTACCCTAAAAAAACTAGAAAGTGAAACAAAAATAAAACGGAAACGCCATTTGTATGAGAAACTGGCGCACTGGCTTCGGTGATTCTTGCGTTTATTTATTTATTTTTCTTTTATGTGTTTCATTGATCGAATGTAATCTACTTTTTAAAGTAATTTTTTAATTCAATATATGATATAGTAATTAAAGGTAATTTTGTAGCTTGATTTGATATGATTTTGAAACTCTGATCTGATATTATGTGATTCTTTTATCTGACGTGATTATAAAAAAAAAAAATCTGATTTCGAAGGCGATTCGTTCCTCCCTTGAAGAAAAAAAATCAAACTTGAATCTTTTTAGTGCAGGAGTCCAAGGATTATCAAGACAACAATGATTCTGACCCGTATCTTGCGCCATTCATAACGCCATCACACAGCCTCCACCCACCCGCCAACACGCAGCTTGTATCTACGCCATTTCTCTGTCCATACTACGCACGGCGTGTGCCTCGTCCTTTGATCCTGTGCAAGGAAAGTCAACGATCTGTTAAAGGTCAACACACAGCCATCAGATCGATTAATAAGACGTATTGCAAGTAAATCGCCCGTCTGTCAGGTTGTATTTTTCTTTGTTTCTTTCTTTTTCCTTTTTTTTATCTGTCCGTTAAATATCAGCATTTAATAGGTTTCTCTTTTGATGAAGAGGAATGAGGTAGCGGAGGAGGAGAAAAAGAGCGAGGCGGAGAGGGAAAAGAAGAGGAGGGTGAAAGGAAGGAGGAGGAAGAGGAGGAGGAAAAGGAGGAGGAAAAGAAGAAGGAAAAGAAGGAGAAGGAGAAGGAAATGGAGAAGAAGGGAGAAGAAGAAGAGCAGGAGTAGAAAAGGGAGGAGATGGAGAGGTTGGAGGAGGTGGAAGAGGAGGAGGAGGAGGAAGAGGAGGAATATGAGGAGAAGGTGGAGAAGGAGGAGGAGAAGGAGGAGGAGGGGGATGATGATGAGGAGGTGGTGGTGACGAAGGAGGAAGAGGAGAAGGAAAAGAAAGGAGAAGGGGAAGAAGAAGGAGAAAGGAAGGGAATAAGCAGACGGAAGGGGACGAAAGGAAGGTGAAACCAAAAAAAAAAAAAAAAAAAAAAAAGCTAGTGGGAAGCGGCGCACAGATAGAATCCCTTGCGACCATTGACCTTCGCGTGTGTGCGTTGTAAAGCAAGGTCAGTGACCTGTGTCCCGCCTGCCATCTAGGCTGACATACGGGTGTTGTTTAATAACACGGTTTCGCTAGCACTCCTTTCCTCCCAGCCACACCCCATCAGCCCTCGCCAATTACACTGCTATTAACTCTCTCTTCGTCTCCCTCTCCCTTTTCTCTTTCTCTGCTTATGTACTAGCATACTCATCCAGATGCCTGTAACTATTGTCACAAATATGCGTTGAAAGCACACACACACGCGCGCGCGCTTGTATGCGTGTATATATGTATGTCTATATCTATCTATGCACACACAAGAGTACATACACACACACACACACACACAAAATATATATATATATATATATATATATATATATATATATATATATATATATATATATATACATATATACATAACACACACACAAAAAAAAAAAGCATACATACATGCATATATATCATCACAATCATCACAAAACCTCTTATTTACCTCCTATATATATATTTATATATATGTATATATATATATATATATATATGTATATATATACATATATATATATGTATATATATATATATGTATATATATACATACATACATATATATATATATATATATGTGTGTGTGTGTGTGTGTGTGTGTGTGTGTGTGTGTGTGTGTGTGTGTGTGTGTGTGTGTGTGTGTGTGTGTGTGTGTGTGTATGTATGTGTGTATATATGTACATATATATACATATATACACATACCCGTACGCACACATACTCGTATGTGTGTGTGTGTGTGTGTGTGTGCGTGTGTGCTTTTTAGGGATCTATAATCACCTTGTTCGGTGCTCTTCTCGCTCTCCGATCTATCCGTCTGCAACTATTTCGCTTCAGTGAGCATCTGAAGACGAAGGACACTCGTTCCCTTTGCCGTGGACTGCGGTGCGCATCAAGAGAACGGAGAAAAGGGGTGAAGAAAGGTTGTAAGAAAGAGAAGAAATAATGGTAGAA
>NC_051421.1:20639650-20644650 GCF_015228065.2 Penaeus monodon | reverse complement strand
CCTATCCTCTCCCCTCTCTCTCAATCAATCAGTCAACATATCTCTCTCCCTCTCTTTCTATCTATTTATCCATCTCTCCGTCTCTCCCACTCTCTTCCTCTCTCCCTCCCTCCTCCCTCCCTTCACGCGAGGCCTAAGCGGCGATTCATTAGCGGCGTCATGAAGGCAGCGCTGATGGCCGTTGATGGCGAGGGCGGTAATGAGAGTCACTCATCTCGTCGATGTCATATTTAACATCATAATTTCGGATATTTAATCACAAGACACACTTCGAATGGATAGTAAGTGCATATTTTTTTGTGTTCTGTTGAAGTGTTAGAATAACGTTAGTGAATAAAAATTGTCCTAAGATAAAACAGTTTAAGAATCGAATTATCTGTCTGTAAACATCATTATCTGCCAGTCAATTAGCCAATCAGTCTGTCTGTTTATATCTACACACACCCATACACACTACTGATGGTAGCATTGATAGTGTAATCATTATCAACAATGGTAATAAAACTAAAGGGTAATAGTTTTGGTAACAGCGACCATAAAAACAATAAAGACAATAAAATAATCCCTATCTCGTTATAAAGAAAACTAAAAAGGCTTTAAAAGGCTATAAAGGTATATTCATAGAGTATGAATATATCTAAGTATCTATAGAGTTCACTAAGGCATCCCTCTTTCGCAACAATGACATACAGAAAGACCTCACCAACTGACATGCATTTAACAATCAGCGACTTCAAAGACAAGCCCGAATCCCGCGTATTAAAAGCCCTTAAGCCTCTCACAGCGGCGAGCGTCTGTCCGCCACTTCTTAACATCTGTGTCGGGGACGCCGTGAATGGCCCCGTTCATGGAAGGCTGGAGGGGGTTCTGCCGTGCGCGATCTCCGCAGTGTAAACACGTCCCTCCTCTGGCACTCTGCTCATTCCCTTGGTGGGTGTTCCTCCGTCTTCTGTACTCTTATTACTTTGTATGTATTTTGTATTTAACCTGCCGTGTGACTGGGGTAAATTGTAGTAAGAAATATGCCTAGAATTGTTGATTATTGATGGTGATGGGGAGAGTGATAACGGTGGTAATGCCGATTATAATAATGATTTGGTAGTGATGGTAATGATGATGATGATAATGATAATAATTATGATGATAAGGATGAGGATGAGGATGAGGATGGGGATGATGATGATAATGATGGTGATGATGATGGTGATGTGGTAATGATGGTGATGATGATGGTGATGGTAATATAATCCAAACCCTGCCAAATTACACTCGTGCACTTTGAAGATATTTATTCTCTTTCATTCCTTTTCTACATTTGTCTCAATGACCATAATCATCAGGCTACTATTAGTAAATGCCAATACCATTATAAACTTCACCCAGTATCATTAACAACCATCTACATCATTATTATTAGCCTAACACTTCCAGAATCACCATTTATTTTATTACTTCATCATCGCAATCATTTTTATTATCATTCTAGCCATCATCATTACATCCTCTCATTATGAACTTCAGCCTCGTTGTTACAGCCATCATTACCGTTACCACTAATACTATAAAACCTGGGTGAGTTCGTAGCCCTACTTGTGGCCATGCACTCGTTAAAAAAGTAATTAGGCGGCTGGAATCTAATTAACTTGCGGTTATATTAATCCATCTTCCGCTTCTCCCGCCTTCCATTTTCGTGCCCCCCCCAACCCCCTCCCCCCCTGTTTTAACCCTTCCGGAAGCCATTCGATTCCTTCCTTGTTCCCTACATCACTGCTCTCACGCCTGCCCCTGCCAATACCATCACCCCTGCCCCCACCCCCACCCTCACCCCTGCCCCCACCCTCACCCTGCCAATAACCCCACCCCCATCCTCACCCCTGCCCCTACCATCATCCCTGCCCCCACCCTCACCCCTGCCCTTACCCTCACCCCTGCCCTTACCCTCACCCCTGCCCTTACCCTCACCCCTGCCCTTACCCTCACCCTTTCCACAGCCGCCCCTTCCCCCACCCTCGCCCCTGCCCCTGCCGCCCCTTTGCCCCTGTGCCGTGTCCGAGCCGCTGTGAGCTTTCCTTTGTGTGATCATTTCCTCCTCCGACGATTCATCATCATCTTCTCATGGTAACGAAACCATTATACACGGAGGGACGGATTAAAGGTCCCCCCTTTTTTTGTCCATTCATTATCTTTTTTTGTGGGTCGTCCTCGTACAGCCGTTGTTGTTGTTGTTATCTTCTTTGTCGCCGTCGTCGTCTGCTTCTTTGTCTGTCCTGTCTGTTTTTGTTTATCTCTGTCTACCCCATATCTGTGTGTGTCTCTCTTACTTTCTTTCCTCTCCCTCCCTCTCTCTCTGTCTACCTTCATCTGTGTCCCTCTCTCTCCCTCTTCCTCTCTCCCTATGTTTCCTCCCTCTCTTAGAATCAGCGCAATACGTGACCAACAGGATGCTATGAGGAGAGTACGCACCAAAGAAGAAAAAAAAGCAAAGTATCATTAAAACTTTAGAGAGGAAGAGAGTCCGCCACAATGTAAACACGATACATAATCTCGCCTTTTCCCTTGCAATGGAAGTTCATGTTGGGAAAGGGGGAACGAAAGAGAGGAAGGAGTGAAAGGAAGGGGATAAACAAGAGACGAACGAAGGAGATGAAGGAGTGAAAGGAAGGAAATATACGAGAGAAGAACGACGGAGAGGAAGGGACAAAAGGATGGAGATAAACAAGAGAATAACGAAGGAGAGGAAGGAACAAGAGGAAGGAAGGAAACAAGAGAATAACGAAGGAGGGGAATGCAGGAGCATAAGGAAGGAAGGAAGGAAGCAAGGGCGGGCGAGGGGGGCGAGGGCAGAGGCGGTCGACAAGATAAGCCTTAGGGTGACATCTTCAAGGCAAAGGTCAGATTGGCCGGAGCCTCGTCTTATCAGGGAACCACTTGACCTCTTTTCCGGAAGGACGCTGAGGTGGGTTGGGGGAGGGGGGGCAGTGGGCATTAGAGGGATTGAGGAGGGGGCAGTGGGCATTAGTGGGATGGGGGGGGCATTGGGCATTAGAGGAATTGAGGGGGTAGTGAGCCTTAGAGGGATGGGGGGAGCAGTGGACAAGAGAGGGATTGAGAGGGTGGGGGGCAGTGGGTTTTAGTGGGATGGGGGAGGAGAGGGCAGTGGGCATTTTGAAAAAGAAAAGAAAGAAAAAAAAAACAGAAAAAGAAAAAGGTGAAAAATAATAATAACGCGTAGATGATATACAACAAAATCGAACACTTTCTGCGCTTTTATCGTTCAGTCAAGAAATCATGGCATCACCATCTGTTAATACCTACATTACAGCGACTCGCCCTTGAGTGTAGTTTACTCCAATCAAGCCTTTAATTTTAGTGGATTGATTTGATGAAAGCACGTACCGATGCTCCTATATTTCTATAATTAGAGAGTACACTTGAGACTCAGGGTAAATTACGCTATGTGATTGGGAGAGGGGGAACGAGAAAGAGAAGGAGAGAGAGAGAAAGAGAGAGAGAAAGAGAGAAAGAGAGAGAGAGAGAGAGAGAGAGAGAGAGCGAGAGAGAGAGAGCGAGAGAGAGAGAGAGAGAGAGAGAGAGAAAGAGAGAGAGAGGCGAAGAGAAAGAGAATGAGAGAGAGATATATAGGCGATGAGAAAGAAAATGAGAGAGAGAAGGGCGAAGAGAAAGATAAGGAGAGAGAAAGGGGGGGAGGAAGGAAGGAAGGAAGTAAGGAAGGAGAGAGGGAAAGAGGGAAGGAAGGAGGGAGAGAGAGAGAGAGAGAGAGAGAGAGAGAAAGAGAGATTTAGATTAGAGATTACACTTCGGACTCGGCGTAAGATACGCAATTTAATTGAAGAGAGAGAGAGAGAGAGAGAGAGAGAGAGAGAGAGAGAGAGAGAGAGAGAGAGAAAGGGGGCGGGCGAGAGCGAAGTTGCTATGAAATTTTTAGTGAAAGAACAGCGAGGTGGACCAAAGGCAGGCGGCAACCGGAAGAACAGGAATAACGATTACCTTTGATTATCTTCCATGGATAAAAGATCGATTTTTTTGGTAATTTCATTTGGATGTTAGCTCCCCTTTCGCATGAACGGAAAAGCAAAAGCAGTAAGAAAACGAACGAATGGCTGGATCTTGTTCGTGTAAATCCAACACGATTGTATTTATTTACCCTTCTCTAATCTAAAGTGAAACGTATCTTTACATGAAGCTTATCGTGACTTTAAAAACAAATTTCTACATGGCGAGAGGCAGGGAGTAGGGGGGGGGACACGTATGGATCCAAGCCAACTCTTCAAATCTTGCGGCTTGCAACTTCCCTCCTGCCGACGGAGGAAGAGGTGGTGGAGAACAAAGGGGAAATTTGATTAAGCATGACACTTTTATCATTTATAGTGACGACTCAAGAAAAAAAGGGAAGAAGATGAAGAAGAAAAAGAAGAAGAAGAAGAAGAAGAAGAAGACGGATGAAGCTTCCGCGACTACATTTTGTTTTCACATCCGAACCAGGCATTCATCGTGTTGCAATTGCTTCCCGGGGAGATTGTGCTGAGGTGTTGCGGTTCTCGTGCGGAGGCAGACTGAAGGTGACATGACCCGGTGTTGAGGCAAGGGGAGGGGGGGGGGGTCGCGTCAACTTCTGCGCTTGTGGGTTTTAATGAGCCGTTGTTGCAGATTGCCGCTAATTATGAGTGAACTTACAATACCATATATTAAACGATTTCTTAAACATTTGTCTTTTATATAAAGACAAGAGATATCTACAGAGACGGGAGAGACACGTAGAAAGTAGATAGGTAAATGAGTAGATAAATATATATAGAAAATAAGGCAGAGAGAGAGAAGTAGAAAAGGTCATGGAGAAAAAGAAAGCGAGAAAATATTATATATATAGATAATAAAAAAACATAAAGATATCTTTAAAAACAAATTCCTTAAAAAAAGTCTCCCTTCCCTCAGCCGCGAATTGCCTCACCTGCAGAATCGGCTGACGCTCGCCAAGTCTC
>NC_051421.1:20622150-20627150 GCF_015228065.2 Penaeus monodon | reverse complement strand
ACGGTGGCATTTTGCAGGTCAAATACCCCGGTGCGCATTCTTGCAGAGTCAAATCCTCGGTGCTGCATTCTTGCAGAGTAAAAACCCCGGTGCTGCATTCAGCAGAGTCAAATCCCCCGGGTGCTGCTTTTGTGCGGTAAAATACCCCGGTGCGCATCCCAGAGTCAAAAACCCGGTGCGACCCCTGCAGAGTAAAAAAACCCACGGTGCGCTTTTCTGCAAGTAAAAAAACCCACGGTGCTGCATCCCGCAGATAAAAAAACCCACGGTGCTGACCCCGCGGGAAAAAAACCCCAGGGTTTGGCCCCCTGCAAGTCAAAACCCACGGTGCTGACCCCGCGAGCAAAAACCCACGGTGCTTTGCACCCCTCACCCAAAAACCCCACGGTCTGAAACCCCGCAAAGTCAAAAACCCACGGTGCTGCTCCCTGCAGAGTAAAAAACCCCACGGTGCTGCTTTCCTGAGAGTCAAACGCACGATGCTGCACCCCTCAGAGAAAAAAAAACCAGGTGCTGCACCCCTGCAGAGCCAATACCCACATGCTGCAACCCGGAGTCAAATCCCCACATGCTGCACCCCTGCCAGAGCAAATACCACGGTTGCATTCTTGCAGAGCAAATACCCCGGTGCGTTTCCCTGCAGAGTAAAAAAACCCGGGCTGCATTTTGCAGGTTAAAAAACACACGGTGACTATTGAAAAGAACAGGACCCCCACACTGTGTTGATCAGATGTCAGGAGATGCGTCTCCCGCGGAAAAAGTCGGTGGTGTAAGAAAGGAGGAGGTGGGGGAAAAGACATGCTAGAGCGATGTGGTGTGGCGGACAAGGATATAAAGAGTCGAATACGCGAACCTGGGGGAGAACAGGTGAAGAAACACCTCTGCACCTCTTGGTCCTGGAATGTCAAAGGGGAATCAAAGGGGAAAGGAAGTCCCCGGGTTTTTCCATCATTAAATTTGGGAAGGGATCCTTTAAGTTTTTTAGTGATGAACATAGGGGGAAGGAAAGTTCCCGAGCCCACCCCACGCGCTCTGGCCAGCGGGACCCTCATCGGGGAAAATCGCATGGGAGACCCCGTCATCCCTTTGGGGGATGTTATAGAAGAATTGAACGGGCTTGGGGGAAAACCTTGCAAAGGGAAAGGAAAAAAACCCTAAGGGCGACAAGACAAAGAAAAACAGAAATCAGGCAACGAAAATGCCTCACAAATCCACCCAAATGAGAGGGCAGTTCTCAGCACTGAATCAGAATATCGAGCATCGACGAAAAACGTGGAGATCTAAACGACTTCGAAAACAGCATAGAAACTCAATGATATGGGGCCATGATGCACACCGGCCCCAAAAGAAAAAATTTGAAATCCCAGAAAAACCACTCCCGCTCAAAAACCTCGTCAAGGAGCTGAAAAAAAACTTTTTTGGGGGTAAAACAAATGTTGCAAGTAAAACTTCCCAAACTAAAAGGAGTAGTCCTGGGAGTATTTTGGGGCCCACCGGAGTCGGTTTTAGCAAAAAGTACTTGCACCTCTAGCACCCACAGGTAAAAAATGACCGCTTATTTTACCTTTGCGATCAAGGTGAAAAGGTACATTTCCCACTGTATGGGATGCCAAAGAAAGGCTTAAAGACAGCAAGGTGGAAGCGTAAGGAGCGAGGGGGGCCCCCCCCCCTTGTTTAAATGATAGTAACAGGCTGAGACATGTGCCTTGCTGGCTCCGGTATTTGCCTTTTGTTCCACAAGGTAGTAGAAATGCTTCGGCCCAAAAGGGGAAAAAGAGACAACGGTGATTACTACACTGACCAGGAAAAATTTTTCCATGACACCAAACGGGATTATGGAAGGGGCGTACAAGGAAAAAGAATACCCATGCGACTCCCGTGGTGATCGTCCTCGTTCCCTTTCCCCGAAGGTCATAAAGCTAGAGTGAGCCAATTTAACCCACTCCCCTGGCCCACCTACGGGGCCCGGTTTTTATCAGGCAAATCCACCCAATGGAGCGTCGAGTTTTGATGGACAGGCGCTCCCTCAGCACTTAGCCCTTTTGGGGGTCAGAAGGGGGAGAGGAGGGGAACCTTTGCTGCAAGGACAAAATTTGGATGGGCGGTTAACGTCACTGGGGGCAACAAATTTTTGGACCCACATAAGTGAAATGCCTGTACCGCAGCACGAGCACCAGTGCCTTGGGAAAAAACCACGATGAAAAGGAAGATCAGCGGAGGATTTTCAATCCCACACTTGTGGGACAAGAGGGAACCCCTGGTGAGGACATCATGAATTCCCCCAAATTTCCCTTTAAAGGAAATTGAGCCCCCGCTTCCCGACAATTGGAAAATGGTGAAAAGAACTTGCGGCCTGAAAAAAATCTTAAAAAGGGATAAATCCTGAAGGCTAAAATGTAGCAAAATGGAGAAGTTACTTCAAGAAGGACATGCTGAGAGGCAAGGGAGTAGGACCCCCCCGGGAAAACTGGTACCTACCCCACCACCCCGGGATTTAATCCAACAACTTTAGAAAATCACATAGTGTCCGACTGTGCTGCTTCCTTTTTAAGGCACCCCCCAAATAAGCAGGGCATGCAAGGCTCAGACTTTATGAATGACCTGCGGGCATACTGCTCCGGTTTTGAGAAAAAAGAATTGAGTACTGCTGAATCAAGGGTAGTTTACCAGGGAAAGGGGACCCCCAAGGGGTCATGATTTTTAAGGTTCTTTTGGTGGCCAAAAAAGGGGGGTTTCTCTGCGAGGCCGAAAGTATACGCAGATGCACTATTTGGGGGGTTTTGGACCCCACAGTGATAAATTTTTCCCTTTAAGGACGCTATCTAAGACCCAAAATTTGCAGATGTAGAAGAGACTTTTTTAGATGGCCTCTTGTAGCGAGAAGAAGCAATGGCATTCACCCGGCAAAGCTTGAAGGAGAAAAGCCGCCCCATCTGCGATCCCGGGGGATGTCAGAACCAAAAGTTTTAAACCCCAACCATGCCCCGAGGAGAAGGAGTGATCCAGAGCAGAAAAGACAATGCTTTACTTGACAAAACATATGGGCAGCCGGATCCATGCACAAATCCTAGAGATGTTTGGAGATATGGAAAACGAAACCCCGAACACATTGAGGAGAACGAAAAAGTTGAAGCCATCCAGAAACTTCAGGAAGGAACCGTCTATTGTCGAACACAAACCCAGGAATCAGTGGGGGGGAGGGAGGGTGAAGAGGCTATAGCGGGGGAAATAGACTCGTGAGAAACCAAAGTCCGGGCTAGTTTTTTTGGAACCTCATCAGACCCATATGAAGTTATGCCCCTTTTGAAGTATATTTTCCTAACCGGGGTTATTGGTTTTCTCCACAGTGGGGCAAAGGGGGGGGTGAGCCGCCGCTGGGTTTTCACTACTTCAATTAGGTGTAATATTTCTGTTATACTTATTGAAACTGCAAACGGAGAGGCTGTAGTTTAAAATTCATTTCTGTGTCAAACCCCCTCGAGGAGGCCTAGTGGGTGTGACCGCCGGGGCAACAAATGGGCCCCTATCAGCCAAAGAGCTGACCGTCAGAACTTGTTTTTGGTGAGGGTCGTCCCAGGAAGTGATGGGGCTCTTCATTTTATCGTCTGGAAAATAGTGGGGTGTGACCCAATAATGTATAACTTGAAAGAATGTTTCTTTCGTGTGAATTATGTTTAAAGGGGAGGGGAGTTCGGGGGAAACCCCGTGCCGTCAAGACCCCATAGCATACGGAACAGTATTTCTGACGTTCCCGCAATGCGTATTTTTCCAGTATTTGGAAGGTTCTTTATTTATAATCTAATAATATGTTATTAGTGGTTTTTGATTGTATGCACGCATTCCTATAATCGATGTATTAATTAACAGGTTTGACCGCTACTGAATAAACCTTAAGCGAGTGCTACGCAGTGGTATCAGTCACCCCACACCCATTTACAAATCATAGGCGTTCTTCGGCGGCCACAGCATGCCTTTCGAGAATTAGGTCCAATGCCGTATTCATATCTTACGTCGCTCAAGTGGATGCAAATTCCCGTGTCAAGGACGTTCTAAACCTCCTTCGTCTGCGGGTTTCTTTCTTGAGGTCAGTAATTCAATCACAAATGAATTGACAGCGACTGCGTGAAAATTCTTCTGCAACACATCGACCGGGGATGAAGGAGGCGAGGGAGGAGGAAGAGGAAGGGGGAAAAGGAGGAGGGGGGGGGAAGAAGGAGGAGAAAGGGGAAGAAGCAGGAGAAAGGAGAAGAAGAGAGGGTAAGAGGGAGGAGGGAGGAAAAGAAGGAGGAGGAGAAAAAGGAGAGGAGAGTGAAAGAAAGAAGAGGGAAGAAATAGAAGGGGAAGAAGGAGGGGAAGGAAGGTCGAGGGACAGAAATAGGAAAGAAAAAAAACGAGGAAGAGAAGAAGGAGGAAGTAAAGAAGAAGGAGGGAGGGAAAGAAGGAGGACGTGAAAAGATAAGGGGAAGAAAGAGGGGAGAAGGAGGAGAACGGAAAAGATGGAGGAGGGGAAGAAATAGGAGAAGAAGAAGGAGGAGGAGGGGAAGCAGGAGAAGGGAAAGGAAGGAGGAAGGAGGGGAAGGAGGAAGGAGGGGAAGGAGGAAGAGGGGAAGGAGGAAGGAGGTCGTGGTAATTATGAGGAAGGTCCACGTAAAAACCCAGAGGGGGACCGAAGAAAATATTTGGTACTAGAGGAGGACTAGACAAAAGAGCTAATAAAGGATGGAAGGCAGAGGGAGAAGAATTAGAATGAAATAAAGCGTTGGAGGATGAACGCACACGCGGAGGAAGATCGACGTAAGAATATGAAAATTAAGAGTAATAATGAGTGATACAAAACATGGTTAAGGGAAAGGAGGAGGAACAAGAGGAAGGTGGGTCAGCCCAGAAGGACGCGGGTCATCGATGAGGTCAAGTTTACCCCAAGCCGTGACACTTTATATTAATTCAGAAATGATTTGCGTAAACATAAATCATTTGATGCCAAACGAAAAGAGGGAATA
>NC_051421.1:20609650-20614650 GCF_015228065.2 Penaeus monodon | reverse complement strand
ATAAGCTTTTATTTGTAGAGTCAAATGCTTCTTCGTAACCGACGAATGCCATATACAGGGGTTTCCTAAATCCATTTATTTTCTCTCTTTTATTTGGGTTGGTGTGTGGATGTCGCTTGTTGTTGTGAAGCCACCGCGGATGGCTGCCTGTTCTCTAGGCTGCTTGGGATTTTGTGGCGGAAATGCGAGTTGTGATGACTCTTGTGAGCAGTTTGTAGATAGCTGATAGGAAGCTTATGGGTTATGTATATATATATATATATATATATATATATATATATATATATATATTATATATATATATATATATATATATATATAACACACACACACACACACACACACACACACACACACACACACACACACACACACACACACACACACACACACACACACACACACACACACACACACTATATCTATGTACATGTATATATATATATATATATATATATATATATATATATATATATATATATATATATATTTATGCATGTATACATAAGTATATACATATATACATATCTATATATATATCTAGGGCCGCGGTAGCCAAGTGGTTAGAGCATCGGACTCAAGACTGCCACGGCGGCAATCTGAGTTCGAGGGTTCGAGTCACCGGCCGGCGCGTTGTTCCCTTGGGCAAGGACTTCACCTCGATTGCCTACCTAGAAAAACGACATATCGCCTTGAGAAGTCAAAACGCATGTGTCGTAGGGGAGTCACCGCCGTGGCATAAGCTGCGGTTGATAAGGAAGGGCATCCAGTCAGGCAAGGGTGGCACTGCCATATGACCTCTCAGTAATGAATTGAGAGAGGCCTATGTCCTGCAGTGGAATGAATGGCTGTTGAAAAAAAAATCTATCTATCTATCTATCTATCTATCTATCTATATATATATACATATATATATATATATATATATATATATATATATATATATATATATATATATATATATGTACGAGTGTATACACATACACACACACACACACACGCACACACGCGGATGTATGTATTTGTATGTATTTATGCATAAATGTATATATTGTAAGTATAGTATGTACGGTATGATTTATCACCTCTTTCTAATAAAATAATAATAATAATCGGTTTATTGATTTTCATACAGCCAGAGGCTGAAAATATACATAGAAATACAGATAGAGAGACAAACTATATATACATAAACATATAAACAACACATAACAAAGTAAACTACAATCAATAACAACAAAATAAACAGATAAACAAAAGCCAAGTACAAAATCAGATAAGCTAGGATTGGACAAGTAAATATGGACTAGTGTTCGTTGATGAGTCGGACTAGAGTGGGTACTGTGCTCCGGTGGTAGCGGTCAGTGCGGGTCCTGATGGGCACCAGTTTGTTGGCGGCGCGTAGGGCCTGGCGAGGCGGCGGCGCGTCGGGGGGCAGCAGGTCACGGTGGCGTGGATGGCACAGCAATTTTAGACCAAACTGCTACAGTGAGGTTGAGTAGTGAGTGGCGAGGGAGGTGAGGCCTAGGGCAGCCAGGGCGCGGTCATAGCAGGTGTAGACAGGGCCGAGAATGATCTTGGCTGCCCTTTTCTGCACCCTCTCAAGTTGTAGCAGCTGGGTGGCGGTGAGGGAGGGGGACCAGGCGGGGGAGACGTAGGTCAATTTAGGCAGGATGAATAGCCTGTAGATATTCTGAAGCTCCGGGAGTGGAACGCCAAGGGACTTGAGGCGACGCAGCATGTGAAGCCTGTACGAGGCAGACCTTCACGATGTCTCTGACGTGCTGCGTCCAGGAGAGCTTATCGTCGATGGTGACGCCGAGCAGCTTGGTGGAACGGACTACGTCGAGCGGATGGTTGTCCAGCGTGAGGATGGGCGAGGGGGCGGGGTTGGTGGAGAAGTCGAACTGCATCACAACTGACTTCTGGCGATTGATGGTGACGTGATTTGCGGTGGTCCAGGAGAGGAGGTTGTCGAGGGTGTGCTGGATGGCGGAGTGGTCAGGGCAGGAACTATCAATGGCAGCGGCGATGGTCGAGTCATCCACGTATTTCCAACGATGCTCGGTATCGAGGAGAGCATCGTTAATCATGACTAGGAAGCATAGGGGGCCCATTCTAGTCCCCTGGGGGACTCCGCACGTGAGTGGCAGAAGGCTGGAGACTTGACCCTGCACGCGCACGGCCTGTTGCGTGTTGGAGAGAAAGTCTGCCAGCCAGGGGATGAGGCACTCCCTGATGCCCGTGGAAGCTTCTGCTTTTGAGATGACCGTAGTGTGGTCCACCAGGTCGAAAGCTTTCTTGAAGTCTATGAAGATGCTGGTGACGGAGGATTTGCGCTTGTCGAGGTGGGAGTGGACGAAGTCGAGGAAGCTGACGAGGCAGTGTGTGGTGGAAGAGGCGCTTGCCGAACTGCCGAGTGTCAACGCTGGGCGCGAGGTCCTGGTAAGCCCAGTCGACGACAAAGCTTTCACACAGCAGGCTGGGCAACGGAGTAATGGCGATGGGTCGTAGTTCGCCGAATGAGGCGGGGCTTGGGATTTTCCCGATGGCGGTGACAAATGCGGTCTTCCATTGTGATGGGCACTTAGACTGTTGCAATGAGGCGTTTATAATGGAAGTAAGAGGAGTGGCAAGTTCCATTGCGAACTCCTTGATGAGGCGCATTGGCAGGTCAAGGGGAGTGGTGGCTCTCTTGACGCGGATTCTTCCCAGCTTCTGAAGCAACTGGGACTGACTGACTGTGGGAGCAAGTGAGCGGGCCGGCAGATAGGCGAGGAGGCGGGTGGTGTCCAGGAGGGGTATCTGCTGACAAATTGAGGCGAAATGGTCATTGAGAGCCTCTGCTGCTTCACTGGGGGTAAGGTTGCTGGTGCATGGAAACGTGCACGGCCGATTTGCAAGGCCGCACAGCTCCCGAACTTTTCCGTACCATTGGCTGGGCTGCAGGTGTTGTAGTTTGTTGTGGTAGAAGGTTTTCTTGGCTGTTTTTATTTCCCTGATGACTGTGTTGCGGAGTGATTTGTAGGCGGTGATGTTGTGCGAGTGGAAGGCTTGATTTCTCTGTTGAATGAGGCGTTTGATGCGGCCCGTGATCCAAGGCAGGTCCGATGGGTGTGTACTGAGTGACTTTTCCGGAAAGAAGTGGTGAAAAGCCGTAGTGACGGTCGAGAGATAGTAGTGCCACTTGTCCTCCACATCAACAGCGGTAAGAACGTCAGTCCACGGGTGATGGGTAATCCACTGCCCAAACTGTATGATTGAGGACTGTGTGAGTGGCCTGTATTTCCTGGTCTTGGTCTGCTGTGGCTGAGAGACGGTGGGCGAAGGCAGCCATAACACTGATACGTGTCTGCTGCGGCCGACAGGAGAATACGGTAGAGGAGGCTGGTACCAGTCATGTAAATCAGTAAGGATCAAATCCAGGGTTCTGTGTTCATAAGTGGGAAAGTTTACTACTTGTGACAGATGGAGCTCATTTTGCAAGTTGAAGGTGTCTATTTCATTAAAATCACCACATATTATCATCTTGCATGATGGGTATCGCACGCGCAGAAGGTCAGTGGTGTGGGTCAGGTGGCTGAGTAGCAGTTGTTTGGTGGGGGCTCGTGGGGGGTGGTAAATCACACAGCAGATGAGGGACTTCTCTTCGCCTTTCCGGACATAAACGTAAAATAAAAGAAATGGGCGTCCTGTTTACATAGCCATATGTCTTTCTTTATCTGTAATTATCTTTATTGTGATTGTTATTATTTTAATACGTTGCAAGTTACAGAAATCTCGATTCTTCTGAATGGCGAGGTTCTATTTGTTTTTTTTTTCCGATTCTTATAATTTTATTTAACTCTTATTTATGTAAAGAATCTGCTTCGATATTTCCCAATCTGTTTTTCATTTTAAGAATATCATCATGTGATCATCACGTGCCATTCCTATAAAGCGCACTCGTCTACGTCAGTCAATGTGATAACCGAGTACACGGGCTTAGTGACTTAGTGCTAGTTTGTTTTTCTCGAGCGACTCTTGGTGAGTCAGTAGTAAGTCAACGACATTTCGCCTCCGATGATTTGTAGTCACTTTGGTGAATATTTTATATTACTGTAAGGGATGTGTGTTGTAGAAACAAACAAACAACACACACACACACACACACACACACACACACACACACACACACACACACACACACACACACACACACACACACACACACATATCTTTATATCTATATCTGTATGTATATGTATATGTATATGTATATGTATATGTATATGTATATGTATATGTATATGTATATGTATATGTATATGTATATATATATATATGTATATATATATATATATATATATATATATTATTATACATATACATACATATATATCCTTGTATGTATATGTACAATTAATCCTAACGCACATTCTGCACACAACTATAGTGTGTGCATCTTCCACAAACTGGCGCTGAAATCCGAGCCAAATCTGAGAGAACTTGGGTATTAGATATTTATAGTCCGTCAACCCTCCTGGGTAACGATTCATTCAGGACCTCTCCACTCAGCATAGTAATTATGACGCTAATGACCGATTCAAACATCAGGCGGTAATTGTTGGCCTGGAGTGAGCAATTACCCTCCATCCCCTATATTTTGCGCTCCGCCTGTCTCTACCAGGCGCTCCTTCCTCTCAGTGCCCCTTTGTTTGGTTTGTTTGTTTGGTTGGTTTTAGGTGTGTTTGTTTGCTAACCCTTCTCTCATTAGATCTTCTCTTTGTTTCTGTCTGTCTGTCTGTCTGTCTGTCTGTCTGTCTGTCTGTCTGTCTGTCTGTCTGTCTGTCTGTCTGTCTGTCTGTCTCTCTGTCTCGCTTTCTCTCTCCGTCCCTCCACCCCTTTCTCTCTCTTTCTTTCTCCCTCCCTCTCCTCTCTCTCTCTCTCTCTCTCTCTCTCTCTTCTCTCTCTCTCTCTCTCTCTCTCTCTCTTCTCCCCCTCTCTCTCTCTCTCTCTCT
>NC_051421.1:20592150-20602150 GCF_015228065.2 Penaeus monodon | reverse complement strand
TTTACAAAATCTAGAAAGATTGTTCATGTTATAAGGTTGAGACGTAGTTGTGCAAGAGTGTTAATGTTATAAGTATATTAGCTGCCGCGGTTTCCAGTAATACATCCCATAAGAAAGGAAGAGTTCAGATCTTATTTACACACACACACACACACACACACGCACGCGAACACACACACACACGCACACACACACACACACACACACACACACACACACACACACACACACACACACACACACACACACACACACACACACACACACACGAGCGCGCACGCAAGGGCACGCGCGTGTGTAAGAATACCAGACGGAAATGATGATATAGGCAAATGACGTCAAATAAATTGCTTGTCGACCTGTATGCTTCTTACGACCATTGTCACGTATTTCTGCCAGCTTATCTAACCGGCAAATCTTATCTTCCTCAGGATCTCCCTCCTTCACTCGCCTCTTACGGTACACGCTACACCTGCACGACGCAAGAAAATAAGAATTTTTTAGCGATAATATTTCCGCTCAGCGTTCCAGCTGGTTCTTTGAGGGGAGCCCCAATCTCGGACACCCAGACACATATAGATAAACTTGCAAACACAAACACGCACGCACACACACACACACACACACACACACACACAAACACACACACAACACAAACACACACACACAAACACACACACAAACACACACAAACAGACACACACACACACACACACACACATCAAAACACACACAAACAGACAAAACACACACACACACACACACACACAACACAAACACACACAACAACAACACAAACACACACCAACACACACACAACACACACACACAAACACACACACACACACACACACACACAACACACACTCAAATACACACAAACAAACACACACACACACACACACACATGTATTATATTCACACATACACAGTGTTAAAAGCACAAAAAGGGAATGCCAGGTATGAAATGTTAAACTCCATATATTACTATTAAGAATCATAGTAACATAAAAAAAAAAATTATCGTATGACCTCTTACAATCGATAAAATAAGTTCATGATAACCGTCTGTTAGTGTTTTGAGAGGCGAATACAGCACACTCTGTTAGCGAGGTTGGCAGATGTACGAGTAGATGAAGTAGACGGGGTAGAGCGCGCGCGGGGCGGACGGACGACGCAGCACCCTCACTTATGCAGCGCTGTTCGGCCAGAGAGACGTGGTGTGCATCGGCGTCCGTAGTAAATAAAACACGAGACACTGTGTGCTTGATTTTTTTTTATTTAGTAAATTCTCTCTCTCTCGAGGGAGAGAGAGAGAGAGAGAGAGAGAGAGAGAGAGAGAGAGAGAGAGAGAGAGAGAGAGAGAGAGAGAGAGAGAGAGAGAGAGAGAGAGAGAATATAATTTGTTTGTCTCTTTTATAGTTGCATGTCATGTTCTCCTTGTTATTGTATCGTCATGTTCCGTGATATCACAATGCTTGTTTTCATTTTCTTTATTTCGCTTACACGTCTTGAATCTTTTAATTTCTAAATTAATATAATTGATATCTTTCTCCTCCATAACAATATCACATGACCCTTTTTCCTGTATTACATAGAACACTTCAACTCTTACATTTGTATGGATGAAGGGTCAAGCATTCTCAAAACCTCATGAATACATGAAACGTGTAAAGCGAGAGAGAGAGAGAGAGAGAGAGAGAGAGAGAGAGAGAGAGAGAGAGAGAGAGAGAGAGAGAGAGAGGAGAGAGAGAGAGAGAGAGGAAGAGAGAGAGAGAGAGAGGAGAGGAGGCGGAGAGAGAGAGAGAGAGAGAGAGAGAGAGAGAGAAGAGAGAGAGAGAGAGAGAGAGGAGAGAGAGAGAGAGAGAGAGAGAGAGAGAGAGAGAGAGAGAGAGAGAGAGAGAAGAGAGAGGAGAGAGAGAGAGAGAGAGAGAGAGAGAGAGAGAGAGGAGAGAAGAGAGAGAGAGAGAGAGAGAGGAGAGAGGAGACGAGAGGAGAGAGAGAAGAGAGAGAGAGGAGAGAGAGAGAGAGAGAGAGATACTGCACATGCACCCAGCACCCGCCAAAATACATACCGAGAGAGCATAACCAGAAAAGCTTGAGGGCGAAGGGAAGTCAGCGATCCATCATCAGCGCGGAGGCTTCAGGGAAGAGCTTCACCGGCGCCGCTAATCAGCAAACCCCAATTCGCTGAATCGGCTCTTTACTCGCCAGAATTCCAGGGATTGAGAAATGGAATCGATTCCCGGGCATTCGCGACTTCGCAGTGACGCCGCCGCTGGCACGTGATTGGCTGGGCGGTCGGCCTCTGCCCTCGTCGACCCCCCCCCCCCCCCCTTTCATGTTTCCCCTAAACCCTCTCCCTCAGTTCGCCGAATATTAAGAAGGGTAATCATGTATGAATTCTTGAAAAAACACAGTTTCGTTTTTCTAGTCTCGAGACTTGTGGATGACACGTAAGTGAATTGACTAAAACATGGCAAGTTGTCGTAATGGCGATTATTATTTAAGATAATTTCATCTCTTGCTCGCAGCGTGTGTGTGTGTGTGTATGTATGTATACATATATATATATTCCCTCGGAAGATGAACTATCCATACTATGATGATGAGGAAGGTTTTGGTGGTATATGTATATGCATATGTATATGTATATTTATTAGTATATATACACATATTTATTTATAACCCCCCCCCCCCCACACACACACACCAATATGTATATATCTAATCTAACACACAAATAAACACACACACACACACACACACACACACACACACACACACACACACACACAACCAACACACACCACACACACACACACAGGTCTATATCCTTTTACCTCATTATAATTCTAAAAATACCTTATTACAGAGATTGTTGTGAAACCTCCAATTCAATTATTATATAATGGTAAATTGGGCCTTCGCTGCAGCATGTGGGACAAGAGCGAGAGCAACGCAACGCCGCTTGATGTCGACTCAAAACACCTGCGAAACCAACAGGTGTGGTGATGCTCATAACCTGTTTATAAGGTTAACGCTCCACCTCTCTGCTGGCAGAATATTACACGTATAAACATCATGTGGAGGAGGAGGAGTAGGAGGAGGAGGAGGAGGAGGAAGAGGAGGAGGAGGAGGAGGAGGAGGAGGAGGAGGAGGAGGAGGAGGAGGAGAGGAGAGAGAGAGAGAGAGAGAGAGAGAGAGAGAGAGAGAGAGAGAGAGAGAGAGAGATAAATAGCTAGCTAGAGAGAGAGATAAATAGCTAGCTAGATAGATAGATACATAGAGAGAGATATGTATCTATAGATATATAGATACATATGATCTGTATCTGTTATTGATCTTTCTCTACACTTGTTCGCCTCGGTGCTGCGTGTAATCACATTTAATGTAATACATTGGCTCTACACTGATGCTCACTGCAAATTCATTACTTTCATTATTATGTCAATTAACATTGCGTGTGGGCTAAGTGGACATACATTTATGTATAATTATGCCCGTGTGCGTGAGTCTTCTTACATGTGTGTAAATGTATATTTATGTACGAATGAGCGGGACAGTCCTGTCTTTACATATATGCAATTATTTTGGATGTGTCTTCAGCCGACATGGTTGATGTGAATGCATATATTTCCACATAGCAGTTCTTTTTATTCTTAAAAAAGAAAAAGGACTACTGTGTGCAAACATATGCATTCACAAAGAAGTCCATTTTTGCAAGTAATGAGTGACTTGATATTTCACTGCATTACATTATCTTCTTAATGAAGTGCAGGTATAAAAGGTCTGAAAATTTTGCATACTTGGATTTATGTTGCAAACTGCCACCGTCCTTTTTTACTGTTGCTGATGTCATTCTCCGTAAAATATATAATACACGATGACACTGGCCGCCATTTCTGCTCAAAGCTTCCGCCCACAACTCCGCGTGGGCGGCGAGTGAGGGCGTGAGGAGGCGTGAGAACCTGGACAGCAGAAAGGTAAGGGGAAAGGGCGCGGGCCGAGTGACTGACCGCACTCGAATCGGCAAGATTATTCATAAAATCCTCCCGCGTCCAGCAAAAGGTTGTGCAAAATTGATGAAGCAACAACCCAGGCTGGTGTGCATGAGTGTGGTGTGTGTGAATGCGTGTGTGTGTGTGTGTGTGTGTGTGTGTGTGTGTGTGTGTGTGTGTGTGTGTGTGTGTGTGTGTGTGTGTGTGTAGTTGTTCTGGTCTGAAGGTGTGTGTGTGTTGTGTGTGTAAGTGTGTGAGTTGGAGGTGGATGTTGTTGTGCGTGGTGATGTGTGTGGCTGTGTGTGTTTGTGTCGTTGTTTGTTTGGGTGTTAAAACTATCAAACACATTTAAAAGTCACCACTGTCGATTCACACAGCCTGCAATGGACTTTTTAACAAGCAAAGATCATGCCTACTGACAAAGATGTGCTCGCACTTACCCTGCCACATAGTCACATTTTTTCCATTTAGCGAGTGTTAACAACTATCAAACCTACATTTCCATAAGGATCGGCAGCGACGTCACAACAGCCTGCAAATGGAAACTTAAAAAAAAGAAATAACTCTAAAAATCTTTTGTTCAGGTCTTAAATCCATCCATTCTTTTGATACAGACATCCAAATATCTGTATAACCCCGCACCAAATAGATAATGGCGCGGGTTTATCAATTTTATTCCAGAGACACCGACAGCTACCGTCTAACCTGCTGGAAGCACTAAAATCAAGGACAGCATCAACAGCATTGGCAACATGCACTAGTAGTATACATTAATAACGGGGCTCAAGGGGTCATGCGGAGCGAGTAAGGTTGAAAGGCCAAGGGATGAGAGCCCCCCCCCCCCCCTCGTCCTCTCATCTCCGCAGATCCACGCTGTCTCTGGCCGCTACGTGGTCAGGGAGAAGCAGATCCACGTTAACATTTTTTCTTGTAGGTTTTCCACTCCCATAAACCGTCTGTATCTCGCGTCTGAGCACCGACGAACCAGATAAACCGTGCTGTATGAAGTAGAATGCTAGTAGTTGGTATTTATTCATGAGCCTTCTTTCTCTTCCCTCCCCTCTCTGTCTCTCTCTCTTTCTGCCGTCCCTTTTGTATTCGAAAAGTTCTTTCTGAAGTAACTTATCGCTAGCATACACACAACTCCTCGCCGTCTCAGCGGACGCGAGACACTTGCACTCTGCTCTGCACTGGCCCGGTCTGGTACGCCCTTCATCTATTTAACATCCGACGCATCCTGTTTGTGCAAGTAAATCAATTATCACTCGATATTTCCTCTCACGCTGGGACCCTCTCTGCCCCCCCCCCCCGTCCGCGGGAGGGTCAGCGGGCGAGGATTACCCTTCTTATCTTGATCCGCACAAGGACCCCCTTTACACCGAATTACGCACTGCACGTTTAACTTTTATCTCACGCAATGTTAATTTTTTTTCTTGCAGTTTTTACCCTGTATCTTTTCTCACCACTACGTTCGTTCTCGCTCATACTTTCACTGCCATTTCATCCACATTTCCCTCTTCGATCATCCTTTTTTCAGCGATGGCTTCCTCTCTTTTTCTTCATCTACCTTTCAAGCCTTCTCACAAGCCTCTCCCGCTGCCTCCGCCCACACGCGGCGCCTCCCACGACCACCAAATATCACACACACACACACACACACACACACACACACACACACACACACACACACACACACACACACACACACACACACACACACACACACACACACACACACACACACACTGTAAATACCCACGCACACGCCATTGCTGTTTCCGATGCATGAGCATTTACTCCTCCCACGTTGGGTAAAACTATACAATTTTCTTTCTATACGGTTTTCTTCTCCTCCGTTCTTTTCCTTGTCCTATTAGTTTTGTTAACCTGCGAAACTGATCACTGAGTTTAATAACAGCGTGTACATTATCTGTGTTGTTCATGGGATCTACGATTTATATGTAAGGAAATCTAACCGGAACTGGCGACGTACGAACTGCGTCGAACTCATATTTTGAAATGTGTAACGCGTTGTTTCTATTCTAACATAATCTTACTTACTGTAACAATTTTTACTTTTACTCTAAAATATTACTAATTTTGGCACAAGCTAGCGGAGAAGATAACGCAACTTCAAGTTTTATTTCCTAATATATTTAATTAACCCGAGTAATGGTATAATTTATCGAGGACGGATGAACTTTGTACCCAGTGACACTCGATGCATGCTTGCTCCCCCCACCCCCTCTCCCCTCCCACAAGAGTGCCAGCATGTTTGTGTGTGAGGGAGTCCTGACATACAGAATAGTTCGGAAAATTCAGTTCTATAGTAAAAAAATAGGTTTCTTTTCGTGTTAATCGACTGTCTACTAAGAAGATAAGTGACAGAATTCCTTGGATTCAGACGATCGCAGGTGCCTGCACATGCCTGACGTGCAAGTCTGATGACGAGAGGCGCGGCTGCCGGCTTGTGCAAAAGTTGAGGCCTCTACTGTGCGCTCTGCCCTCACTCTCGCTCTCCTCGCAGCATCATACACAAACCCTAACGCTCCTGATCTCATCCTCAACCTACGTGCCAAACTCAGAGCTTTCTTACCCAATCCTTTCTACACTTCCTTACCTCCCACACTCATCCTCCAGCTCACCCTCACAGCAAAACCTTGCAATTAGCCAAGGCCTCGACCCTCCGCTTCCCACACGCTCGCGGACAACAACGCCCCCCCCCCCCCTTTCTCGACTCCTCTGCTTCGCCGGGTTCTTGCGACATCATGACACTTCCGGTAAGGCGCTTCCGTGCTCCAGGGAGGCTGAGCGCTGCCCTGCCCCGTTCACCCATGCATCTGCCTTTGTTCACACTCCATTGTTCAAAACTGTAGTACTAATTTTAATAATGACACGTGGATCCTGTTACTATTCACCATTACTATCAACCGCCGTAACCTTGGGCTCATGAATAGCAAAACATTCCACCGTGTTGAGAAATTGACACAAAAAACCCGTTACGGACTTTCAATAAATTTCTTTTGAGTTAAGTGGGTTTCCCTGCTAACTTTGCTCATATGTTCTGGGGGAGCGTCAGCATAATATTCATTAGAACCACAGACACTGAACAACAACAAAATGAGAAGATGGTCATTCAAAACTTCCTATTCGCCAGTAATTTGATAACTACAGTAGCGTCGCCAGTAATTACATATATGACTTGGCGTGAATATCATGCAAGTCATTATTACAAGCAAAGATGAATAATAAGAGCATGAATTAAAAGAAGAGAACAAATAATGATAAAAACAGTAATGACATAACATTATCATTGAGTTCAACGACAGCAATAATAGAGTAGTACTACTTTCTAACCACTAACAATAGTGACGATGATAAAATAACAAAAACTACAATAATAATAATAATAATAATGATAATAATAATAATAATAATAATAATAATAATAATAAAATAATAATGATGATGATGACAGATAATAATAAATAATGAAAAACATAAAAAATGGTAATAAAACACCCATCAAAAAATCCTCCTCCTCATATCACATCCAATGGTCACCACCCACCCGCCATCTCCGAAACCAATCAAAGGCCACATCTCGTAGTCTAAGAACCCTCATAAAGGATCATTCCCCTTTCCCCCCTTTCTAAGCGAGGGCGTCTGCATGCGAACTTCTTTTTATTTTTTTTCCATCATTGTATTTTTATTTTCTGGTCTCCACAATATGGCAAAATAAGAACCCTTTTTCTACCTTGTGTTCCTTCCCCTCCCCCTTTGCCACGGGCACATCGGCCATGAAAATATAATGAGGAGCGGTGAACAGTGTACCAACACCAACAACGGATTCACTCTAACGGGGTAATGCGCCAACGCTCTAACGCAACTGTAAAATAAGTGTTGCCGGCGCATTCATGTTTAGAAAATCCTCTAAACGGGAAGCCTCTGATGCTAATGGCCTAATGAAATAAGTAGGAATATGTAACTATGCCTCGTAGAAATAGTATAGTGAGAGTTCCTTGTAACGGTTGTTGGTAGAGGGAAGGTAACTGTTCAGTAATGGAAAGCTCGGGTGAGATTGAACGCCACAAGACCCAAGAGATCATGTTGTGAAAATATGTCCCCTCTTGTCATTAAAGTATAGCCCAACTATGAATCAGCTAAGAACTATATGGCAACCATGAACGGAAATGACAAAGGCTTTATAAATCATGACGTGAAATAATTACCAAGGAACTGTGTGTATTGGCAAATAATCGGACAATATCCAGCCCGTTATCTTGTTCACAGGACTCGTGGGATCCGCTAGCGACGCTGCCAGGCGCACGATGTCCGCTCTAGCTTTCAATTTAAGGAGAAACGCGAAAAGACACTGTAAGTAGAAGATAGACTTTCATTTAAGTGATTATCAGCAGTAATTTTCTAGGTGAAAAATCAGAAGACAAGTATCCATTAATCACGTGACCTTGTCCATGTAAAAACTTGAGGTGGTGGATCAATGGCAGTGGTACCAACCTTGCCGGGAAGCGTGCTGGACTTGTTGCCCGTCCCAACCTCCTCCTCCCATCCTTTGTTTGCCACCCTGTCAATCGTGCCAGATAAACGTCGCCAATAATCTAATCAGCTGAGCGCATCTAAACAATTGCAAGGCTCACGAGTCGGTGTCTGGAGTGAAGTTTTCGCCGACTTTAAGAGGCTTAGGTGGGCCTCTTATACTGGAATTGGCTACTATATTACAGACAATCCGGAGAGTTTTAAGCTTGTACAAATACGCTTAGATTTGTAAACTCGCAAAAAGAAGAATTTTTAAGCGCGTAAGCGAATTCCAGCGTTAAAAATAATGTTACACGTGTGGCATTTAAACGTGTGTGTCGAGGGGAAAGGAGATAGTGTAAAAATATAAATGGAAGACATTACTCTATGCTTCATAAAAAAATCAGTAAAAGAAGGTATTTATTGTGTAGTACATTCATGATCGTCAATTAAGATATCGATTTGATAAGGAAAAAATATAACCGGAGCATAAAGCCTGTTTTCCTTCACGTAAGTACAGAGAAAGAAACGAGAGGACAGTATTACAACGGCAAGAACGCCAAGAGAAAGCATTCTTCCACAGAAACCGAAAAGAAGAGAAAATTCGCGGGACGAGAGAAAAAAAGAAAAAAAATTCCCCGAGGCGTGAAGACTGACTAGCTTACATCAACAGAAGACGAGCTCGTGGCAGCCTGAGGAATAAAGCCCGACCCCGCCGCGGCCGCTCGCTTATCCAGGAGCAGGAGAGGACACGAAATGCCATTTGTCAGCGCGAGTAAACGGCTAAACGGGAGTTAAAACAAGTAAAGGATTATCGGGAGCGAGGATGATCGAGCGACGCGGAGGGGCGTGTGGAGAAGAGGGAGGGGGAGGGAGAGGGGAAGGAGATGGCGGGGAGGGGGAGGGAGAGGGGGAAGTGATGGTGGGGGATGGGGAGGAGAAGGGAAAGGATTGATGGGGGATGGGGAGGGAGAGGGGAAAGGGTTGATGGGGGGCAGGGAAGGGGAGGAGAGAGGAGAGTGAAGAGAAGCATTATGGCAGGCTTCAAGAGGAGGCCTTATGTGTAGGACCATTATCCCTTCCCTCTGTTATGCGAGAAGGCTATTGTCAGGAGGGTGCTCAAAGATTGTTTAAGTCAGTTATTGCTTGTCATTAGAATGATAATAAATAAAGGTCTCTACGTCACAGCGTCAAGTCTTTATCATGGCACTGTGTTAAGAGGGCATCGTCTGACTTGCACGAAATATATTTCTAGATGATACACAGAAGAATGAGCTTAATTTCCTTTCCATTACAGACGCTGACAATTTTAATAAGACGGGATGGTTCTGGCTATCATTCTCTCTTCTCTCTCTCTCTCTCTCTCTCTCTCTCTCTCTCTCTCTCTCTCTCTCTCTCTCTCTCTCTCTCTCTCTCTCTCTTCTCTTGTGTGTGTGGTGTGTGTGTGTGTGTGTTTGTGTCGT
>NC_051421.1:20584650-20587150 GCF_015228065.2 Penaeus monodon | reverse complement strand
AAAGGACAATACTAACTTCCTTCCATTACGTCCGTAAGTGCAATATCTATTTCCCCCCTATGACTGTTTTGTGATTATTGGCCTAATTATTTTCCTTTTTTTTTTAGGTAGTATGTATACGGGAAAAAATATAAAACGGCAAAGTGGTGGCATGTGACTGGGATCATAATGGAACATAATGCTCTTAGTTGTAGGCTGTTGCATTACCATTTTGCTTGGGCTGCCTCCTCCTCTCTCTTCCCCTCCTCTCACTCACCCTCCCCCCTTCCCCTTCCCCTCCTCTCACACCTCCTTCCTCCTCCCCTCCCCTCCTCTCACTCCTCCTTCCCCCTCCCCTCCCCTCCTCTCACTCCTCCTTTCCCTCTCCCCTCCCCGCCTCTCACTCCTCCTTCCCCTCCACTCCCCACTCCTCTCCTCCCTAAATATAAAAGGTATTTGAAGACGACCAAAAGAAAATGAAGAGAGAGAAATGAGTCAGAATACCCCAGTTAACTACGACACAGAGCCAACACTATGTATGCAAGGAAAAGATATTGAAAAATATACACGTTAACCCTTACCGCAACCGGCCCTCGACCTCCCCTTTTACTTCCTGTCTCTGCACTTACCTGGACACGAACAAGTGAGGGGTGAGTGTTACCTGACACGAGGTCAAGAATCCGCCGCTTTGGGAGGCGAATCTTGCACTGTGTCATATTACGGCAAATCTTTCCAATGATTATATAGTTTTAGTCACGTATTTCTCTCTATCTCTATTTCCCTATTGGTCTAAACAAGTCTGTCTATTATTCTCTCTACATATATATATGTCAGTTTACATCCTCATCATTATCATTATTATTATTACCGTTCTAATCATTATTATTATTTTCATTATATCATCAGTATTATTAGTTCATTATTATTATTATTATTATTATTATTTTATATATATTATTGTTATTATTATTAATTATTAATATATATTAATATTATTAAATTAATTATTATATATTAATAATAATAATAATAATAATAATAATAATAATAATAATAATAATTATTACTATAATAATAATAATAATAATAATAATGATAATAATAATAATAATAATAATAATAATGATAATAATAATAATAATTAATATGATATAATTATTATCATATATATAATAATGTATAATAATAATATAATAATAATAATATTATTTAATACAAATCAATCATTTATTTTTATTATTATTATTGTTATTATTATTATTATTATAATAATTATCATTATTTATTATCATTATTATTATTATTATTATTATTATTATTATTATTATTAATATTATTATCAATATTACTGTATTATCATTATTATTATCATAATAATAACAACAACAACAACAACAACAACAACAACAACAACAGCAACAACAACAACAACAACAACAACAACAACAATAATAATAATAATAATAATAATAATAATTATTATTATTATTATTATCATTCTCATTGTCATTGTTATCATTATTGTCCCTGTTATGGTCATTATCATTATAATTATCATTATTATCATTATTACTATGGTTATTAACATCATTATCTATGTGTATGCATATGAGAGAGAGAAGGATAGTGATTAAATACCCTCTCTATTTTATTTGGGCAATCGTACTATTAAACTCCTCCCCGACAAGTAAATCTCTAGTGAATTTAAACCACTAGACTATTAAAGTTTAAATGTCTACCAAACTCTGCTAACTCCATTACAATCCCAATAATGTACTACGTGTGTATTGTATTGGAGAGTTATCTTAAGTGGCAGTTCAAGTAGATGTCATGTGTCTTCACTTTTTTTAGTGTCGTTTAAGTATAGATTAGTAGAAAATTAAATAATGTAATAAAACATTATTTAATTTTCTACTAATTTCTTGACTCTTGAGTTCATTTTATTTTACTGCAAATATTTTTTTAAAAAATAATTTTTGAATTCATCTTATTTTCTTGCAGAGATTTTTATTTATTTATTTATTTTTTGAGTTCACTTTATTTTATTGCATATATATTTTCTCATTTCAGATTTTTTTTAAATTATTTTTTTTAAATTATAATTTCCCCCCTTTTCCTTCCATCTTAATCCTGAATTCACCTTCTTTCATAAAATTATTATTTTTTTTTCGTTTTTTACTTCTGGTTCACATTCATTTTTATTTCAGCATCAGTCCTCGTCCACAGTTAATCCCCGGAATCCGTAATAGACAGGAAGTAATTATCTATTTAAAAAGCTGCGCTATCTACGCGAACGACACATGGCAGCCAACACTTTGCTTTTAATTATTCGGTTTATTTATCATCCTTACGTTAAATTATTCTATTAATATCCATTTTTCTTACGTTTTTTTCTTCATTAATGTGTATATTTTTAATTCATTTCATTTCGTATAGTTTAATTTAATTTGACTGATTTAGTTTTATATGATTTGGCATAATATTGTTTTTATTTGATTTGAGTTAATGCCGTTTTATTTTA
>NC_051421.1:20569650-20574650 GCF_015228065.2 Penaeus monodon | reverse complement strand
AAAGTTGGCCTTCGCTGAGCCTAAAGCAGAGTGCGAGTCCGGCTGCTCGGGGACACGGTGGGGGGGGGGGGTGTAGGAGAGAGGGAGAGAGGAGAGAGAGGGAGAGAGGGAGAGAGGGAGAGAGGGAGAGAGGGAGAGAGGAGAGAGAGAGAGAGGGAGAAGAGGGAGAGGGAGGGAGAGAGAGAGAGAGAGAGAGAGAGAGAGAGAGAGAGAGAGAGAGAGAAATAAGATAGAGAGATAGATAGAGATAGATAGAGATAAAGATAAAGAAGGGTAGTAGGTGGGAGTAGTAGAGAGAAGATAAGAAGAAGAGAAGAGAGAAGAAAGAGAGAGAGAAGAGAGAAGAAGGAGGTAGAGTAGAGAGAGAGCGAGAGGAAGGGAAGTAGGGAGTGAGGGAGAAGGAGAGAGAGGCGCCGCTCTTACGGGATTGTGCAATGATACAAATCTAAGTGAATTACTTCGCCAGGCATTGCGTTTGTGATGTTGAACATTCATATACCTTGGTTTGTCCTTCAACGTAATGTACTTCAGTATTTACTAACCTCGTTTTTTTGTATATATATATATATATATATATATATATATATATAATATATATATATATATATATATATATATACATAGTTATATGTGTATATATATATACAGACTATATATATATATATATATACCACATATATATATATATATATATATAATATATCGCATATCTACTATGCTATGTTGTTTGTCTGCTTTGTAGTGTGTGTGTGTGTGTGACTTAGTGTGTGTTTATGTGTGATGATTATGTATTATATGTATATATTATGTGTATGTTTTATTATTATTATTATTATGATTATATTATGTAAGTTAGTATGTATGTATTATGTAGTATATTATATATTATTATTATATATTATATATTATATATATCATATATATATATATTATATCTAACTATACTACATCATACCTATCTCTATATTATCTATCTACTCTATCTACATATACTATCTAATCATATGTATTATTATATCTATATAGTATATTTTACATTATCATATTGTATTTTTCTATGTTTATTATCTACTTGTTGTATGCATGTATTATTGATTAGTATGATATGTATAGTATGATTTGTCTTTATTCATGTCATTATTTAACTATAATATATATGGAAATTCTTACATATATATGATATATACATATATATTTATTATGTATATTTATGTATGTATGTTTATTATGTTTTATTTTTTGTTTCTTTTCATTTCTCCTTTTTCTACACCCACCACACCACACATACAATACTCACCCCATCACTCCTTCACATCCCCCCCTCCCTCTATCTATTCTCTCTCTCCTCTCCTCTCTCTCTCTTTAGTTTTCTTTCTATCTCATTTCCACTCTCTATCTGCTATCTATCTTTCAATTCTCCCCCCTCACCCCCACCCGTCTCACATTATCTGTCTATTTCGATCTCATTCAGCATCTTTTCAGTATGTCTCTTCGCTTCTCTCTCTGCTCTCTCCTCTCATCTCTCGTCTCTCTCGTCTCTCATCCTCATTCTCCTCCTTTATCTACTCTTCTTCTCTCTCCTCTCTCTTCTCCTCTCTCTCTCTCTCCTCTCCTCTCTTCTCTCTAGCTTTTCTTCTTCTTCATCATTTCCATCTCTTTCCATTTCTCTTTCCACCGCTCTCCGTCATATATAACCCCTGGTCGTGTGCGAAGAGAATTTTATTGGAGTATTTCTGGTATTTCATGTGGACATTTTAAAGTTATTTAGAAAGCCAGGACTGTTGACAATGTATCATGCAACGTATGTGTGGTTTTGTTCCGCATGCCCTTTAAATCTATCTTTTTTCACCCTGCTCGTTTCTCTCTGCCTCTGCCTCTGTCTGTCTGTTTGTCTGTCTGTGTGTTCTGTCTGAGTGTGTCGTGTGTTGTGGTGTCTGTCTATTTGTCTTCTGTCTGTCTATTGTTCTGTCTGTGTGTGTGTCGTCTGGTGATGTGTCTGTGTGTGTGTGTTGTCTGTCTATTGTCTGTCTGTCTGTCCTTTTGTCCTGTCTTCTTCCTGTCTCCTGTCTGTCTGCCTCTGTCTGGTCCTGTCTGCCTCTGTCTGTCTGTTTGTCTGTCTGTGTGTGTGTCTGTCTGTGTGTGTTCTTCTGTGAGTGTGTCTGTCTGTTGGTGGAGTCTGTCTCATTTGTCTCTCTTCTGCTGTCGTCTCTTCGTCCTGTCTGTCTCGCCGCTTCTGTCTGTCTGCCTGTCTCTCTCTCTCTCTCTCTCTCTCTCTCTCCTCTCGTCTCTCTCGTCTCATCTCCCCGTCTCTCTCCTCTCGTCTCTCCTCTCCTTGCTCGTCTCTCTCTCTCTCTCTCTCTCTCTCTCTCCTCTTCTCTCTCTCTCGTCCTCTCTCTTCTCTCTCTCTCTCTCTCTCTCTCTCATCTCTCTCTCCTCCTCTCCTCTCTCTCTCTCTCTCTCTCTCTCTCTCTCTCTCTCTCGTCCTCTCTTCTCTCTCTCTCTCCTCTCTCTCTCTCTCCTCTCTCCTTCTCTCTCTCTCTCTCTCTCCCTCCTCTTCTCTCTCTTCTCTCTCTCTCCTCTTCTCTCTCCTCTCTCTCTCCCCTCTCTCTCTCTCTCCCCCTCACTCTCTCTCTCTGCCTACCTACCCCACTTCTCTGTCCCTCCCTCTCCCCTCTCTCTCTCGCCTCCTTCCTCCCTTCCCCCCCTCCCACTCCCTCCCTCTCTCTCTTCCTCCCTCTCTCCCTCCTTCCTTCTCTCCCTCTCCCTATTTCTCGCTTTTCTTCCATCACTGCTGATGCAATACCTCCACTTCAGCGGTATTTCACCATGTTCAGTGAGTTATCCTCTTGAATTGCGCCTCTGATGGACTTTCCCTCTTTGGGGCGCCCTCCCCCTCCCTCCCTCCCCCCCCCACCCGCCTCCCTTCCCCCCTCCCCCTCCCTCCCTCCCTCCCTCCCTCCCTCCCTCCCTCCCGTGACAGACCCATCACCCTGACAAGACCTACCTTCCTCCCTCCTTTTTGCTGCGGCCTCCCTCGTCTTGCCCTGACAACCCTGACTGGCCCTGTCCAGCCCCATCCCCCTTGCCTTTTCCCTTTACATTCTTTCATGTTCCTGTATATCCCTTTTGTCAGTGTCCAGCGCACCCATTAACATGCGAGCCCTCCCGCTATGCTCCTCTCTCCATATATTTCAATCTTTCTATCAACTCCCCTCGTGTTAACACCGCCTCTATCAATTCCAGCCCTACTGGAGAGAGCGCTTATGCCAACATGCAACTTTTCCCCTCCCTTCGCTCCCCATTACTGCCCCTTAGATCTTTCCCCATCGAATGGCCCCGCCCCCGCCCCTGTGCCCCTCTTGCGATTGTTTATTTCCATCCAGCGCCCCCTCTTTCAACCTCGTCGTAACCTCTCCATCATCAACCTTCCGAATTCCAGTGTTCTCTTTGCAATGTCTTATGTTCCACCTTTCGGAACGGTGCGAACTCTTCAGCCCTTGGAAACCCCTTCCGTTATTGGCTTTTCACCGGTCACTTCCCTAGAGTGGTAAGCTTCCACCACCAACCTTCCATCACTTCGATACCCTTCGCTATCTCACCTAATATCAGTGGGAAGTATTTCACTGTCAGTCTTCTATCAGTTGGAAACCTTTCACACTCTATCCCCCCATAAGCTGAAAATCCTTCAGTACCAACTTTCCATTGATTGGAACATTTTAACATCAACCCTCCACCATTTGAAAACCTTTCAACGCCAATCTCCAACTGCAAACCCTTCACCACCAACCAAACCCTCTACCACTATCAGCTGGATGCATTGCACTACCAACATTCCATCAACTGCAAAATTTTCCACAACAAACTTTACATCCATTCCATAACCTGCCACCACAAACCTTCCAGCCATTGCATAATCTTCCACCAACCACCTTTTCCATCGGTCGCTAAACCTTCCAGCACCATCTTCCCTCCACCGCGAGACCTCCCAGCACCAACTTTCCGCCGCCAGCCTTCCATTAACTGCAAAGACTTCCATCACCATTAACGCCCCCCCCCTCTCCCCCCTCCGCCCCCATGAGCCGTCTGTACATGCAATAACCTCCTCTAATTATGCTGCTATTCATCCGCCTCATCTTGTCTCTCTGTTCGTCTCTTCCGATCTCTCCTTCGCCCTTTCCTTTAACGCACTTTTTATCCATTTTCTCGCCACACCCCCTTTCCTTTCCTTAACTTTTTATCACAATTTATCCGTATTTCTTTTATGCCCTCTCTTTATTCTCGTTTGTCTCCGTCTGCCTCCATCGTAATTACAATGTTTCCGTTTTTATCTCTTAATAATTGATTAATTTTGTCTTCCCTCTCCCTCTCATCTCTCTTTTTCTCAGGCATTTATTTTCATTCCTTATTATCATCACCAATTTCCTTGCTGCCAAGTGTGTTATCACCAGTTTCTCTTACTCTCTTTCGCACTGATGTCCACACTTGATTTAGTTCTCTTTATATTTGGTATTCTTTGCGCTTCTGTGTTTCCCCTTTTCTTCTTGCATTGTGTGTTTGTTTCTTCTTCGCTCCCCCCCCTTCCTCTTCCCACTTTCCTTCATTGTCTTCTCTCATCTTTGTTCTCTTTCCACTTCTTTATTATCTTCGTTACCCCCGTTCTCCCCCCTCTTCTCTTCCCCCTCCTACTTTTCTTATTTCCCCCTCCCTCATGTCGTCCTTTCCCTCCTCCTCCTCCTAATATACCTCCTCTTCCTCTTCTTCTCTCTACTTCTTCCTCTGTTCTTCCTTCTTTCCCCTTGCTTCTCCTTCACTTTCTCCCCCTCTTCCTCGACCTCTCCTTCTTACTCCCTCCTCTTCTTCCTCATGTCTCCTCTCAATCCTCCTCTCTCTAATCGTCTTCCTCCCCTTCTTCCTTTTCTCCCCTCGCCCCTTCTCTACCTCCTCCTATTCTTCCTCCTCTTCTCATTTCTTTCCCCTCGATTCTCCTCTACCTCCCCCTC
>NC_051421.1:20549650-20557150 GCF_015228065.2 Penaeus monodon | reverse complement strand
GGTAAAGATTCATAATCAAATAAAATTGTATTTAATGACCAGAAGCCATAACACACCTGCCAATGAAAAGATCTCGAATTAATGCAGCTCATTTGAGGTCAGACGCTAAGCAGCCCAGCTTTTATGCAGCTTTGATCCTTATCAACCAGTACGCAGAGGCGATTTTCTCTTGTCGCTGACCGCCGCACATGAGGGGGATGCTGAGGGAATGAAATAAAAATCAACTCATCTGAAAACTCTAGTTCAGTCTTTTATCTTTTCGATTCTCATTCTATTCGAATATTTTCATATTCGAGGCTGTAACGTACCGTGCGACTTCCGTTCTTATAAACGAGAGTGCAGAAAATTAAACGAACAGAAGTGAGTAAGAAAGACAGAAAGATAAAAAAGTGAAAAACACGAAGCTTTCACATTCATGAATGACACATGTCGAGCCGTGTAGCGCATAGCTCTGGTTCGTCGGATCTTGGCTGTCGGTTAAACCAAACGAATAATATACGTGTTTATTCACTATTCAGGGATGCAGCGAGGAAATCTCTTATTCATTTTAGCGTGGTGGCCAGAATGTGTTGACGGCACACAATTCTGAAGTTTTTCTCCTTTCTCTCCACTTTTTTCTCAAAATAAATATTTTTACGGGAAAGGACGTTATCACGAAGTAAATAAAATCCAATATCGAGAGTGACTGCAACAGACCCTGTATTTAAGAAAACCTATTAGAAAACAATGATCAATAAAAGGACTCATTTTCACATAAACTATTACTGCTTTGAAGTAATCATTTGCGACGGAAACTTCGCGGAAAGCTTGCCAAATGCCCCCAACCATTCACTCGGTATCGCGTTGAATTCTCAAATCAACAAGCATAATGTGGCGCTCATCGGACCACCAGTCGCTAGTAGTCTGAATCACAAATGTTAGAATAATTCCCCAGTCGAAATGACACCGCATTCATTTTGAATTTTGAATCTGCCGGACATTTTGGAAACTGAACCGTCAGGCTCGATGTCGAACGGGAAAAAGGCTTCTCCTTTCCACCTTTCTCTTCTTCGCCTTGTGTTCCGCATTCCGTCCCTCTTTCGTTCTCTCTCTTCGCAACACCGGCTGTCTCTTCGGCCGTCCACGACTATTGGTGTGGATCGAATTTTGTATGTCTGTCTGCGTGTCTGTAGGCCTGCCTGTCTGTTGGTCTGTCTGTCTGTCTGTCTGTCTGTCTGTCTGTCTGTCTGTCTGTCTGTCTGTCTGTCTGTCTCTCTCTCTCTCTCTCTCTCTCTCTCTCTCTCTCTCTCTCTCACACACACACACACACGTATGTGTGTGTGTGTGTGTGTGTGTGTGTGTTTGTATACGTTTACATTCTCGTGTATGTACATCTCTGTAAGTATGCATGTAGGGATGTATGCATATGCACAGATAAAATTGATAAATATCCCAACTGATAGATAAACAGAGGTATACAGTGAGAAGACAAGTAGAAGATACAGAAGCATATTCATTCATCTATCTGCCTGTGCCTACCGAATTGTTTTTATGTATTGATATACTGTTTTATATAAAAGTATAAAGTGAAATGCGTTTAAAATCTATACCCATGCGTCAGAGAAAATGCATTCTTTGCGCCCTCCACCTCTTTTCTCCTCACCTTTACCCTCCCCCATCTTCAGCTCTCCCCCCTACCATCAACCCCCACCCCTACTCCATCCACATTTAGGGTACAGAGGAAGAGTGTGAGAAGGACCAACTCTTTGAATATTTCACGAGAAGCTTCTGTTAAACTGCCGGCGACGTAGGGGCCCCCTTCCGTCCAGGTGCGTTTGTTGCATTACTACACTCACTCTGTTTTTTTTTTTTTAATTTCGCTTTGCATGTTTGTTTAAGCCTCGCAGATCGTAGCGTGCTAATGGTGCCTCTGAAGGGGATTTTGGCATGACCTGATTGTTCCCTGGTCTCGTCTCTGCCTATTCAGTTTCGTAAGTTGGTATGAGAGCATGAGTATACGTGTGCATGCTGGGTGTATGTGTATATGTAAAATGTACATATGCATAGACATATACAAATACATATACATATTCATATAAATGTAAATAGATATAGATATAGATATAGATATACTTATACATATACATACGCATATACACACATACACACAGGCATATATGTATATATGTATATATTATATATATATATATATATATATATATATATATATATATATATATATAATATATATATATGTATATATATATATATATAATATATATATATATACATATATATAATATTATATATATATATATATATATATAAACACACACACACACACACACACACACACACACACACACACACACACACACACACACACACACACACAACACACACATTTTTACGGATCAATCAAAGCAAGGTCAAGAGAATACAAGGTTATCCACCTCAGCTGCAGATGGATAGAGACATAAAATATTTAATTTGTTCAAAGGCAATTTCCATCGTTATACAGTAGTACATGCTGCAGGAATACACGAATGCTTGAAGACATCAACTGCAGTAAATGTAGATCGAATTTATTGCACCGCTGGCGACAGGATTTCAAATAGAGGGGCTCGAGCGATTGTTCGTGACGTCACACCCCAGACGCGCAGTAAACAACCAATTTTGAAACAGCCTGGACATACCTTGTGTTCTATTAGCCTTGACTCAGCGCGCCAATCCTAGTATATGGTACCTCGCTCAGGCCTATCCCAGTACACGCACACACGCGCACACACACACACACACACACACACACACACACACACACACACACACACACACACACACACACACACACACACACACACACACACACACATATGTACATGTGTGCGCGCATGTAGCATATGATACGAGCACGCACACATGCACACCCTTGGATCCCGATCTCCCTCTTTCCCGAGCGCCCATCATTACCTCTTCCTGCGCGGCCTTCGCTGTTCTCAGATCCCGCCGTCCTCCCTGTGTGAACGCGGCCGCCCTTTGTGATCAGCGACTCCGAAAGGGAAATGTTTATTGCCGTACAATTACAGAGTCAAGTAAAATGTTTGTTACCATACCATTATAAGCCACGACAAATGTTTATTAGTTGCGGGTTCAGTCTCTGCTACCCGGGCATTAGCGTCCATTTCTCGGACACTCTTTTAGTTTTCTTTATGCTGTTTTTTATTTCTTTGTCCTTTTTTTTCCCCTTTGTGATTCTAGCGTGAGTAAAGCCTCATTAGGCAGTGAAACAAATCTGGGATTGATATGCATACTCTGTCTGAGCTAACTCCCCAGCTATCTCCAAGCCACACGCAGTATAGATAAAAATTCCTTTGTAATATAACCCCTCCTTTCACCCCTCTCCCAAGACGGGCTACGCTGGATGCCAAAACACACAAACTTTAGACAATAAAAATCAAAAGTTCGCCACGAAATCAACATAAGCTAAAGTGCGTTATGATTCGCTTTTAATCTAATATGCAAATGTAATGAAACATTTATTCATTCAAAATCAACTTCGTCGGAGATGTTGGTGCTCAGGATGGTAAATCAAGAGAAATTATACAGTTCTGAGTTCAAATGCAAATCACTGTTTCGAATCAACTTGAAGATTACAATGAACTGTTGCTAAATAAAGGAACGCGACTGGAGAGATATTTATTAAAATATAAATTACAATTACAGCCCACAGTAATTACAACTATCATTAAGAAACTAAGAATATAAAATTATTAACCATTCCCGGGAAAATAAATAAATGTGTTACAATATTCCGACAGTGGCGCGTGACCATTCTGAAATGTATATCTCGCACAATCAATACAAACCTCTGTATTATGGTACAATATAAAGAGGTTTTGTGCAAGTGAGACGGTTCTTCAACATGCATTGTTTTTTTTTTACTTTTTTTCGGGATAATCATATCCATTTCTCTTTTCTTCGAATCACGCGGTTTTCTTTTTTTTTTTTTGGGGGGGGGGAAGATGCTGGTTATATTTGCGTTTGAGAAATGATAGCGATGTACAATGATCGCTTTTAGTTGCCTGAAATACGGGAAAATGAATATGATGTGCTTTAGGTTTTAAGCTTATAAGGCAAATGCAAACAAGAGACCAATGTTTTGCCGGAACAAAACAGTGGAACGTGACTCGCCATCAACCCGTCCAGGCACCTCCAGCAGACGCTATGAGGATCTAGTTATGAAAATCCATGTGTGCGTGCGTGCGTGCGTGCGTGTATATGTGTGTGTGTGTGTGTGTGTGTGTGTGTGTGTGTGTGTGTGTGTGTGTGTGTGTGTGTGTGTGTGTGTGTGTGTGTGTGTGCGTGTGTATGTGTGTGTGTGCATGTGTGTGTGCATGTGTGTGTGTATTGTGTGTGTGTGTGTGTGTGTGTGTGTGTGTGTGTGTGTGTGTGTGTGTGTGTGTGTGTAGGATCATGGGTCAACCACCCCATCAACTACATGATGTCAACATGGCGCCATGTAGTTCGTCACCGGTGATGCCACAAATGTGTATATATATATATACATACATATATCTATATCTATATTTATATCTATATCTATATCTATATCTATCTATCTATCTATCTATCTATCTATCTATCTATATCTATCTATCTATCTATCTATCTATCTATCTATCTATCTATCTATATCTATATATATATATATATATATATATATATATATATATATATATGGTGAGGATAAAAGAGAGAGCGAGAGAGAGAGAGAGAGAGAGAAACAAAAGGGGAGAGAGAGAGAGAGAGAGAGAGAGAGAGAGAGAGAGAGAGAGAGAGAGAGAAGGAGAGCGAGAGAAAGACGAGAGAGAGAGAGAGAGAGAAGAGAGAGAGGAGAGAGAGGAGAGAAGAGAGGAGAAGAAGAGAGAGAGAGAGTTAGAGAGAGAGAGAGAGAGAAGAGAGAGAGAGGAGAGAGAGGAAAGAGAGAGGAGAGATGAGAAGAGGAGAGCTAAGGAGAGTCAGAACTCATTCCTCGCGCGCAGACTGTGGCTGCGCTCGCAAGTCTCTCACCAAGAGGAAAGGAGCGACCTCGGGCAAGACAACGCGAAGGAGGCAAGAATACCGAAACTGTTAAGATCCGTTAGGCATAGTCTAATAAAAGTTAAGTTGTACTGCTTCCCTTACAGATGGACCGAAATGAACGAGGCGCTACATTTGAATTCAAACTAGAATTCCAGACGGTACATTTGAAAACTGATCAGACCAGTTACATATATATGATAAGGAGTTGAATGACGAAATAGCAGTTGTGTGTTGTGTGTGTGTGTGTGTGTGTGTGTGTGTGTGTGTGTGTGTGTGTGTGTGTGTGTGTGTGTGTGTGTGTGTACACAAATATGTATACACATTTATTTTTCTTGTGCTATCGATTAGTCAACCACCTCTTCGGGGGCTGCAACGTAAGTCCTGCGAAACACGATTTTGATAATTAGCATTTACTGATAGGATTCATTGCTAAAATCCTGTCATGTAGTATTCTTCCAGTCACAAGCAAGGAAGACTGAAGGGACGACGCAGAGGGCGAAGGAAGGGGTGGGTGAGGCCGTTTCCCTCAGCCACGGCATGTTTACCGAAGAGACAACGTTACCAATATACTTGTCCTTTCATCAAATCCGTCTAAATCAAAGGAATAACACAATGCCTTCAACAACAACAAAAATCGCAAAACAAACAAAAAACACAGAAAAACGAAACAGGCACAAACAAACAAACAAATAAAAATCCTTTCTTCACCTTCCCCTCGCCTTCGCCCCCCCCTCTCCCCCTCAGCCCGCACCTCCGTCGCCCCGTTGCCATTATTTATATGGCATAAAATTTTAGCTAATGGTCCGTTGCTGGTCCTATATTCCGGGTGTTTAATCTGGGCTGGAGAAAAGGTTAAAAAAGGGAGAAAGAGCAGTGGAAAAGAGAGAAAAAAAAGTCACAAAGTTGGTCCAAATATGCAAATTCCGTCGCTGAACTCGATGCTGAGTTTTGTGCTGAGGCAGAAACTAGTGATTGCGAGTGAAAATATGATAATATTTGATTAAGGGTTGAAGAAAATTATGCGAGAGCATAAAGAAGCTGTGTGATACACTAACATGAAAGGGAAGAGAGAAAGAGAGAGAGAGAGAGAGAGAGAGAGAGAGAGAGAGAGAGAGAGAGAGAGAGAGAGAGAGAGAGAGAGAGAGAGAGAGAGAGAGAGAGAGAGAGAGAGAGAGAGAGAGAGAGAGAGAGAGAGAGAGAGAGAGAGAGCGTGGGAAATGACAAGAAGTTGCAACAGTAGTGTGACTGAACAATTGACCTACAGTTTTGTCATGGCATAGATATGGACCGTGCCTACAGTGCAGAGACAGAGACAGAGAGACAGAAAGTCAAATACACAGACAGACAGATGGACAGACACAAACAGATAGACTTACACTGACAGACAAGGTGTCAGACACAGACACACAGATAGACATAGAGAGAGGAGAGAGAGAGAGAGAGAGAGAGAGAGAGAGAGAGAGAGAGAGAGAGAGAGAGAGAGAGAGAGAGAGAGAGAGAGAGAGAGAGAGAGAGAGAGAGAGAGAATAAAACTAAATAAACACGTGAGATCAGGGAGTAAAGAAGTGTCACGACAACACGGCCTTTGCATCACCGTGTCACAAGGGTTATTATTGCTCGCCACGCTTCACAACTGTCATGATTAAAGTCTGCCAAAAGAGCCCCTGTGGCGCTCGGCCAGACGAATCAATATGGCATGTCTAGCCAAGTGACTAACGTGACTAGAGTGAAGCTTTATCGATTACTAACAGCTCACGTGGTGGCAACACTACAACCTCGTCCACAATATTACACGGTTATATGTGTTGTATCAGGGGGTTGTGTTATCCAAGGTGTTCCTGTTGTGATAGGTGGCTCTCGCTCGGTTATTATTATCAAGTGGCTCTTCTCCTAAGTGGATCCTGTGGCTCTCTCGGATTCTGTTGTCCCAAGTGGCTCTGGTAACTAAGATGGTTAAGTCACCCCTAAGCGGCTCTCTCACCCTACCAATATGATTTCTCGGGATCTTTGTTATATGTCCCTTCACGTGCGGCGGTTGTGCTGTGTGGTTTTATTGTCTTTTTATTACGCACTTGCTACCTTGGGCGTTTCGTTATGGTATTGCTGCCTTATGGTTTTTCTTTTGTCGTCCAGATATTCCACCTCTTATCGGCTGATATCTTAGATTACATATCGTCACTTGTTGCAGGTGTGATACGAACGGGTATATATTATTTGATCTACGTATCGAATTTAATAATTAGCTGTTCCCCAGGAATGCCGATACGATTATTTTAGTTTCCCTGTCACTCCGTGTTCGTTACTCTCGCGTTCTTTATTAATCTATAATGAAATCACCGCAGGAATGATCAACAACGAAGCACCCAAGCCGCCGGTGCTTCACTCAGCAGCACCATATTCATCTTTAGCTTCACTTGCAGAAATAATCATCCCGTGGCT
>NC_051421.1:20544650-20547150 GCF_015228065.2 Penaeus monodon | reverse complement strand
AGTTACTCGTATATATATATAATATATATATATATAAAATATTAATATATATAATATAATTAAAATTTTATATATTATATATTTATTATATATATATTATTATATATATATATAAATTTATATATTATATATATATAATATATATATATTTTATGTTATCACAAAACCACACACACACACACACACACCCCACACACACAACCCACACCCCCACACACACACAAACACTACACACCACCACACACCCCACACCACACACGCACCACACAACCAACACATTATATATATATATTAAAATAAATATAATTTAATATATATATATTATGTATAAAATATATTAATATAATATATAAAATTTTATATATATAATTATATATATTATATGTATATAATATATTATATATATATATATATATATATAATTTTAAAATAATATATATTATTCAATAATATTGGGGTATATAAATGTAATATATTATATATTATATATATTTTATATAATATATATTTTTTTTTTAATATATATATATATATATATATATATATAAAATTTTAGTACACACACCCACACCACACACACACCACACACAACACACCACAACCCCACCACAACACACCACACCACACACACCACACACCCCACCACACACACAAACCACACACACACACCACACACCACCACACCATATGGGTGGTGGGGATATATTGTATATAGTATGTATGTAATGTATTCATCGATCTATTTTTCTATCTATCTATCTATCTTTATCTATCTATCTATTATCATTATCTTCTATTATCTATATCATTATAAAAAAACAGTATATGTATCTATGTATATATATTATATATATAAATATATATATATCATATATAATATATAATACTTATAAAATTATATATTATATTTAATATATATTTTTATATATTATAATATAAAAAATATATATATGTATTTCACAAACCACACCACACACACCCACACACCACACACACACACACACACACCCCACACACAAACAAGAACACCCCACACACACCATATATATTATTATATATATATATTATATATTATATATTAAAATAATTTTAAATATATATTCACATATATGTGTGTGTTATATAATATACATACATACTATATTATTATATATATATATATATGTATATATAAGTATATTAAAATATATATATTTTATATAATATATATTTAATTAAATTTATATTCACTATATGTGTGTGTAATATAAGGACAATATTATTTATTATATATATATTATTATATATATATTATATAAAATTTATTACCCCACACCACCCCACACACACACACACACACACACACACACACACACACAACACACACAACACACCACACCCCACCACCCACACCCACACACCACAAACACACCACACAACACACATAGGGGCATATATAATTATATAATATTATATATATATATATATATATATAATATGTACACAGAACCACACAACAAAGAACACACACACACACACAACCACACAAACCCCACACACACACACACACACCACACCACACACACAACACACCACAACACACACCCACATACACAAAGACACACACACACGCACACACACACAACACACACACACACACACCACACAACACACACACACACACACACACACACAACACACACAAAACACCAAAACACACACAAAACATAGACATATATATATTAATATATATATTTTATATATATATATATATATATAAATATATATGTACACAAACACACACACACACAAAGAAAACACCAACCCCCACACCACACACACACACCACACACACACACACACACACACACACACACACACACACACACACACACACAACATACACAAAGACACCCCACACACGCACAAAACACACACACACACACACACACACACACACACACACACACACACAAACACAAACACACACACAAACACACATATACATATATACATATATATATACATACATACATATATATATATATATATATATATATATATATATATATATATATTTTATATATATATCAACATATATACATACATATAAAAATAATACATATATATATATATATATATATTATATATATTAATTATATATATATATATATATTATATATATATATATATCCTGAGAGAAAAAAAGGAGAGAAAGGACTTACCGGCAGAAGAAATGTTTAAAAGAGCTGATTCAGCAGAAGACTGGAATTTCTTAGAGATGCCTGTTTGCCGAGGAAATCGCCGGTGAATTTTGTTAAAAGTAAATTCATGTTGCTTCAGAAAGGCAAGACGCTGGAGGATGAGAAATGTGAGCCGGGCGAAAGACATCTTCAATAGATCTTGGAGTTTTGTAGGAGAGAGGACCGGGGAGCGCTGAGGTAACTTTCAGCTGTGATGTATCGCAAAGACGCCATGCCATCAGCGGACAATGGGAGTCATGGTAATGGCGATGCCAGGG
>NC_051421.1:20519650-20527150 GCF_015228065.2 Penaeus monodon | reverse complement strand
CTGCGAAAGGTAATACCGTTTAACAACACCCCTCCCTTAATATAATGGGCGAATTCAACAATCATCGTATCAGAGGAGACTATATTACATACGAATGAAACACTGTAGGTGGTAGTAAGTGGGTTTATCGAATTAAATAAATTGGTTGACAAAATTATTAGATACGAAAGATTAGTTGTTTGGGGAGCAAAATGAAAATGTGTTACCCTTAAGAGAAATTCCCTACTTAACTCACTTTTAAAAGCATTTTTGATGAGGCGAAAAGTTAACTGTAGCAAGTTTATGATATATGGCAGCTTCTACCGACTTCCCATGTTATCGTAAATTAGAACGAAAGGATATCAAATAACACATTCTAAAAGCATTATATATACGCACGACATACCCTATGCTTTACAAGCCATACCAAATGTTGATTTAGAATTGAACCAATCATTGATAATAGCAGTATTTACCCAAAAAATAATAAAAAATTAATCTGTCAAAACTGATAGAAAATGCCCTTGACTGTTTGTGAATTTTAGTTACATTGGGTTTAAATTACATACTCACATTATTTCAAATTTGTCTCGAGACCCTACTATAGTCAAAAACCTGTCGGGAAAATACACAATATTCACATTTTATAAACAGAACTGTTATTCCGCATGGTGATGTTAGAAGTGAGGGACATGCTCGTTTAAATGCTTAAAGGCATTATTGGCATTTTATAGAGCATGTTAAAGGAGGTTAAGCACGGAATCGCATTGTGGTCGAAATCAAAGATAACATCATATGATGATATGCAAGCTTAACTGTTGTTTCTTTAGCAATGTTAACTAAACGTAAACACATGAGACCAAACGTAGAGCACAATAATTATTGTGACAATGATAACCAAGAATTATCAAACAAATACTCACCATTCGTGAGCACTATATACTTTTGCAATATATAATGGGTGTTTGCAACCGTCGATACTTTGATTTCCTGATCATGTTGCATCCCCTCCATACAGTCTATTTATCAGGTTTTATGAATTGCATAATAATATGGGTTACATTTAGCTTAAGCAAAGCGTCCATTGTTCTCCGTGTTTAGTCTCATTTATTGATTTTATATTCGCTATAAAACGAAGGAATAATGAACAGCTGCTTCCGAACATTCGATATTATTTTTGAATTCAACTGGGTTGCAGTTAATGATGGACACTTTTGATAATCTCTCTAAAGTATCAATTCTTTAAAGTCATATTACTATATATATATATATATATATATATATATATATATATATATATATATATATATATATATATATATATATATATATATATATATATATATATATATATATATTTTTTTTTTTTTTTTTTTTTTTTTTTATTATCTTGCAGAAAAATAAAACGAATTATAGACCGGAAACACACACAGCGCGCATACGTAGATTGCAACATAAAAAGGGGCGTGGCTTAGATTCCTCTTTACACACATTTTAAGATTCTGTGTGTCTCCGTTCATTTAGCAGAGGTTTCAGTTCCCGAACGAATTACATCAGGTCTGCTCCTTCGACTGTGTTGTCTTCATTATGACTTGTCTGCTGAGCGCTTCTGCCAGTGTTCTTCTTTATATCCTGCAGCAAGAAATCAGGATATTAAACGCACATGTTGATTTTTCTCCCTCTCTACAAGTCATGGAATCGTCTCGGACATCATTTCACGAAAACTTACGGCGAAAGAAGTGCTTCCGTTTTCTTTTCCTTTTTTCTCGTGAAAAGGAGTGGCTTACAGGAATCAAGGAACTATGCAAATGAGCGGGGAATGTTAGCTGTCGGATATTCACATTAACCCTTTGAAATTTGTCTATAATGATGGTAGTATCGACTTGTCTTCATTAATGACATATTCTCCGTAGTGTTCCTGCCGTTTTTCTTAGTCGATAATGAAGAGTATCTACTTGATAAGATCAGCACTTGCATATTTCTCCTTATCGTATCATCATTTCGTGCCAGCAATGGCCGCCGTGCTTGCTATACAAATTCTTGGGACAGTGAAAAAGTCAAGCTATGTTTTAATCGCATAAAGAGAAATGGTAGGACTAGAAAGAATACTAATCAAAGAAATGCAAAATAGTTAATAAAAAGAAGAGAAGGGACAGAAGCACGAAGATATGAAACACGAGGGAGAGAAGGAGAGAGGACGGGATAGGGTTAGGGAGAAGAGGAAGAGAGAGAGAGAGAGAGGGAGAGAGAGAAAGAGAAAGAGAGAGAGAGAGAGAGAGAGAGAGAGAGAGAGAGAGAGAGAGAGAGAGAGAGAGAGAGAGAGAAAGAGAGAGAGAGAGGGCAAAGAGGCAGGGGAAGATACAAAGCATTTATACAAACAGAAAGCCTACTTCTTCTTCCGTGAAAAGGCCATTAATCAAACATTAATCATACAAGCTAAGAGCTGCACTACAGTGTGTATTATTTCACCTTTTATATCACCATATCGAATTAGAATGTTCAGCAGGTGATAATCTCCTTGCAGTACCATTTGATCAATACATTTTTGTACTAAATAGAAGGTAATAAGTAAAAGCGTGGAACGTGGTGATATTTGTCTTTGTCTCCTAAGCTGCATCTCTGATATATTGCATAGTGTCCCTATACCCAATGCGCGTCCTACTTACTAGAGACCACCATAATCTTCATAGGGAGTGTCTCTATTTGACTCTCCGGAAATACTCTTATAATCATAGCTAGTACCGTGCCCCCCTTTCCTTACCGTAAGTTTGTGTTCCATACTGATATTCATAGTCTACGAAAACTGTTGCCGCTTTTTAAAAGAAATAATGGAATTGCAAAGTACGGAGTGCCTTCGTAGGAAATTGGTTTTAAAGTTTAGAAATTTGATGCAGAATATTTATTGATACCAAGTATTCTGGACTAAAGGCCATGGGGTTTTTAAGTTGTGTCTCTTCACCAATCTCTTTCATGACATGGTATATATATATAATGACTTACCATTAGTTATATTCACCGAGTGTGATTTTAGAATGCATTGGTCCAAGAGAGTATGGGTACACTCAACATATAGAATTCCAGTAAGAATTACACTGACTATCTTCCGCAAAGTTTCTCATCCTCTTTCGCTTGCAATGGTTATCCACAAGGAGCTCCAGTGTTTTCACAAGAAAGTATCTTTATATATTCAAATTTCATAAGATTTCCAAATTGCTCTATGGATACACTTCCTTCTTCTTTGCCTGTCTTAAAAGACTGAGGGCCATTCCAGTTGCTGGTCCTGTCACTTGGAATTTGGAATGGCCTCATCAAAGAAGCAAGGAGTGAACTTCCGGTGGGTTTAGATAAGGATTTGCTTAGTTAGGTCACCAGAGAAAGAGGCAGTACAATGCAAGCTTTCGTTCTTTAGAAAAAGGATCAAATATTTATGCCCTCCCCTCTCTCACACACACACACACACACACACACACACACACACACACACACACACACACACACACACACACACACACACACACACACGCACACACAAAGACACACACACACACACAAAGACACACACACACACAAAGACACACACACACACACAAAGACACACACACACACAAAGACACACGTACTACAGACTACAACAACAGGAAGGTGTATGTAGGGATATAAAAATCAACTTAGCAGCCACAGTGGTATTTGACTGGCCTCAATCAAGCTTACTCTCTAACTAAGGACCAGGGTGCTAGCTACAGGGTGCTATAAGATGTCCTAGACCTTCCATCTCTCAATAGCAAAGGTTGCAAATAAACAGCAACATCAGGGAAAGTTCTTCTAGGCCAGTGTAAAGGCTGATGGGAGGGTGCACCATCCTCTTTCTTAGGAGCCTTGGTAGCCTGTAAACCGTGTTATTCCACCCCTTGCTGATGACAACTTTACTAAGGGAAGCCCTATGGTCCAGGTTACCTGGTCACTGGGATCTCAAGCCTTTCCAGTCTAGGAATGTAGCTCCCACTGTGAGGATGTCCAGCAAGCGTAGTGGATCCCAACACTGCCACCATTTTTAAGCTTGAAGACTGAAAATGATATGAAGTTAACTTATTTGGTTTTGATTAGATATCTTTATCTAAAATCTGGTATAATGTATACACCATATTAAGTAAGGCCACATGTAATGTGTATAGCCAATAACTGATTGTATACTGACCTAGTGACACTGAGAATGTGCACATACCTGCACTGTCTACTGTGTATGTTTCATTCTATTTGCACAAAGATGGCTCTATAAGTGCTTAGTCACCAAGGAGTCAATTATTCAATTTAGATAACTCACCAGTTACCCCATTCCTTGAAATTTGAGGCTAAAGAGTGTATTTTTATTATTACCATCTCTGTTAATAACAACATAACCATTATATTAATGATAACAATAAATAATAGTGATAAAATTAATTAAGGTATAGGGTAAACAGATGAGGTCAAGCAGACCCAACATAACCGTAGTCTTCTTGGTGACTAAGCTTTAGTAAAACCATCTGTGTATCAAAATTGATAAAACAGAATCACTTGCTCGTCGCCAGTAGGTAAATGATATATAGTATGGTTCAAACTTCTGTAGGCAGGCTGGGAACAGGCTGTGCAGACCGGACAATGAGAAGCTGGGAATAACTCTTCCAGTTGAGGCACGTAGCCAGGAGGGGCACAATACCTAGGAGCCCTGTAGTCGAGTCTGAAACGAATGTGACTGGGCCACCAACGTATGTCATTGATGCTAGGTGGCAGGGTATGCATTGCTTTGTCATTAAGACACGATTTTGAACGACAGGCAAGCAAGAGAATAGATAGGAGAAAGTTGCTTAGATATTAAAACTTTGATAACTTTATTCTGTGAAAGGTTATACAGAAGAGCCATGTACTCTCTGAGTTGTGTTTCTCATCTAAGAAAGGGTCTTGGGTGCGATTCATATAATGTCTGTTAAATAATAGAAAAAAAAATAGAGGTACAATAATGTCAGTGTTCCATTAGGATGTAAATGTGAATCTGCGAAGGTACTGTAGTGTGTGTAGTAGTGAAAGAGAGAAAGAGGGGAGAAGAGAAGAGAGAGAGAGAGAGAGAGATAGAGAGAGATAGAGAGAGAGAGAGAGAGATAGAGAGAGAGAGATAGAGAGATAGAGAGAAGAGAGATAGAGGAAGAGAGAGAGAAGACATATAGAGTAGAGAAAGAGAAGACAGAGAGAGAAGAGAGAGAGAAGAGAGAAAGAGAGAGAGAGAGAGAGAGAGAGAGAGAGAAGGGAGAGAGAGAGAGAGAGAGAGAGAGAGAGAGAGAGAACTGGATATATATATATATATATATATATATATATATATATATATATATATATATATATATATATAAGAGAGAGAGAGAGAGAGAGAGAGAGAGAGAGAGAGAGAGAGAGAGACTGAGAGAGAGTAAATATATAGATAATGAGGGTAGTGTGTAATGAGTAGCCTTATTGGTGAGTGTCTGTGTTCACAGTTAATCGGCTATACGGGTAATCGCGCAGCTGTCAGCGGACGCTAATTAGCCATAAAAGCGAAAATGAGTAGAATAAGAATTTTCGCGCGGTAATAGACATAATGAGAAAAATCATTAAACTATTATTAGAAACTAAAAGACAGTTCTGTAACACAAAAAATACAAACACGACCAAAAATGACTGCGAAAAATCGAGATAGATAAATAGGTTAGAGATTAAACAATAAGAGCACATACGGCAATGTGATGGGTAAGGGGTATCAAAATGGGTAAATGGAACAAACAAGAATAATTAAAGATTAATCTACCAGAACCTCCGCACTTTATACTTCATGGAGGTTGTATGGCAAAGCGAAGCGCCAAAACATTTCGCTCTTTTCGCGAAGTCTACGCTCGTCTCCGCGGCCTCAGCTCTGGCAGCGAACGAAGAATTCTCGATCATCCGAAAGGAAAGGAGACGATGAGGGTATTGATTCGGTGTTGTAATGAAGTCGGATTAAAGTGTAACCAAAATGTGTCCAGCAGAAGGAGGAGGTGATAAAGGAGAGGAAGAGGCGGAAGGAAAGAAGAACGACAAATGGCGGGAAAGAGGGAGGAGCGGGACAATTGCGCGCAGGGATGAGGATCTCTGAAGTTAATGAGAGAGCCGGGGAGTTGGTTATGCGCCGCGAATGGGAAAATGGAAGAAAGGAGCAGGGTATTTGAAAGTTCACAGAGAAGAAAAGGAAGAAGAGAGAGTAAAAAAGAAGAAAAAAAGAAGAAGACGTAATGCGTAAAACCACATTCAAGAGACAAAATATACACATACATGGTTTGGAAGACACAAACTAAATCATAGAGGTAAATATACATCTAATCCATAATACGTACCCGCATACATACTTATATATGCACATATTAATAAGGACAGTATACATGTATCACAATCAGATTAAAAACATGTTTTCCACACAGATAACCTACATAAATAATTCCACGACAAACAGACAACGAAGCACAAAGAAAACTCACGTTACAACATACACAAGGAGACCGAAAATAACGATAACACACCGAAAATAATGATAACAGAACAATAAAGAGAGTGGAGAGGGATGGTCACAGGGAGTTGGCGCAAGGCAGCAGACTGAGCGCAGAGACCAATTATCTCACACGTTTACTCAATAGCCGCTAATAGGACGAAGGGAAGGAGAAGAGGAGGAAAAGAAGTGGGGAGGAAAAAAGGGGAGGGTGTGGGGAGGGTTCGAGTGAGGGGCGGTTATAATGCATGAAAAGATGGGAAGAATGGGGTGGAAAGAAAGCGAAGGGAAAGAGAAGGGAGGGGGGAGGATGGAGAGAAGGGAGAGAAAGAAAGAGAGAGAGAGAAAGAGAGGGAGAGAGAGAGAGGGAGAGAGAGAGAGAGAGAGAGAGAGAGAGAGAGAGAGAGAGAGAGAGAGAGAGAGAGAGAGAGAGAGAGAGAGAGAGACAGATAGACAGATAGACATATAGACAGATAGACAGAGAGAGACCAGTCACCTGTCCTTAATCTGAAACGAAGTAAAGCGAAGATTGGCCGCAGGAATTAACTGGGAACACGTATCTCACTCGATGATATTGGTCTGACCTAGAAACAAAATGACCTCGGCGCTCGGAAATTCTTTACCGAGAGAGAAAGAGAGTGAAGAGGTCGAGAGAGGGAAGGAAGGAGGAGAGGAGGGGGCGGCAGGAGAGGTCAGGAGATTTTAGCATGTTTGCTGTATATTCTTCGTTTCTCTCTGTTTGTCTGTCTGTCTATCTGGCTGGATATCCGTCCTTTCTGCCTGTCTCTCTCTCTCTTTCTCTCTCTCCTTCTCTCCCTCGTTATTTCCTTCTCTCCCTCATTATTTCCTTCTCTCCCTCTCTCGTTTCCTCCTTCCCTCCCTCTCTCCTTCGTCCTTCCCCCTCCCCCCTTCCCTCAACAACAAAGAACCAAAATCATAACAGAATGCCGACAGACGACAGAGAGACGTCCTCGGCCCTAAATGCGCGCCATGCA
>NC_051421.1:20508319-20517050 GCF_015228065.2 Penaeus monodon | reverse complement strand
AAAATTATTAGTACTAAGATTAGTTTTACACTATGAGAAATGAAGGTAAAACAGGTGTTCGGAATAGTGACGTCAAACGTCTGCGTTATCTGCGTAACGATGTCAGTTTGCTATCGCAGAAATCAGAAAATTACTCCATGGAAAATGAGTAAAAAAGAAAGAAAAAACAAGCAAACAAACAAACAAACAGACAAACATGAGCCTCTAGAAGAAGGCGGCCATCGCAAAATCCTGACTCTTATTGAAGCTACAGCCTCCCCTGAGACCAGTGGCAGAACTTTAGGGCGGGCGAGGCATATAAAAATATTTCTATACCTGCGAAAGGTAATACCGTTTAACAACACCCCTCCCTTAATATAATGGGCGAATTCAACAATCATCGTATCAGAGGAGACTATATTACATACGAATGAAACACTGTAGGTGGTAGTAAGTGGGTTTATCGAATTAAATAAATTGGTTGACAAAATTATAGATACGAAAGATTAGTTGTTTGGGAGCAAAATGAAAATGTGTTACCCTTAAGAGAAATTCCCTACTTAACTCACTTTAAAAGCATTTTGATGAGGCGAAAGTTAACTGTAGCAAGTTTAGATATATGGCAGCTTCTACCGACTTCCCATGTTATCGTAAATTAGAACGAAAGGATATCAAATAACACATTCTAAAAGCATTATATATACGCACGACATACCCTATGCTTTACAAGCCATACCAAATGTTGATTAGAATGAACCAATCATTGATAATAGCAGTATTTACCCAAAAAATAATAAAAAATTAATCTGTCAAAAACTGATAGAAAATGCCCTTGACTGTTTGTGAATTTAGTTACATTGGGTTTAAATTACATACTCACATTATTTCAAATTTGTCTCGAGACCCTACTATAGTCAAAAACCTGTCGGGAAAATACACAATATTCACATTTTATAAACAGAACTGTTATTCCGCATGGTGATGTTAGAAGTGAGGGACATGCTCGTTTAAATGCTTAAAGGCATTATTGGCATTTTATAGAGCATGTTAAAGGAGGTTAAGCACGAATCGCATTGTGGTCGAAATCAAAGATAACATCATATGATGATATGCAAGCTTAACTGTTGTTTCTTTAGCAATGTTAACTAAACGTAAACACATGAGACAAACGTAGAGCACAATAATTATTGTGACAATGATAACCAAGAATTATCAAACAAATACTCACCATTCGTGAGCACTATATACTTTTGCAATATATAATGGGTGTTTGCAACCGTCGATACTTGTATTTCTGATCATGTTGCATCCCCTCATACAGTCTATTTATCAGGTTTTATGAATTGCATAATAATATGGGTTACATTTAGCTTAAGCAAAGCGTCCATTGTTCTCCGTGTTTAGTCTCATTTATTGATTTTATATTCGCTATAAAACGAAGGAATAATGAACAGCTGCTTCCGAACATTCGATATTATTTTTGAATTCAACTGGGTTGCAGTTAATGATGGACACTTTTGATAATCTCTCTAAAGTATCAATTCTTTAAAGTCATATTACTATATATATATATATATATATATATATATATATAATATATATATATATATATATATATAAATATATATATATATATATATATATATATATATATATATATATATATATATATATATTTTTTTTTTTTTTTTTTTTTTTTATTATCTTGCAGAAAAATAAAACGAATTATAGACCGGAAACACACACAGCGCGCATACGTAGATTGCAACATAAAAAGGGGCGTGGCTTAGATTCCTCTTTACACACATTTTAAGATTCTGTGTGTCTCCGTTCATTTAGCGAGGTTTCAGTTCCCGAACGAATTACATCAGGTCTGCTCCTTCGACTGTGTTGTCTTCATTATGACTTGTCTGCTGAGCGCTTCTGCCAGTGTTCTTCTTTATATCCTGCAGCAAGAAATCAGGATATTAAACGCACATGTTGATTTTTCTCCCTCTTACAAGTCATGGAATCGTCTCGGACATCATTTCACGAAAAACTTACGGCGAAAGAAGTGCTTCCGTTTTTTTTTCTTTTTCTCGTGAAAAGGAGTGGCTTACAGGAATCAAGGAAACTAGCAAATGAGCGGGGAATGTTAGCTGTCGGATATTCACATTAAACCTTGAAATTTGTCTATAATGATGGTAGTATCGACTTGTCTCATTAATGACATATTCTCCGTAGTGTTCCTGCCGTTTTTCTTAGTCGATAATGAAGAGTATCTACTTGATAAGATCAGCACTTGCATATTTCTCCTTATCGTATCATCATTTCGTGCCAGCAATGGCCGCCGTGCTTGCTATACAAATTCTTGGGACAGTGAAAAAGTCAAGCTATGTTTTAATCGCATAAAGAGAAATGGTAGGACTAGAAAGAATACTATCAAAGAAATGCAAAATAGTTAATAAAAAGAAGAGAAGGGACAGAAGCACGAAGATATGAAACACGAGGGAGAGAAGGAGAGAGGACGGGATAGGGTTAGGGAGAAGGGAAGAGAGAGAGAGATGAGAGGGAGATAGATGATAGATAGATAGATAGATAGAGAGAGAGAGAGAGAGAGAGAGAGAGAGAGAGAGAGAGAGAGAGAGAGAGAGGAGAGAAAGAGAGAGAGAGAGGGCAAAGAGGCGGGGGAAGATACAAAGCATTTATACAACAGAAAGCCTACTTTTTCCCTCCGTGAAAAGGCCTTTAATCAAACATTAATCATACAAGCTAAGAGCTGCACTACAGTTGTATTATTTCACCTTTATATCACAATCGAATTAGAATTTTCAGCAGGTGATAATCTCCTTGCAGTACCATTTGATCAATACATTTTGTACTAAATAGAAGGTGATAAGTAAAAGCGTGGAACGTGTGATATTTGTCTTTGTCTCCTAAGCTGCATCTCTGATATTTTGCATAGTGTCCTATACCCAATGCGCGTCCTACTTACTAGAGACCACCATAATCTTCATAGGGAGTGTCTTATTTGACTCTCCGGAAATACTCTTTTAATATAGCTAGTTTCCCTGCCCCTTTTCCTTACCTTTAAATTTGTGTTCCATACTGATATTCATAGTCTACGAAACTGTTGCCGCTTTTAAAAGAAATAATGGAATGCAAAAGTACGGAGTGCCTTTGTAGGAAATGGTTTTAAAGTTTAGAAATTGATGCAGAATATTTATTGATACCAAGTATTCTGGAGTAAAGGCCATGGGTTTTTTAAGTAGTGTCTCTTCACCAATCTCTTTCATGACATGGTATATATTTTAATGACTTACCATTAGTTATATTCACCGAGTGTGATTTTTGAATGCATGGTCCAAGAGAGTAGGGTACACTCAACAATAGAATTCCAGTAAGAATTACACTGACTATTTCCGCAAAGTTTCTCATCCCCTTTCGCTTGCACATGGTTATCCACAAGGAGCTCCAGTGTTTTCACAAGAAAGTATCTTTATATATTCAAATTTCATAAGATTTCCAAATTGCTCTAAGGATACACTTCCTTCTTCTTTGTCTGTTTTAAAGACTGAGGGCCATTCCAGTTGCCGGTCCTGTCACTTGAAATTTGGAATGGCCTCATCAAAGAAGCAAGGAAGTAAAATTCCGGGGGGTTTTAGATAAGGATTTGCTTAGTTAGGTCACCAGAGAAAGAGGCAGTACAATGCAAGCTTTCGTTCTTTAGAAAAGGAATTCAAATATTTATGCCCTCCCCTCTCTCACACACACACACACACACAACACACACACACACACACACACACACACACACACACACACACACACACACACACACACGAAACACACAAAGACACAACACACACACAAAGACACACACACACACACACAAAGACACACACACACCACACACCACACATACCACACAAAACACACACACACACACACACACACAACACCGTACTACAGACTACAACAACGGGAAAGGGTGTATGTGGGGATAAAAAATCAACTTAGCACCCACAGTGGTATTTGACTGGCCTCAATCAAGCTTACTCTCAACAAGGACCAGGGTGCTAGCTACAGGGTGCTATAAGATGCCCTAGCCCTTTCCCATCTCTCAATAGAAAGGTTGCAAATAAACAGCAACATCGGGGAAAGTTCTCTAGGCCAGTGTAAAGGCTGATGGAGGGTGCACCATCCTCTTTCTTAGGAGCCTTGGTAGCCTGGAAACCGTGTTATTCACCTGCTGATGACAACTTTACTAAGGGAAGCCCTATGGTCCAGGTTACCGGGTCATGGGATCTCAAGCCTTCCAGTCTAGGAATGTAGCTCCCACTGTGAGGATGTCCAGCAAGCGTAGTGGATCCCAACACTGCCACCTTTTTTAAGCTTAAAGACTGAAAATGATATGAAGTTAACTTTTTGGGTTTTGATTAGATATCTTTATCTAAAATCTGTATAATGTATACACAATATTAAGTAAGGCAACATGTAATGTGTATAGCAATAACTGATTGTATACTGACTAGTGACACTGAGAAGGCACATACCTGCACTGTCTACTGTGTAGTTCATTCTATTTGCAAAAAAGATGCTCATAAGTGCTTAGTCACCAAGGAGTCAATTATTCAATTAGATAACTCACCAGTTACCCCTTTCCTTGAAATTTGAGGCTAAAGAGTGTATTTTTTATTACCATCTCTGTTAATAACAACATAACCATTATATTAATGATAACAATAAAAAAAAAAAATAGTGATAAAATTAATTAAGGTATAGGGTAAACAGATGAGTCAAGCAGACCCAACATAAACCGTAGTCTTCTTGGTGACAAGCTTTAGTAAAACCATCTGTGTATCCAAAAATGATAAAACAGAATCACTTGCTCGTCGCCAGTAGGTAAATGATATATAGTATGGTTCAAACTTCTGTAGGCAGGCTGGGAACAGGCTGTGCAGACCGGACAATGAGAAGCTGGGAATAACTCTTCCCGTTGAGGCACGTAGCCAGGAGGGGAAAAATACCCAGGAGCCTGTAGTCGAGTCTGAAACGAATGTACGGGCCACCAACGTATGTCATTGATGCTAGGTGGCAGGGTATGCATGCTTTGTCATTAAGACACGATTTTGAACGACAGGCAAAACAAGAGAATAGATAGGAGAAAGTTGCTTAGATATTAAAACTTTGGGTACTTTATTCTGTGAAAGGTTATACAGAAGAGCCATGTACTCTCTGAGTTGTGTTTCTCATCTAAGAAAGGGTCTTGGGTGCGATTCATATAATGTCTGTTAAATAATAGAAAAAAAAATAGAGGTACAATAATGTCAGTGTTCCATTAGGATGTAAATGTGAATCTGCGAAGGTACTGTAGTGTGTGTGTGTGTGAAAGAGAGAAAGAGAGAGAGAGAGATAGAGAGAGAGAGAGAGAGAGAGAGAGAGAGAGAGAGAGAAGAGAGAGAGAGAGAGAAAAGGAGAAAGAAAAGAGGAGAAAGAAAGAAAAAAAGAGAGAGGAAGAAAAGGGGAGAGAGAGAGAAGGAGAGGAGAGAGGAGAGAGGAGAGAGAAAAAAAAGAGAGAGAGAGAGGAAAAAGAGAGAGAGAGAGAGAGAGAGAGAGAGAGAGAAGAGAACTGGAAATATATTATATATATTATATAAAATATATAATATATTATTATATTATATTAAGGAGGGGAAGAGAGAGGAGAGAGAGAGAAAAGGAGAGGAGAGATGAGAGAGAGTAAATATATAGAAATGAGGGTAGTGGAAATGAGAGCCTTTTGGTGTGTCTGTTTTCAGTTAATCGGCTATAGGGTAACGGCAGCTGCAGCGGCGCTAATTAGCCATAAAAGCAAAAATGAGAGAATAAGAATTTTCGCGCGGTAATAACATAATGGAAAAAAATTAAACTATTTAAAGAAACTAAAAGACAGTTCTGTAAACAAAAAATCAAACACGCCCAAAAAATCTGCAAAAAAATCGAATAGAAAAATGGGTTAGAGTTAAAAAAGAGCACAACGGCAATGTGATGGGAAAGGGGGTAAAAAAATGGGTAAAGGGAACAAACAAGAAAAATTTAAAAGTTTAATCTACCAGAACCTCCCCCTTTTAACTTATGGGGGTTTTGTATGGCAAAGCGAAGCGCCAAAACATTTCGCTTTTTTGCGAAGTTACGCTCGTCTCCGCGGCCCTCAGCCTGGCACGAACAAAGAATTCTCGATCATCCGAAAGGAAAGGAACGATGAGGGATTGTTTGGGGTTTTGAATGAAGCGGTTTAAAGTGTAACCAAAATGTGTCCAGCAAAAGGGGAGGTGATAAAGGGGGGAAGGGGCGGAGGAAAGAAAAACAAAAAAGGGGGAAAGGGGAGGAGGGGGGAAAATTGCGCGCGGGGGATGAGGATCTCTGAAGTTAATGAGAGGCCGGGAGTTGGTTAGCGCCGCAAAGGGGAAAAGGGAAAAAAGGGCAGGTATTTAAAAGTTCACAGAGAAAAAAAAGGAAAAGAGAGAGAAAAAAAGAAGAAAAAAAGAAAAACGTAATGCGAAAAACCAATTAAGAGAAAAAAATATACACTACAGGGTTTTGGAAGACACAAACTAAAATCATAGAGGTAAATAAAATTTAATCCTAATACTACCCGCATACTATTTATATATGCAAAATTTTAAATAAGGACGTATACATGTATCACAATCAGATAAAAACATTTTTTCCACAAGAAAACCCCTACATAAAAAATTCCACGACAAACAGAAAACGAAGCAAAAGAAATCACTTTAAACATCAAAAGGGAAACCCGAAAAAAACGATAACACACCGAAAAAAATGAAACAGAACAATAAAAGAGGGAGAGGGATGGTCACGGGGTTGCGAAAGGGCAGCAGATGAGCGCAGAGCCAATTATCCACCTTTTACTAAATAGCCCTAATGGGAGAAGGAAAGGAGAAGAGGAGGAAAGAATGGGGGGAAAAAAGGGGAGGGTTTTTGGGGGGGGTTTCGAGTGGGGCGGTTATAATCATGAAAAGTGGGAAGAATGGGGTGGAAAAAAAGCGAAGGGAAAGAGAAGGGAGGGGGGAGGAGGGAGAGAAGGGAGAGAAAAAAGGAGAGGAGAAAAAAGGGGGAGAGAGAGAGAGGGAGAGAGAGAGAGAGAGAGAGAGAGAGGAAAGAGGGAGAGAGAAGAGAGAGAGAGAGGAGAGAGAGAGAGAGGAGAGACAGAGAGAAGATAGACATATAGACAGATAGCAGGAGGAGACAGCCCCTGCCTTTAACTGAACGAAGTAAGCAAAGATTGCCGCGGGAAATTAACTGGGGACACGTATCCCCTCGATGATATTGGTTGACCAGAAACAAAAGACCTGGCGTCGGAAATTCTTTACCGAGAGAGAAAGAAGTAAAAGGGTCGAGAGAGGGAAGGAAGGGGGAGAGGAGGGGGCCGGAGAGGCAGAGATTTTAGCATGTTTGCGATATTTTTCGTTCTCTCTTTGTTGTCTTTTCTATCGGGCTGGATATCGTCTTTCTCCCGCTCTCTCTTTTTCTCTTCTCCTCCCCCCTCGTTATTTCCTTCTCTCCCTCAAATTTCCTTCTCTCCCCTCTCTTTCCCCTCTTCCCCCCCTTCCCCTTTCGCCCTTTCCCCCTCCCCCCCCCCCCAAACAACAAAAAACCAAAAATCATAACAAAACCCGACGACGACAGAGAGACGTCCTGGGCCCCCTAAATGCGCGCTGAAAATTCCCTTAAGGAAAGCACGATCCCCCCCGCAGGAGATCGCCCCCGGCCTCATCTGTGCGCATCGAACCCAAATGTCAACAGCCCCCCGTTCGCGAGACACTGTTGCGCGATGCATGACTCTTGGCCAAATATTGTCCCGAAAAATATGAAATGCAAGGGGAGAGGGTGGGGGGATTCAGAAGAAGGGGGGAGAGGAGGAGGTGGATGAGGAGGAGGAGGAGAGAAGAAGAAGAAAAGGAAGAAGAAGAAAAAAAGAAAAGAAGAAGAAGAAAAAAGAAGAAGAAAAAGAAAAAGAAAAGAAAGAAGAGCCAAAAAAGTAAAAGAAGAAGAAATGCAGGAAAAAAGGGAAAAACTAAAAGGGTTTGGAATGAAGAAAGGAAGAAGAGGCGGAGAACGCGTGCCGGAGAGATATAAGAGCTAGGACGGAAGGGTTTTGGGGGCGGGGAAAGGGGAAAAAAAATTTTAAAAACGATATGTAAGGCGGATAAATGCGGGGGCCAGGGGCCCATGGGGGCGGAGGCCTGGGGGCGGAGGCCGGGGCCGAGGGAAAGGAGAGGGGAGAGGGGGGGAAGAGGGAAGAGGGTCGAGTGCACGAAATTATTTTTTTTTCTCCCATTTTTAAGGGTGGGTAAATGGTCGCCGGAAAAGGTTAATGGGAGGAGCGCTCCCTTTTATTTCCCGGGAGACCTGAATTACGATAGATGAGGCGGGGAAGTTTTTGGGAGGGGTTTCGCCCTTCGCCATGACACGCAGTCAGCCATGTCCCTTAGATCATATAATCGTTCACACACAACGCAAGACATACAGCCACCCGCGTGGTTTTGTGTGTGTGTGTGTGTGTGGTTTTTGGGTGCGTTTGCAACATCCCGGGAAATGTTGCTGCTATAATGTGTACAAGGGAATTTGGAAGAGTAATTTGGGAAAAACATTTTCCTGATAGATTTCCCATGCTGAATCCAGCTGAAAACACTTATAGAAAACAGCCAGGAAAACAAAACTGGGCAGAGAGATCCCCTTTCCTCAAAAGCTCTCCCACACAATTCCT
>NC_051421.1:20498319-20505819 GCF_015228065.2 Penaeus monodon | reverse complement strand
AACAGAGGGAGTTATACTTTTTAAAGGGGCTTGATCTTTATTTCTGAGTTTTGATACCACGAAGTAAAAAACACACAAGACTGTCTAGTTTAATGGGGCCGCGGGAGGTCACGGTCAGCTCCCCGGGAGAGGGTGGAGGCCCTTAGTGGGGGTGGTAGTTTAGACGAACTCCCCGGAGGGAGGCGAGGGGTGACCCTACCGCGTCGGTGCTTCACACAATCCCGGTCAAACGGGGGCAGATAAAAAAATGTGACCTCCCCCCTCGCTGGCGGGTGGTTCTTTTTTTGGGGGACTTTTGGGATCCACGGGGAAAAACAGCACGTGGCCACTGGAACGAAATAGAATTACCACCCCTTAACAGAATAAAATTTATCCACATCTTATATTGTCGGCCACCTACCGCGCCTCGCACTCGAGGCGCATTCAAGGTGCCAAAACTTGGCTGGTGCCCGTTCCGTGCGTCGCCCCTGGTTAAACTTCGTGGCTGTCGCCCATATTGTCCTCCCCTCCTGGCCCTGGTGTAATCTGCTCGTCCTGGGTTACCCCACACGTCTCAAAAAGTTCGAAAAGGGTCCCCCTTGACTTCGATTCGTTTTGCCCCCTGTAGTCCGGCCCGGGCCCTAATGGGCGGGTCCTCGTCCACCCCCTCACAGATCCGTCCAGGTCCTTCTGCGTCCACACGTTCGTAATCTTTTTCCGGGATCTGGGGCGCGGGGGGGGGGGCGGCTCTCGGGGCTGTGATATCTGCGCTACAGCCCCGGGATTTGCCCGGGATCGCAGGCGCGCCAGGCACAGCATTCTGGGGGACTGATACCTGCGGAAAAGGTGCTGGTTCGTTGGATTCACGGGACCCTGGGGGGAAAACCCCTTTTGTGACAAAAATCTGGTGTGGGCCTATGGCGATCTTCGAGACCCCTTTTTACAGCATCCTAAGGGTCCCCGGGCCCGTGCGGTCCGACTGCAATATAAAGTGGGGAGCAGATCATACACAAAGGGGGCCAGAGAAAGAGAAAAGAAAGGTAACAGAAAAGATGGGGGGGGTAATTCCACAAAGCGGTTTATTCATAAAAATTTTAGGGTTTTAGTGGTTTTTTAACTTATTTTCGTCTTTTTTTTCTTTTTGGTTTTATTTCACAAGGTAAAAAAAAAAAAAATAGAAGAGGGAGAGTCAGTACGGTCGCATAACCTATTTTGAACTCCCAACCACCCTTGTAGATATGAGAATAATAAGGGAACGACATCGGCGATCCGCAAGATCATTTAACCATAGTCGTCACACAGTAAGAAATAGAGTAATTGTAACAGACACGACAGACAAAATTGCGGGCAAAAGAGAAAAAATTTTTAGCCGGCCAAACAGAAAAACCAGCCTTTTTAATAAAAAAGGGTCGTGTTTTTTGCCCTGGTGGTTGAGTGAGGTGAAGGGTTTTGGTGTATGCGTGTGTGAGTGAAGTTTTCGTTAATGAGAGGGAAGCGAGAGTGACCTCACACGAGAATGAACACAAACACAATTTAGCGTTCACTATAACAAAACGAAGTAAATTCAATCTACTATTAAGAATTTCAATCCCAATGAATTCAACATTAATGATATGCGACAGAATGTAGCATGAATGAAGGTGAAAAAAAAAAAAATTTTCCCCCAAATTTTTTTATAAAGCAAATTTCTCGGGTCAAAAATTGAACTGCCGAGGTACATGTCTAGCTCGCACGTCAGACTTCAAAAAAAACTCAATAAGGGGGGATCCAACCCCAAAGCCGTATAGATGAAGCGCTCGAGCGGGAATATAATATCCTGCTCTCTTCTGCGATCTTAAATGGGCTCGCAAAATTCCCGAAGGAAAATAATTCACGAATCCAAAACGTTGGGGGTCCCCAAAAACATGCAAGCGACTTCAAAGGGTGAGAAGGGGGATTAAAGCGAAAAATGATTTTACTTTAAACCCAGTCCTACATTAATTAACGGACGTAACCGGGGTCACACCGACTCAAGGGAGCCCAACGAACAAAAACTTCTCCGAACGACGGAGGCAGATTTTTAGGCGTTACCAACCCCGGGGGAATTCGGAACCTGTGCACTATGAAAGGGGGAAGATCCCACGCTATATTCAAAAATAAGAATTTTTTTGAATTTCCGTTACTACTTCGTTTAGCGCCGATGAACGTGTCACCCAAAAAACAATGTAACAATGATCATCTGAAAAACCCACGGCCCCCGACCCGGGAAAAAAGAAGGAGGTCAGGTCAAGATAGGAAATTAACCTTTTTTTTAATCCAAAGTGACCCCAAAAGAAAGAAAGGGGGGGTCAGGGGGGGGGGCAGGGGTTTGGAACGAGATAAAATGAAATGGTATTCGTGATAAGATAAAAAACACGAACGCGTTAAATTTGTTTCAGATGAAACAAAATTTAAAACTCTAAAAACGAGAGAAATAATTAATTACTTTAAATAAGAACGAATTTAGTTTTTTGATCACATACTCGATCGCGCACCGGCTTAAAAGGTATCATCCTTAGTACAATGGTGAACAGAGGGTATTATACTTGTTTAAAGGGCTTGACTCTTATTTCTGAAGTTGATACCACGAAGTTAAAACACACAAACCCTGTTAGTTATAATCGGGCCGCGCGGAGGCACGTCAGCTGCCCGGGGAGAGGGGGGAGTGACCTTAGTGCGGTGGAGCTTAGCACGAACCCTCGGAGGGAGGCGAGAGGTGACCCTACCGCGTCGGTGCTTCCAGAACTCCCGGTCAAAAGGGTCAGATAAAAATTTACCTGCCCGCTGAGCGGGTGGTTTTTATTTTGACATTTGGATCCCCGTGGAAAACAGCCACGTGGTCCACTGGGAACAGAAAAAGAATTATCACATCTTAACAGAAATAGAATTTCCACACTTTTAGAGAGAGAGAAGAAAAAAAAAAGAGAAAGAGAGAGAGGAGAGAAGGGGAGAGAGAGGGGGAGGAGAGGAGAAGAGAGAGAGAGAGAGAGAGGAAAAGAGAGAGGAAGAGAGAGAGAGAGGAAAAAAAAAAGAAAAAAAAAAAAAGAAAGAGAGAGAGAGAGAGGAGAGGAGAGGGGGAGAGAGAGAGAGAGGGGAGAGAGAAGAAAAGAGAGAGAGAGAAGAGAGAGAGGGAAGAGAGAGAGAAGAGAGAAAGAGAGAGAGAGAGAGATTAAAAGAGGAGAGAGAGAGAGAGAGAGAGAGAGAAAGAAAAAAGAAAAAAAGAGAGAGAGAGAGAAAGAAAGAAAAAAAAAAGGAAGAGAGAGAAGGGGAGAGGAGAGAGAGAGGAGAAGAGAAAGAGAAAAGAGAGAGAGAGAGAGAGAGAGAGAGAGGGAGAGAGAGAGAGTATAGGCTCCTAAGCCCAAAGAGAAATGTTCGCTAAGTACAATAGGACCAAGACCAAGAGTGAAAAGCTACTCCTCCCCCATCTCTGCAGTGCACAGCTGATGAATAAATGATAGTCTGGCGTAGCTGTGAGCTCTTAACAATGGACTCTTCCAGGAACATAAAAAAAAAAAATCTTTCACAATATGAGATCCACAGGTGTTTTGTGCCAAATGCTTTTTAGGTGATACTGGTGAGTTCAGTGTGAAAATAATTGAATTTTGATTCTTTCTTTACATCTTTGTAAAGGTAACTTTGGTAGTTTAGTGAGGAGAAAAGGAATCGTAGTTTATGGATGTAGCTTATATACAACGGTGTCTGCTGAACCAAACGTGTAACATGTGTTGCATCTCTTGTGTGTGAATGCATAGAAAATTTATAGTTAGAATTTATGAATTACTTGAGCAACATACAATTGAATGGAAAAAAAAATGACAAAATGAAAAGTGCACTATGGAAAAAATAGGCAGCGACGCATTTATAGCTGAGATGACAAACTTTTTTTCTCTCTCTCTCTCCCTGCTTGTCTCTGTTATCCCAATTTCTTCCCCATCTCTCTACACATATAAAATTTCTGCATAAAAAATTTTTCTAGTCATGAAAAAAGACAAAGGGAAAGTAAATACACGCAAATGGAAAAAACAGTTAAGAGTTTAAAAAATTTTAAGGAAAAAGGAAACAGTCAAAAGAAATGCCATTTTTAGTGCCATTTAGACTTGTGTCCTAATTGAATAAAACACGTAAATTATAACGTTGTATTTCTTTGACGCATACATTTAATTTCATTTTCTTCCCTAATTTGGAAATATAATGGACTGATAATCTGCAGAAAGTAGACACACAACTGTCATTCCTATTGTAATTTGAATTAAATATGACTGAGAAAAGACATGAGATGTCTTCACTTCTTCAATTATCAGTCTTTTTCCGAGACAGGACTTTTTGGAAAGGGTTTAAGATAAATAAAAAACCCGGGCCAGACTCGCTGCCTGCGTGGGAGATGGTTTAAAAGAAAGAATAGCAAAACATGCAAAAATTGTCAGAAAGGCCCCGCTGCAGGTAGTTTTATTCTTAAATGTGTATTGAAAAGTGGAGCCCCTTTCAGACGCGAGTGACCTTTGACGAGCCTTGGGAAATGCGTCTATTATGGCGCCGCGCTTTGAAGGGCCTTCGGACGCCGGGCCTCGGGGCAGAGGCGACGCCGCTCTGCCTCGGGGGGAAGAGCCCTCGGCAAGGAGGGACTCGCTGGTTGGTACACACTAAGACACTAAGCTCTCTTGCAAACGTATATATATATATATATATATATATATATATATATATATATATATATATAAATATTGCACATATTTATATATTATATACATAATATGTATAGCATATATATATATATTAATATAATAATATATATATTATATTATATTTTTATTTATATATATAAAATATATATAATATTTAATATATATATATAAATATACACATATACACACATGTATGCACATACATACCCTCACTCAACTCAGCCTAACTTTCCTAACGATGCTTTACACGCTGCTGCTCCCTTGAATCCAGGAAGATGGGGATTGGGTCACCCCCCCCCTTCTCCCAGCCTTTCCGAGTGGACCGAAATTAACACAATTCCATAAAAATCACGGACGGTCGCTTCAAGTACTGAAGGCTCCCATTGCAACCCGCAGTTTTATTTTTCCGTCCCGGATCAGGGTTTCCCGGCATTTTTTCAAAATGTTTTATGATGAGAAATTAACATCATTATCACGCACAATATGTATAAATACATGCAGATACACAACAATGTAAATATGTGTTTTTTCCCCGCACATTTGTAAATACGCGGGTGTTAGATGTATAGATGTAAAGCAAACATCCAGTAGTTGAGTAAGAATGAACATGTTAAATTAGCAAGGAGAAGAGAACCAATTAAACTCTTCTTTTTTCTCTTTCTCCTTCTTTTGTGATTAACATTTTTCTCTCCTTCCTTACATGTCAACTATCCTTTCCCTTTCCCCTGTCGGTCTGTCAAAACTATTCATCTTCTTGTCTTCCCTTTCTCCTTCCATTATCCTTTCCGCCTTCTCTTAACATTTTTTCTTTTAACTGTTCTTTTTTCCCTTTCCCTTTTCCCTTTTTTCCTCTATCTTTTTTTCTTATCATTCTATTTTCTTTGCTCTTTTCCCCTTATCTATTCCATTTTCTTCGCTTTTCTTTTCTATCACATATCCTTTTCCTTTCGCTTTCTTTCTCTGCTGTCTATCCCTTTTATCTTCAACTTTCTTTTCCTCTCACCTATTCCTTTCCTCTCCGCTCTCCTCTCTTACCCATCCAATTTATCTTCACTTTCCTTTCCTCTCGCCTGTTCCCTTTCCTCTTCTCTCTCCTCTCTCACCCACCCAATTTCTTTTCAATTTTCTTTCTTCTCGCCTGTTCCCTTTCCTCTTCTCTCTCCTCTCTCACCCATCCAGTTTCTTTCACTTTTTTTCCTCTCCCTGTTTTCCCCTTTTCCCCTTCTTCCTCTCCACCCATCCGTTTTCTCTTCACTTTCCTTTCCTCTCACCTGCTCGTTCCCTCTACCCCCTCCCTCCCCGCTCGCTCTCCCTGTGCCAAGTCATCGTTTAACAGGACGGCAAATGACTGTCATTAACCAGTACTGCAAGTTCAATAGTTTCAAGGTTGGAGAAAGATTATGCTTTCGTTGTTTTTGTCTCTCAACTTTTAGTCTTTTTGGGAAAAGTGCGTAAAGGTTATTGAAAATATAGTTCTAACTACATCCTTTTGGCGTCGAAAACGACACCAAAGAAAAAAATTAATAAACTAATACTGTAAAAGAAGATATTCAGAGATTCAGTCCGCGTATCGAATTCACATTACGAAAAGCAATACAATTTATCATTCGCTTAAAGACATTGCAATTGAATGTTGCGGCTGCAGAATTTTGCCTTTGATCACCCTGCGAACCATTTTGTCGTAGGAGCTGAATTTTGGGAAAAAGGGGAAAATCCATAAATCCTGACGCAGGTCTCATGTCAGGTAGACAAAGACAGGTCTCTGCGTGGAGGTGCGTGTAAGCGTGTCCCGAGATTAGGGCATTTAAAAAATAAACAAGGCATTCATAGAGCGAATGATTAATTTTAGTTACGGAGCGCTAAAACTTGAACGCTCGATTCATTACTCTTGTTTACGCAGTGATTATATTTTCCGGAAAAGTATATTCTCACACGCACCTACGGACACGCACAAAAATACGGCCGGGATCTTGGCCTTGTGTACATCACGTGACGAGCGAGTGTCCGCACAGGGCGCGCTCGGACCGAGGGGAACAATGCGCCTGAATTATTTACGAGGATCACTGAGCGCAGTCAAGCATGGTTACCACGTGTGATCAATAACATCAGCAAATACTTGCCTTTTCCTTTAAACCTAAAATCAGTGCAGAGCCAACATCTTCGGAGGCTCTGTAAGGCGGAGGGAATCTGAGCCGAATCTATTCATGATAGATCTTGGCAGGTTTCTATTTCTTCGAAAGGAGAGAGGGAGAAAGAAAAAACCGTATAGTATTGGTCGCGCTTTGTGTTATTTTCTTGTGTAGGTTGATGTGGATGCAATGTGCATTAGCCTTAGTGAAGTCTGTCACGCGAGACAAATGTCAGAGTGATGGAGTGGGGGGCGGGGGTGGGGGCAGCCTTTGATGGCGAGGAGAGGAAGGGGCGGGTAATTTCACAGTAACTTTTGTGGCTATATGTTTGCAGGTAATTGGTGCAGTTTTCACTGTATTATTGATTCAGAACATGTTAAAAAATGTATACTGGTCCTGCACTGTATTTCATTCCGCTGTTCATGTACATATTTTCCTACTTTTGTTTTTATGTCTCGTCTGTTGTCGTTTCCTTTTTTTCGCGTTCCCTTTTTCGTTCTCTTTCTTTCAGCAATTTTTTTGTACTTTCGGGCTTCACTTTTATTTTCCCCCTATGACCTCCCACTTTGACACCTCGTTTTCCCTTCGTCTTCGTTTTCTTTTATTCCCTCCCTTTTCTGCTCCCTTTCTCCCCCTCTCCCTCTCACACCAAGATGCACCCCTAAGACTAGGAAGTGAAAACTTTTCCTTCT
>NC_051421.1:20490819-20493319 GCF_015228065.2 Penaeus monodon | reverse complement strand
AATAATAATAATAATAATAATAATAATAATAATAATAATAATAATAATAATAATAATAATAATTTTAATTATAATAATAATAATAATAATAATATTAATAGTAATAATAATTATAATTTATAATAATAATTTAGTTTAATTCCATTTGTGACATACTGTCTATTTCATTTTGCTTCTAAATTACCCCTGTGTGCAAGAAATGGCTGGAGTTACCATCCACTGGCATTTGAACGCATAATAATAATAATAATGATAATAAAATGATAATAATAATATACTGATAATATTGATAATAATAATAATAACAATATCAACAACAATAAAACAACAACGACAACAACAACAATAATAGTAATAATAATAATAACAATGATAATAATAATAATAATATAATAATAATAATGATAATAATAATAATAATAATAATGATAATAATAATAATAATAATAAATAATGATAATAATAATAAAATACTAATTGGAATTTCTTCTATCCTTATCATTTATAAAAAAACATCCTATTCATTATGATTATGAAGATGCTAATGACAATAATAATAAAGAGAAGAGGAAAGAAAGAAGATGAGAAATGAAGATAAAAAGGACAATAACCAACCTCTGACTGACATTCATCATTTCCTCCTTTGTGGAAATGAATGAGCAAGAGAGGCGCTGCAAGGTCACATCCGCTTTCTTATTCAAAGCAAGTTCCAGGAAGGCCGTGAAGACGCCTTGGGACTAATTTCCTATTTATTTTGTTTATTGGTCATCTTCGTTTTTGGGCAAATGCTAATCGTTTTTTTTTTTTTTTTTTTTTTTTAAAGGTATATGTGAAACGATACTTATGTGATGGTATTGTTTCTCTCCTCCCTCCCTCCCTCCCCCTCTCTCTCTCTCTCTCTCTCTCTCCTCTCTCTCTCTCTCTCTCTCTCTCTCTCTCTCTTTCTGTTTCTCTCTCTCTTTTGCTTGCTTGAATCTTTGTTCCATCTGTGCCCGGGATATGTGGGTACCAATACTTATCAAGACCGCTCTCTCCTGATTGTCGCAAGCAATGTAGTTTCACGTAATCAGAACTTTTAAAGATAAATCTAATTGTACACAGTCAACAGATTTACATTTATCGACCGTTGCCATGGATTCACCCACATGCGGTCTTTATTACTAATATAAATTTTTTACATTAAATCAACACCTAAACGGACTTTACCACGAAGTAAACGTGGATCGAGTCTTGTTTTTTCCTACGATATTTTGGTGGAATCTGCTGGCTTTTCATTCATGCTGACCACACACCGACGCTCCTCCGAACCGTTCGTCGACCTCGTTCGCCCTCAGGTCGCCGAGAATGTTTCAGCCTGCGTCCTGCGGAGTCGGAGGATAGGTCATAACGAGCTCACTTGTAATCCACATAATGGCGCTTCCTCTCTGACCCCTGGTAACAGGTTTGCCCTTGTGGCGGCCGGAGGAGCGAAGGGAGGCGAGGGGAAAGGACAGGGAGGGAGAGGAACAGAGAAAGAGGCAGGAGAGGAGAGGAAATAGGGATGGGAATAATTGGAAGAGGGGGCAGGGAGGGGGAGTGAGGGAAAGGAAATACGTGGAAGGAGAGAGGAATAATAGAGGCGAGGGCAAGGAGAGCGCTATAAACACAGCACGAGTGCCGTCTCAGCGAAAAGCATTGGCTCTCCTTATTCAATTTCACGTATGACCACAATTTCCTTGTGAACATCATGGCAAATCTAATCTTGTTTTGTTTATTTGTTACTTTTCTCTTCGTGTTTACGTATCTCATGGTTTTATTCTTAAGATTCTTCCATGATAGCTTTATGGCAGATACTGCGAAATCATTATTGTAATGACAATAGTAGTAATACCTTCACTGCTTTGGTAAATACCAATTCTGAACGATGATTACGTTATTTTGATTTACTACTACTAGTATGGCTCCAGATAATTGTTATTGATCTACTTCAGTGTTGTCATTGATGTAGTCAGCTACTACGACTACTATTACTGCCACTGCTACTACTATACTACTAGTACTACTTCTACTATTAGTACCACTGCCACCGTTACTACTTGCACTACTACGACTACAATTACAACCAGCACTACTATCACACCACCACTACTACCACAACTTCCAAATCACTACTTCTACTACTGTACCAACATGTACACGACCTCCCCTACACCTTACAGCAAACTCACTACCGCTCCTGTGACCTCCACCTGAGCGACGAAAGGCAGGACCCGCCGCCGGTGCTGGAGGTCGACGCGTAGGAGCCAGGTGGCACCCAGCCAGCGCCGACTCACTCAATCTGGCGCGGTCGGAGTCATGACAAGGACGCGGCGCTTTGATGAGAAATTTTGGCCGTCCTGGAAAATGCTGAAAGGGGAAGGTGAGAATACGGGGAGAGGGGGTGAGGGGAAGAGGAGGAGAGGGAAGGAGGGGTGGGGAAGAGGGAGGAGAGGGAAGGAGGGGGTGGGGGAAGAGGAGGGGA
>NC_051421.1:20465819-20470819 GCF_015228065.2 Penaeus monodon | reverse complement strand
GGGCGGGGAAGAGAAGGAGGAAGGTTACCACAGCAACCGCCAGCATGGAAACAAGCCATGGGAAAGGGTGCAAAAGGGAAGGAAAAATGTGGTACAGAGCAGGTGCGCGACCAGACACGCGGGTGGACCACGGCAATTGACGGTTACGTGGGCGAGTTGGCTGAGAGGGGGAGAAAGGGACAAATGGAAGGACAGGGAGATGAGGAGACAGATAGATAGACTGAGAGAGAGAGAGGGAGAGAGAGAGAGAGAAGAGAGAGAGAGGAGAGAGAAAGAGAGAGAGAGAGAGAGAGAGAGAGAGAGAGAGAGAGGGAGAGAGAGAGAGAGAGAGAGACAGAGAAGCAGGGTCTGATGAAAGAAGAGCATGAAGATTGAGAAATGGAGAGAAAAAAGGAGAGAGATGGATAAACAAGGAGTGAGGGAAGAAGAGAGAAAGGGGACTAGAGCTGTGCATAGATGAATGACAAACATACTCGCAGACACACAGACAAACAAAAAGACAAATAGACCAGATAAGGTAGACGCACAAAAGACAAGCAGACAGAAAAAAAAAGACCGAACACACACACACGAACGCAAAACAAAACAAAGAAAAGAACAGACGCAGTTATGCAACAGGAACGACTTTTTCGAAGTTGAAAAAGTCCTAAAATACCAGGAAAGGAACATGGCCTTCCCCCCCCACGCCCCAACCAACGCCACACACTCCTGGGAATTGTACCCGACATCACTTCCACGAGGCGAGTGAGGGAAGGAGGGACGCACGGAATAAAAGGGGAAGAGGGGAAAGGGAGAGAGAAAAAGGAAAAGGGAGAAGAAAGGACGGGGGGGGAGGGGGGGGGAAAGGGGGAAAGGGGGGGGGAGAGGGGAAAAAGGAAAACAAAAAAAAGGGGGATGGGGGGGGGGGGGGGAAGAGGGGAAGGGAAAATAAAAAAAGGGGAAAAAAAAAAAAAAAAAGGAGAAAAAGGGAAAGAAGGGGGAAAAGGAAAAGGTTTTGGAGGGAAGGAGAGGGAGGGAAAGGGAGGAAAGGGAAGAGAGAGAAAGGGGAAGGGAAAAGGGGAGAGAGAGGGGGAGAGGGAAGAGGAAAAAGGGGGGGGAAAAAAGGAAGGGGGGGGGGGGGGAGAAAAAAATTAAAAAAGGAAAACCCGGGGGGAGGAGCGGGGAGGAAAAGGGGTGAGGAGAAAAGGGGGTAAAGCGGGGGGGGGAGAAAAAGGAAAAGAGGGAGAGAGGGGAAGGAGAGGGGGAGGATTGGGGGGGGGGAAAAGAAGGAAAAGAGAGGAAAAGAGGGGGAAAGGAGAGAGAGAGAGAGAAGGAAAAAAGAGGGGGAAAATTAAAAATCGGGGGCGGGGAGAGGAAAGGGGGGAGAGAGAGGGGTTAAAAATAGCCGGAAAACAAAAAAAGAAAAAAATAAAAGGGGAAACAAAAAAAAAAGTAAAAAAAAATAAAAAAAAAAAATTATACCCCTAATACATAAACATACAACATACCAAAAAACATAAAAATACATACATACATACATACATAAATACATACTACATGCATACATATATACATAAATGTAAAATACATGTATAAATGCATGCTTTTTTACTTACTACATACATAAGCATAATACAACATAGATACAACATAATAAATAGATACATAGATACATACTAAATATATCCCTACATACATAAATTTTTTACAACATACAACCCTTTTATATGTACATACGGGTATTACCCTGCAGCTTACATACATACTTTCTTTCATAATACATACATACATACATAAAATACATAATTTCATACATCAAAATGTATACATGATAGGGTTTTAAATACATACATACATAAAATAATACATACCATACATACATACACGCATACATACATACATATATATCTATATCTCTATCGGTATCTATGACTATATATTTCTATCCGTATATCTTTCTTTTTTCTTTTTTTTTCATGTTTGAAACCGGTGGTCAAAAAGCATGACACTTAATTGAGTTTTTATGTTGTGATGCCCTTTGGAAATGAGTACTGGTAGGGGGCCCCATTTTCCCTTTCCACGGAGAGGGGCCGGTGTTTACCCTTTTGGTAATCATTCTCTCTTTTTTTATCCGGGTTGGGGACCAGCACTTTACTTGGGCTGGCTTGCCCACCCAGCGGCTAGGAAAGGCCCAAACGAGGTGAAGTTTTTATTGCCCAAAGGGGAAAAAAGCGTCAGCCCCCCCAAACCCTCGTAACAGGGCTTGAGGGAGAAAAAGAGAAAGAGGGGAGAGAGAGAGTGGTGTGTGTTGTATGTGGTGTGTGGAGAGAGAGAGGGAGAGAGGGGAGAGAAGAGGGGAAAATGAAAAAGGGGGAGAGAGAGAGAGGAGAGAAGAGAGGAGAGAGAGGGGAGAAGAGAGGGGAGAGCGAGAGAGAGAGGGGGAGGGAGGGAGAAAAGGGAGAGCGAAGAAGGGGAAAAGGGGGAAGAGAGCGAGGGGAGAGAGAGCGAGAGAAGAGAAGAGAAGGACGAGAAGGGAAAAGAGCGAGAGAAAAGGGGAGAGAGAGAGATGAGAGAGGGGAGAGCGGGGAGGAGGGGGGGAAGAGAGAGGGGAAAGAGAAAAGGAGAGAGGGGAGGGGAGGGGAAGAGAGAGAAGACGAAGAGAGAGAGAGAGAGAGAGAGAGAGAGAGAGAGAGAGGAAGAGAGAGGGGAAGGGGAGAGGAGGGGGCGGGGCGAAGGGGGAGGAGAAAAAAAAGAGGGAAGGGGAAGAGAGAGAGAGCGGGGAGAGAGGAGGAAAGGGGGGGAGAGAGAGAGAGGAGGAGAGGGGAAGGGAGAGAGGGGAGAGAGAGGAAAAGAAGGGGAGAGGGAAAGGTGAGAGGGGAGGGAGAGAGAAGGAGCGGGGGGAGGGGAGGTGAGAGCGAGGAAGAGAGAGAGAGGGGAGGGACGGGGAGAGGGGGATGAGGGAGGGACGAGAGAGAGGGGGAGAGAGAGGAGAGGGGTTTGAGAGGGAGGAGAGAGAGAACCGGGGGGAGGGGGAGGGGAGAAAGATGGGGGAGAAGGGGAGGGGGAAGGGGGAGAGAGAGGGGAAAGAGGAGGGGGAGGGCCCCCCCAAAGAAAAGAGAGAGAGAGGGGAGAGAGGAAAAAGAGAGAGAGAGAGGAGAGGAGAGAGAAGAGACGAGGAGAGAGAAGACGAGGAGGGAGAGATAAAACAACAACAAACAAAAAAAAAAAAATAAATAAAACAAGATTAAAAAAAAAATGGGAGAAAGAAATGAGGAACAACAACAAAAAGGGGAAAAAAAAGAAAACTAAAACAAAGGGAAAAAGAAAAAAAAAGAAAAAAAAAAAAAAAAACCAATAGGGGGAAAAAAAAAGGGTTTAAGAGAAAAACCAAAAAAAAAACTAAACATACAAATAAAAAAAAAAGAAAAGGAAGAAAAAAAAAAACTAAACAAAAAAAAAAAGAATACAAAAAAAAACAACCCACGGATCAGAAAAACGAAAGGAGCCCCGGGGGTCACAGAAGACAAAAGAAAAGGGTGAGGGGGGGGGAGGAGACGTTAAATCCCCAGTTCCCTTTCAAAAAATGCCAAATTTTACCCCTTTAAAATAACATTCTTTATTTTAAAACCGGGGTTACCAAAAACAAAATACTTGGGCTGGCTTCCCACCAAACCGGCAAAGGCAATTTTTAAATAAACTTTATTTTCCCAAGGGAACGAACTTTTTCAACCCTCAAACCTCTAACAAATCTTGAGGCGAAAAAAAAAAAAAAAAAAAAAAAGGAAAAAAAAAGAAAAGGAGAGAGAGGGGGTGTTTTTGGTTTTAGTTTGGGGGAGAGGGGGGGGAGCCTTTGGAAAAAGGGGGGACCCCAAAGAAGAAAGGGGGGGAAGAGGGGAAGGGAGGAGGAAGATGAAAAAGAGAAGGGAAAAGGAGAGAAGGGGGAGGATTTGGAAAGGGGGGAGAAAAAGAGAAAAAGAGAGAGAGAAAAAGAGAGAAGGGGAGGGGGGGGGAGAGAGGGAGGAGAGGGAGGGAGAAAAAAAGAGAGAGGGGGAGGGGAGCAGGGAGAGAGAGAGGGGAGAGAGAAGGGGAAAAGGGAAGAGGGAAAAAGAGAGGGGGAAAGAGAGAGGGGAGAGGGGGGGAGAGCAGAGAGAGGGGAAAAGGGGGGAGGGGAAAAGAGGAGAGAGAAAAGACGGAGGAAAAGGGGGCGGGGAGGAGAGAGGAGGAGGAGAAAGAGGAGAGAGGAGGGAGCGAGGGGCGGGGGAGAAAGAGAGAGAGAGAGGGGAGAGAGGGGGAAGGGGAGGAAAAGAGAGGGGGGAGAGAAAAGAGAGGGGGAGGAGGGGAGAAGAGAGGAAAGAGGAAAAGAAAGAAGAGAAAGAGAGAAAGCGAGAGAGGGGAGAAAGAGGGGAGAGGAAGAGAAAGGGGAGAAAGGGGAGAGAGAGTAGAGAGAGGAAGGGGAGGGGAGGGGAGGAAAGGGGGAGGAGAGACGGGGAAGAGAGTGGGGGGAGAGGGGAGAGAGAGGGGGAGGAGCCGGGGAGCGAGGGGAGGGAGGAGGCGAGAGAGAGCGGGGAGGGGGAAGGGGAGGAGGGGGGAGAGAAGGGGAGGAGGGGGAGAGGGGAGAGAGGAAAGGGGAAAAGGAGAGGGGAGGAAGAAGAAAAGAGGGAGAGGGAGAGGGGGGGAGAGGGGAGAGGGGAAAGAGAGAGAGGGGGGAGAGGGGGAGAGAAAAAGGAGAGAGGGGAGAAGAGAGAGAGAGAGAGAAAAGGGGGAGCGAGAGGAAAAGCGGGGGAAAGGGGGGGCCCCAGGCCCCAAAAGAGAGGGGAGAGAGGGGGGAGAGAGGGAGGGTGAGAAAAGAGGGGGAGAGAAGGAGAGGGGAGGAGGGGGAGGAGGGAGTGAGAGAGAGGAGAGGAGAGAGCGAGAGAGGGGGGAGGAGAAGAAAGAGAGAAGAGAGGGGAGAGAGAGAGAAAGAGAGGAGAAAAAGGGGGAGGAGAGGAGAGAGAGGGGAGAGAGAGAGAAAAGGGGGAGAG
>NC_051421.1:20453319-20463319 GCF_015228065.2 Penaeus monodon | reverse complement strand
ATTATTATTATTATTATTATTATATATTATTATTATTATCATTATTATTTTATTATTATTATTATTATTATTATTATTACTATTACTATTACTATGATAATAATAATAATAATAATAATAATAATAATAATAATAATAATAATAATAATAACAATAATAATAATAATAATTTATTATTATTATAAAATCAGTGTTATGATCATTATTATTATCATTAGTAATGTTATGATGATAATAATAACAATAATAATAATGATTGCTATTATCATTATCAATCATCATCCTTCCTTCATCATCATTATTGGTCTTTTGCTGTAACTACCGTGCAGGATGCTAAAGCGGAGGAGATTGTGCAATCTAATGAATTATGTGCTGTAATTGTGTATGTATCTCATGCAGTGTATACATTAGGAATGCTGTAAATATGTAATTCGTATATATGTTTGTATAAGTTCTTGCATTCATAAATATATACATTAGTCTACACACATTAATGCACATTCTTTTTCTCTCATCCCCCCTTTCCTATCTCCCTCTCTCTCTCTCTCTCTCTCTCTCTCTCTCTCTCTCTCTCTCTCTCTCTCTCTCTCTCTCTCTCTCTCTCTCTCTCTCTTCTCTCTCTCTCTCTCCTTTCTCTCGCTCGCTCGCTCTCGTTCTCTCTCGCTTGCTCGGTCTCTTTTTTTCTCCCATCTCTCTCCGTTTATTTATCTTCCTCTTACTCCTCGTCTACAAAACCACTCAGTTTATCTAATTATGCTCTAATTAACATAATACTAATACACATCTATCTATCCCTGTGTCAATACACAAAGAATTTAAACTGTTGGCTCTCTCATTACTCCTGTCTCCGTTTAAGGCGTCCCTAATCCGTCATTAAGTGAAGGGAATGGCTCTCCGACCACTTCCCTCCAATCCTGAATTATTACACGCATGATTATGGCTCCAGAAGAAGAAAGGATACATTTTGACAACATAATTCCTCCATGTATCACCATCAGGGCGGCTCTACTCAGGCCATTTTGGAAGGGGACGCGTATCTTAGGCCACGTCCGTTGCCTTTGCGGGCGTAAATGAGAAATGATGAGTTGGTGTGTCTTGCAAAGTGCTGTGCATTTGCATCGGAGGCTGGGAGCGCAGTAACTCGTGATACAGGCCGTATTATGTGTCCCTGAGAGGGTGTGCAAAAGCCAGTTCAAATCAGGCGGGTATTTTGGAGGCGTTCGGAGGCGGGTATGCTGAGGGACGCCCTTTCAGATGAAGAAGTGGATGATTCGCTGAATTCTATCTTTTCATTACTTAAGAAAAGCAAAGTCTAAAGAAGCGCAGCCCCGGGGGAAGGGCCGAGCGCCTCTTGCTCTCAGCCTCTTTCTTTATCTTTTCTCTCTCTCTCTCTCTCTGCGTCTTGCTGTCCTTATGCACAGCCTCTACTTTTTTCTTCTTTGTTCTTGCCCTTCTTTATCCCCTTTCTCCGCCACCATCTTTATTCTTCCTTGTCTTTCTCTTCCTCTCTGCCTCTACCTCGTTGTTTATATATATGTATATGTAAATATAATAATATTATATATATATATATATAATATATATATATATATATTATATATATATATAAAATATATATATATAGATATATATATATAGTTGTGTGTGTGTGTGTGTGTGTGTGTGTGTGTGTGTGTGTGTGTGTGTGTGTGTGTGTGTGTGTGTGTGTGTGTGTGTGTGTTGCGTGTGCGTGTGTGTGTGTAGATATACATTCATATATTTTCACCTGTCTGTTTATCCATCATTCTTACCCCTCATATATTTCCTTCTCATTTAAGACACACGCATCCTTCGTGTGCGGATGGCTGAGCCAAGTCCTCCCAGCAGTATAAGGGTTTGTCCCTAAGCGGAATCAGGAGAACCAGAGTTATTGAACCATTCTACAGCATCTACGACGGGCGATGGGGGATGGGGAAGGAGAGGGGGAGGGGGAGGGGGAGAGGGGGAGGCGAGAAGGAGCGCCGGTGTCCTTCGGGTTCGGATATTTATGTCATCCCATTCACAGGATGACTCGGCCATCTTTTTGGCTTTATAGTGTCCCGCCGCTGCGTCTAGTCAGCCACACCCTCCCTTCTGTGCCCGGGGAGGGACTTTTCCCTTCCTTGCGCGTCCTTTCTCTCGCCCTCGGAGCGTGCTATTAGTTTATAGTTGCCAGGTTACTGTTATATTACACACGCACAAACACCCAACTATTCTGTGAGGCCTACGTCCTGCAATGGATTGACTCAGGCTGATGATAATGATGATGATATCTGTACACACACACACACACACACACACACACACACACATACATACATACATACATATAGATATAGATATAGATATTAGATATGGATATAAGAGAGAGAGAGAGAGAGAGAGAGAGAGAGAGAGAGAGAGAGAGAGAGAGAGAGAGAGAGAGAGAGAGAGAGAGAGAGAGAGAGAGAGAGAGAGAGAGAGAGAGAGAGCAGGGGATAGGGTTATTAGAGAGAAGAAGACGAGAGAGGATATAAAAAAAGGGAGAGAGGGGCATGGCAACGATTGAATATTCTTAGGTCTTGACTGGAAAAAAAATCTGCCGACAACTTTAGCATTTATTTATCTATTTATCTATTTATTTATTTATTTATTTATCTATTTATTTCTTCATTTATTTGTTATCGTCCAAGCTCGTCAGAGGATAAATGCGTTTGCTCCTAATACTGACGTTATTCATTCTTCGCGGTTTATGGGAAGCTTCTATTTTCCTTTTCGAATGCTAAATAATGCCAAAAGGAACACACGAAAGGAAATTTTCATAAAAGGTTAAGAAGTTTCAGAAGAATTTCGGATGGGCGTAGCAAAGGAGAGAGAAAGAAAAAGAATAAAGAAATGCTAGGAAGAAGGAAAGGGAGATGAGAAAGAATGAGAAGGAGGAGATTAAGAAGAAGAAGAAGAAGAAAAGAAAAATAGGAAAAAGAAGAAGAGGAGGAGGAAGAAGATGAAGAAGAAGAAGAAGAAGAAGAAGAAGAAGAAGAAGAAGAAGAAGAAGAAGAAGATGAAGAAAGAGGAGGAGGAACAGGAGAAGGAGGTGAACGAGGATCAGGAGAAAGAAGATGAAGAGGATAAAGAGGAGGAGAAGAAAAAGGAAAAGAAAAAGAAGGAGAAAAGAAGATGAAGCAAACGAAAAGAAGAATTCGAAAGGAAGGCGAGGATAAAAAAAAAAAAAATGAAAGAGCTGAAAGAGAGAGAGAGAGAGAAAAAAAAGAAATTGATTAGTAGTAGAAACACAAAAAAGTAGACTAAGAAGGAAAAGGAAAAGAAAAAGAAAGGAAAAGAAAAGAAAAGATAGTGAGAAGATTCTTAAAGACTAGTAAAGCGAGTCCTTTCCGAGTCCCACTTCAGTCATGCAAAGGCCTGGCCAACGTTGCAGCTCCGATCACGTGCTGACGGAGAGTCAACCAACGCATCTCGGTTCTCCTCTACCTCCCCCACCCCCCCTTCCACCTCCATCTCCCACTCCATCCTCTCCACCTCCAACTCCCCCCCTCCTCCCTTCACCTGCACATCTCTACCTCCACCTCCACCTTCCTACCACCCCCTCCCCTTCCCCTTCCTACCACCCCCTCCCTCCCTTCCCCTTCCTACCACCCCCTCCCCTCCCTTCCCCTTCCTACCTCCCCCTCCCCCCTCCCTCGCCTCCCCCTCCCGCCTCCCCTCCTTCCTCCACCTCCACACCTCTCGCCGGAAGTCAGTAAGTGGAGGAGATAACCGCGAAGCTCATTGGCTGATTGATGGACGCCGGGCGCAGGATACGATTTCCCGATCAGTTGTTTCTCTTGAGTTACGAGTTTTGATTTTCGCTATTTATGTTTCCTGGCGCGGTTTCCTTCCGCTGAAGAATGTGATGTAACGCGGGAGGAATGTGAATTCTGGCTTTAAGGATGCTTGGCCCGCACTTGACAACAGTTATCGAAAATTGTTAAGGTTTGGTGGGCGGGGTGGAGAGGGACAGAGAGAGAGAGAGGGAGGGAGGGAGAGAGGGAGGGAGGAGAGAACGAGAGAGGGAAGGAGGGAGGAAGAATGAATGAGAGAGAGAGACAGAGTCAGACAGACAGGCAGGCAGACAGAGAGATAGACAGACAGAGAGATAGACACAGAGAGAGAGAGAGAGAGAGAGAGAGAGAGAGAGAGAGAGAGAGAGAGAGAGAGAGAGAGAGAGAGAGAGAGAGAGAGAGAGAGAGAGAGAGAGGAGAGAGAGAATGAAAGGGAGAAAGAGAGAACCGTTAAAAAATAAAGCATTCCTTTGTATACACAATACACAAATTTCACATTTTCACAGTTTCCCCTTCAAACAGAATCAGACAAGACACTTAACACTGAACTGCAAATGCACTGACTGACAGGTGACAGAAAATAGATGCCTTGAGTTTACCAATTGATGCTTTTGGTCCTCGGTAGAAGCATCTGGAGGCGACGAGAACCGAGAGACTTGCAGATATTGCAGATAAGATTGCACAACGATCACCTTATGGGGAGGGACACAAGGGCAGCGAGAGATTCTACACGTGTACGTCTCACTACATACTGAAATGTCCTTACTTGTTTAAAAGATAATAGCTGGTATACCGAAATAACCTTACGATAATATTCACTTTTATCTACCTTGTTATATAGTAATAATTGCCGTCGCTTTGGTGTTCTCCATGCTCATGAGGTTGCTATTTTGGCATTAAAGAATAACACCTTAAGGATGATAACATTCGACGAGGAGCAGGATGCCAGTAACGTGGTATAGGAACGGAAACACGCTAGGAAGTGAATGCCTTACAGGTTGCGATGAGCGCAGGTGTTATCGATCGTCTCGCTATAAAACAACAGTAACAACAGTCAATATCTACACCGTTTAATAGATAATTTCAACGGTCATATACGCGGACCTAAGGGGATAATAACAGACTGTAGACACCTGCAGGGAGCGACGAAGAAGCATAAAACATACGTAGAAAAATAGAAAGAAATATAACAGGTTAACACTGTCCCTTGATACCGGGTCGGTGGCCGTTGTCAGCCGTCACCTTGGCAACGCTATGATTAATTAAATTTCAGGAAACATCTGAGTCTAGGTACAGTAAGCTATGACGTCACTCTTTCGTGGTCCTAGGGATGAGTGACGTCATTCTTTCCCAGGTCAAGTGGGTATTGCCGTCACCAAGTTCTGGCGTCAGCAAACTGCTCGGTCCTCCGCTGCGTTATTTTTGACGCGGTTTCTGACGCACTCAGCTGAATTAGACTGTGTGACGTCATTACTTCTCTGGCGTCATTTATAATTTCCTTCCACGAGAATGATTAAAAATTGTTATCAGCCAGTTATCAAAGTTCTCCGAAGTATTATTCCGTGACCTCGCATTTCGCACACCAAGTTGCAAGCGGCTGGAAGTCTTAGTGCTCCACGTGCAACGGCGCATCAATACCGTCACGTGTTTTGTCACGCCATTGCTTCGCTACAACAAGGAAGAGGAAGAGGACTTTCAGAATACCCGAAGTCCGTTCAAAAAGTTTGCATAAATACGTAAGCAGCAGTCTTGTGATTGATTTATGTAAACTTTTATCAACGGCAAGATTCAATATTATCTTGGAAAACATTGTGATATCAAGAGATCCGGTGCACACACACACACACACACACAAACACACAAACACACACACACACACACACACACACACACACACACACACACACACACACACACACATGCATACATTATATGTATATATATGCATGTGTGCACGCATATATGAATGGTAAAACACTCTAAACGGTTTGGTACTTCAATAGAAAAACCCACAATGCAAAAGGAAATTTCAATGGATCTCGTTTGCGCTTTGTGGGTTTTTCTGCCAAATGATGAGGAGGAAGAAGAGGAAGAAGCTGAAGAGGAAGAAAATGAACACGAGGAAAATGAAGAGGAAAAGGGATAGGAGAATAAGACGGAAGAGGTAAGAAGATGAGGATGAGAAGGAAGAAGGAGAAAGAGCGGAGACGGAGGAAAAGGAGAATATGAGAGTGGAACGGGATGGAGGAAGAAGGGGAAGAGGAGAAGGAGACAGAGGCAGAAAAAAGAAGAATTAGAAAGAGGTGGAGGAGTAAAAGGAAGAATTAGAAAGAGGAGGAGGAGGAGTAAAGTGGAGGAAGTGAAGAAGAAGGAGAGAAGAAAGTGGAGGAATAAAAAGTGGAGGGGAAACAAATAAAAAAAAAAGAGGACACAGAAGAGAGAGAGAGAAAAAAAAATAGACAGAGGAAGGGAAAAGAAAGGAACCGTCTATAAAATCGAAGAAGAGGAATAAAAAGAGAGCCAGAAGCCAAACAGTTTTGTTTTGGACGGAAGCAAGAAAGTGCTATGTTGGGCGAGCGTAAAATTAGGTGTCACGCATATGAAATGAACGAGACAACGTTTGCAACCGGAATTAAATCGGATCCCTCGCTTCAGCTCTATGTTATTGGTGCCTTTGTATGGTTGCAAGACTGATGTTATTATTATCATTGTTATTGTTGTTAGTATTATCATTATTATTATTATTATTATTATCATTAATTATTGCCATTGGTATTATTATTATAATTATTATTTTATTATTTTAATTATTATTATTATCATCATCATTATCATTATTATTTTTATTATCATTATTATTATCATTATTATTATTATTATTATTATCATTATTATTATTATTATTATTATTATTATTATTATTATTATCATTATTATTATTATTATTATTATTATTATTATTATTATTATTATTATTATCATTATTATTATTATTATTATTATTATTATTATTATTATCATTATTATTATTATTATTATTATTATCATAATTATTATTGTTGTTGTTGTTGTTGTTATAATTATCATTATTATCATTTTTTGTTATTATCATTATTATTATTATTATCATTATTGCTATTATTGTTATTGCTATTATCATTATCATCATCAACATCATTGCAATTATTAGCATTATCCTCTTCATCATTATTATCAGCATTATTTTCCAATCACCAATATGGATGTTATAGGAAGGGAGATTAGTACCCATGTTATCTTCCCTTATTCGAAACTTGCTGTACAGATACACCACAGCTCTAATCACAAATGTATAGTTAATACAACATAATCTACTAGATGTAGAGTATATACGGCTTCATATAATTAAGCATTGTGTGGATTCCTCCCACAGAGGAATATTGGTATATATGATATTGGACAAAGGATAGCTGTAATCAAAACAATATTGCTCACGTTAGTATCTGTTAGAATCAATAAATCTCTTTATCACTACAAAATTAATCGTGACTTCTTGATATGGGGCATTTTATCAGATGCTATCTTAGCAAAGTAAAAAGATTCTACGATATTCTTATCTTATATTTTGACTTTGCATGTTCCCTCTGATGAAAAATGACGCTCTGCAGTGGCACCAAGGTAAGGTACAAAGCAGACATAGTAATTTCATTAGTGTACTTGTTAATGTTAATGTCATGCGCTAAAATTGCCCCAAGCGAGGCACCGGGAGCTCTGATGTAGGTAGTAAGTACATGAGCGTGATGTGATGTAACAAGAGATACAAAAAGTCACTATCACCATTACTATGATCACTGTTATTATTATTATTATTACTACTATAAAAACTATTATATATTTTGTTGATATCATCATTATTATTATCATTTTCATCCTTATTATTATTATCTTTATAAGTGTTATTGTAACCATCATTGTTGTTACAATAATTCATATTATTGTTATTGTTATTAAGCTTTCTACTGTTATTACTATTATAATTTCTCATTATAATTATACTGTTTCGTCCGCCCAAGCTACATACATTTTATGCTTAGAATCATATTCCCTGGAACTGCAGACTTGAAATCAATTCATTTTAGTATAAAATGGTGGTGATAATTATTGATATCAATATTTAGGAATGACGCATATACACACGGGCGCGCATCTTATTTCGAATCTATGAGAACCCTATAGTTATAAATTTTTTTAGTATTAAATATATTATTATTATTGCTATCATCATTTTTAGTATTAAAGATATTATTTTCATTCTATTTGTCATTATCATTATCATTATTATCATTCTTCTTCTCCGAGGTAAATACACTGCATTGAAGTCAGTTTATGCACATTCATTATATTACACGACTTTCTCGAGGGGGAGGGTAAGAAGGAAAGTAGGAGGGGGAGGGGAAAAAAGGTAGGGGGGGGAAGGGTGAAGAAGGAGAAGGGAGGGGAAGGGAGCAAAAACAGAAAATAAAGATGGGAAAGGAGGAACAGAGGGGATAGGGAGGAGACAATAAAGAGTAAAAGGGGAAAAAGGGAGGAGGGGGGGAGGGGCTTAGAGAAAAGAGGGGGATGGAAGAAGGAGGGAAGTGGATATAGGAGAAAGGAGGTGGGAGAATTTAAGGAGGGAGAGGATGAAGTGGGGGAGGCAGATGGAGGCCTTACATATCGGCATACGTATATTTTTGTGTATATTTTTGTGTACATGGGTTTATGTGTGAATGTGTGTGTGCGTGTGTGTGCGTGTGTGTGTGTGTGTGTGTGTGTGTGTGTGTGTGTGTGTGTGTGTGTGTGTGTGTGTGTGTGTGTGTGTGTGTGTGTGTGTGTGTGTGTGTGTGTGTGTGTGTGTGTGTGTGTGTGTGTGTGTGTGTGTGTAAACGAATGAATGAGCGGGGGTGAGTGTGCGTAAATGGCGTGCGTATATGAGTGTATGTGCGGCCGTGGCGGTAACACCACTGGACTTGTTTATGAGGGCGTTTGTATACATTTAATGGTTAACTGGTTAGAGTGCAGCTTTACTTTCTTATTAAATTGCGTCTAATTATACAAACAGCAAAATGAATCCTTTATTTCCTGATAAATATCCAATTACTTTGAGAATAAAGAATTACGATATGCAAATTAGCATTCCGCGTTAATTCCTTCGCTCAAGTACTTAATCTGAATAATAAAATAAGTAATTGCACCAATTCCCAAGATGGCAATGCTGTTTTGCAATTGCACGAGATGCATTTACGCATTTGTGTGTGTGTGTGTGTGTGTGTGTGTGTGTGTGTGTGTGTGTGTGTGTGTGTGTGTGTGTGTGTGTGTGTGTGTGTGTGCATATATATAGCTAGATATATAAACAACAGAGCGACGTCCAGAGTTCCTTCGGCCAGACAGACAGACAGGAGGAGGAGACGCTTCTCGCTTCCTCTCTTCGCCGGCAATTACGGCTCCGTGTCCGAAAGGCGAAAATGCTTCACGTGCATGGTGATGTGAAGCGATGGTGTGGTAGCCTAGATAGTGTTAAGTGCTTGCATGCCTTCTCGCTTGCAGCTTCCACCCCTGGCTAGCCCAGTGCGAAAAAGGGAAACAGCTTCCGCATAAGTCTCCCTGCCAGGTCACAGCCTCTCCATCATTAAGACTTCTGCAGTGCCTCCTCGTGGCCACCCATGGGTAACTGGGTACCTTGCGGTCCCAGGCTAAATCTGTGGGGGATCTCGGAGCAGCAGGAGGCCCCAGAGGTACGGAGTTATGGCCCACCGGCGTGTGGACACGCTCTGGCTCTGTACCAACTCCGCCCCTAGCCACCTGGGGTAATGGGCGGCTCGGGGAGGTGGGCCTTGCCAGTCCTCCTCCCCCCGAATGACCCTCTGGCAACGTCACGGATGAATGGTAATGCTGGGGGGAGGGTTTTTGTCCCTCCCACTCAGCAAGTAAGGCGGGCTGTGGGTCCCGCTGGGGGGGGAAAATGTCGGGGTGCAGGATTGGAACGAGAGTTAAATCGTCCTGCCTGGCGCCCCGGCAGGCGCCAAACCACCATGAAGCTTGTGGGGGAAAGCCCTCGGGAACCCACAGGGGAAGGCGGTCCCACAGCCTGCCCCCCCTTTAAAGGGGGTTGTGGGGGGGGGGGTTTGGGTGGGGTCCCCGGAAAA
>NC_051421.1:20443917-20453219 GCF_015228065.2 Penaeus monodon | reverse complement strand
ATTTCTCTGCCTCTCTTTTCCTGCTCCTCTCTCTCTGCTTGATGACCTGTTACACCATGACTTCCAATTGACGTTCTTTGTAAACAGTTTTGCAAGTTGCAAACAGGAACGTTCATTAAATGTGTTGTTTGTTGACGGCATTATGTAACCTGCTAGCGAGACTGCTTGTTTATCAAATTTCTGGTGTGTTTAGGAATATGCTTGGCGTTTTTTTTTTCGTTTTTTTTGTTTTTTAAATCTCACAAATCTTTCTCTCGCTCTCTCGTTCTCTCTTTCTCTCTTTCTTCTCATTCTCTCTCTCTTCTCTCTGTCTATATTCTATCTCTCTTTCTTCTATCTCTCTCTCTGCCTTTCCTCTTTCGGTCTTTCTTCCCTCTATCTTTCTTCTCTTTCTTTCTTTCTTCTCTTCTCTCTCTCTTTCTTTCTTTCTTTCTTTCTTTTCTTTCTTTCCTTCTTTTTTTCTCTTCTCTCTCTCTCTCTCTCTCTCTCTCTCTCTCTCTCTCTCTCTCTCTCTCTCTCTCCCTATCCATATTATATATATTATCTTTAATTTTATTATCTATATATATATATATATATATATATATATATATATAATCTATATATATATATATATATATATATATATATATATATATATATATATATATACATATATATATATATATGTGTGTGGTGTGTGTGTGTGTGTGTGTGTGTAGATTCCGTGACCAGTGCTACCAAGGGTAAGCGCGCCTGTCGAACGGCGGCGTCACGTGACCTGTGCCGGTGACGCCTTGGGAGAACACGTGATAGAGGGAGCACGAGGGAGGGAGCACGTGGAAAGCTGAAGGGAGGGGGAGGAGGGAGGTAGGGTGTGTGTGTAGCGGAGAGTTGGGAAGGGAGGTGGAGGTGAGAAGTGGAGAAGAAATGAAAAGTGTAAAGGTAGACAAGTGAGAAAGAGGGAGAAAAAAAGGTGAGAGAGAGAGAGAGAGTGAGAGAGAGAGAGAATGGGAAAGTATGAGAGGAGAGAGAGAGAGAGAGAGAGAGAGAGAGAGAGAGAGAGAGAGAGAGAGAGAGAGAGAGAGAGAGAGAGAGAGAGAGAGAGAGACAGAGACAGAGCGAGAGAGAGAGAGAGAGAACGAGAGAGCGAGCGAGCTAGAGGGACAGAGAGATAGAGAAAGGGGAGTGAGATTTCAGGTATATATAATCACAAACATACACACAACACACACACACACACACACACACACACACACACACACACACACACACACACACATACATGTGTGTGTGTGGTGTGTGTGTGTGTGTGTGTGTGTGTGTGTGTGTGTGTGTGTGTGTGTGTGTGTGTGTGTGTGTGTGTGTGTGTATGTGTATGTGTGTATGCGTGAATGTGTGTGTGTGTATACTTATGTATACAAATATATAGATAGGTAAAGAAACAGAAGGCTGAAAATATAACGTGAGAAAGAATCGGCGACACACACAAGATCTGATAGAAGGTCAGAAGGAACAGAAACAGAGGAAGGGAAAAAAGCCCGTAATAGTTGTGATGTTTACACCTCGTGCGTGACTCTCTCGGGGAAAGGAACAGCGAGGAAGCGTTGGGCGGGAGGGAGGGGGAGGTGGGGAGGGGGTGAGGTCTGAGGAGAACACGGGAAGAGGAAAAATACAGAGAAAAGGGAAGAGTTTTGTAAAGGAAATGACAGTAACATCATCACACACACATATCCACACACACACACACACCACACACACACAACACACAACACACACACCACACACATATATATATATATATAAAATATATATATATATATATATAATATATATATATATATATATATATATATAAAATACATATATATATATATATATATATATATATATATATATATATATATATATATATATATATATATATGTATGTATATATATATGAATATTCATTTACATATTGAAAAAGAAAGAAAGACTGTGAGTGGCAAAGAAACAAACAGACAAACGTGTATGTATGGATGAACACAAGTACAAAACTAGAAGAAAAAACTGTCGAGTCATCATCGGCTCTATCTAACTTTTTGTGTTTTGTCATGGCCGAGCTCATATCTCCCTCATTAAAGAAAAGTTTCGTTTTATAAATTGATCTTCTTGAACTGAAAAGCGACTCCAGATTAGGCGGATAATGAAAAGCGTGATGAAAAGGGGGGGGGGAGTGACTTGAAAAGGATGGGGAAAAAACGGTGAGAAGGGAAGTGGACGAGAGAGAAAAAGATGGATAGATCGAGAGATAGATAGACAGATAGAGATAGATAGATAGATAGATAGATAGATAGATAGAGAGAGAGAGAGAGAGAGAGAGAGAGAGAGAGAGAGAGAGAGAGAGAGAGAGAGAGAGAGAGAGAGAGAGAGAGAGAGAGAGAGAGAGAGAGGGAGAGGATAGATAGATAGATAGATAGATAGAGAGAGAGAGAGAGACAGATAGGCAGAGAGATAGATAGATAGATAGATAAATAGATAGATAGATAGATAGATAGAGAGAGAGAGAGAGAGAGAGAGAGAATGAGACAGAGAGCAAAAGAGATGGAGAGAGAAAGAACATGAAGAAGAATAAATATATAGAAGATATGGATAGAAAAACAAACAAAACAAAACAAAACAAAAAAGCCAGGAAGAGAGGGAAACGAGGAAAACCCTCAGTCATAAGGCAGAAAGAACTGACAGCGGCAATAACTGACAGACAGACCGACGGACACACGAGCCGACTTGAGAGCGTCAGAGGCACACGTGTAGCCCCCCCCCCCCCCTGCGCTAGACCCCCATTCCATGCCAACCCCCCAGCGTGGCTCAGTATCTCCCGAGTCTTCAATGCAATTATTTTTCTCTCTCTCTCTCCTCTCTCTCTCTCTCCCTCGTTCTTCCCTTTCACCCTTTTTTTCTCTCCCTTTCTCTTGTCCACATTACCAATCATACAATCAAGAAAAAAAAACGGATGATGAAAGTATCTTTTTGTTAGTATATCCTCACTGACCATGCTGTACACCGCCTGGGCCCCGCTAGGCGTCAGCACGTTTTCTGGATGTCCTGCGCCCCCATTGGTATGCAGGATAACCCACTCTGTCGCAGTACAAACGCTCAGATCTAACGCAACGACAGGAATATGAAATACATAAGATACACATGTTTCTATACATACATTGGGAACATACTTGTGATGCGAGTTATATGATATACCGTAACATTTTTTTTCCCTTATGGTAGCACATCTGCATGACAACTCGACATGAAACTTGGAGTTGCAACATGGCATGCCAGGGTTCCAGATTAAGTCAGGTGATGATCAGATTAGAGCCCCAAGTTGCACAATCCCTCGTCATAATACCATACATTATACCCAGCAATACGGAATACCTCGGCATAAAACGACATACCACCTAATAAGCAACGTGTGATATTGAATAATTAGGCAAAGCAAGTAAGCAAGTAAGGAAGTGGTATGCTAACATCGTTACCCTAAGGTGCCGGTCGTTTCATCTCATGGCACTCCAAGGCACCACAGGAAATGTCATGGAATCAGCAACAAGGTTAAAAGTGTCATGATGTGATAAAGTAGATAGGTGAATAAATAAATAAAAAAGGTGATAATAGATTAATGACAAAGGATAAGAATGAATATATAAATGCTAAAGGAGGAGAATGAATCATCAAAATAATAGATGTATAAGAAAAGAGGAAACGTAGAAATAATAGGCAAAATAAACAGAAAAATCCTGCGAAAACGAAAATTAATCAAAAGAAAACATAAAAAATGTAACATAGCATTACTAGTTGATTTTCCTCTTGCATTATTGATTCCATCTAGGTCTCGGTTCCTTAAATTCCTCTGTCCAATGTCGTTTTTTCTCTCCCTCTCTCTCCTTCTTTCTTTCTCTTAACGAACTTGGGATAATTGCCTGTTACCAACCAGAACTGACTGGGGAATCGAGTGCTCGTGTCTGTGCATTATAGATGTTGCAGATATTGATTGCAGCGGTGGCGAGGTTAGGCTCAGTACGTCTGCAGCTTGGGACACGTCCTGGCCATGATTTTCGGATTGCTTAAGATATCGTAAATCATATTTGCTGATAAAGATAAGAAAAAAAAATGCTTTCCGTTCGTTGGTCATACAATAAATATACCTGTATTCAAATAAGTTTTAAAGTCCTCGGTACACAAAGTATTAGGGGCGATTATTTTAGCACACTCGCCTACTCGCCCGCCCGCCCACTCACCCCCACTCGCCCGCCCGCCCACTCACCCCCACTCGCCCGCCCGCCCACTCACCCCCACTCGCCCGCCCCCGCCCACTCACCCCCACTCGCCCGCCCGCCCACTCACCCCCACTCGCACCGCCCGCACTCACCCCACACGCAGCGAACCGATCACAGCCGCCCACTCGCCCACGCGCCCGCCACTCACCCCGATCGCCCGCCGCCATCACCACTGCGCGATCGGGCCGCACTCGAGAACGAGACTGAGGTGGAGGGAGAGAGAGAGGAGTACAGACTAAGAGACAAGAGAAGAGAGAGAGAGAGAGAGAGACGAGACAGAGAGAGAGAGAGAGAGAGAGATAGCAGAGAGAGAGAGAAGAGAGAGAGAGAGAGAGAGAAGAGAGAGAGAGAGGAGAAAGAGAGAGAGAGAGAGAGAGAGAGAGAGAGAGAGAGAGAGAGAGAGAGAGAGAGAGAGAGAGAGAGAGAGAGAGAGAGAGAGAGAGAGAGAGAGAGAGAGAGAGAGAGAAAGAGAGAGAGAAAGAGAGAGAAGGGGGCGGAGAAAAAATAGAAAGATCGACAGACAGTCAAACAAACAGACAGGCATACGCATCGTAATTCAAAAATTTCACTTTCAAACGACAACATCAAAACTGACACGTAATCGCTCTCACAGACTCGAAAAACAACATCAAAACAAGGAAAACAAATGCATGAATAAATCAGTACGCGTGTGAGATTAAGTACAGAGAATCATAAAAGCATAAATACCCTCCATCTCTCTTCCTCGCCTTGGCCAGAGGGACGACAGATGAGCGCTGGTAACACCACCACATCCTCGTCTCTTCTGTGTCGTAAGGCAAAATCTCGCGAGGGTTCTTTTGTCTATTTGCTGACTGTTTTTGAGGCATGTAGCCAGTGCTGCACCACGGCCTTTGCGTTGCCTTTTGTTTCTGTGTGTCGGAGTAGAATAAGTATCGTTTTTTTTTTTAAATCTTTCTCTGTCTTTCTCTCGTTCTTCTGCTGTCTGACTGTCTTTATATTTATATATTTTTCTTCTCTTTTCTCATTCTCTCTCTCTCTCTCTCTCTCTCTCTCTCTCTCTCTCTCTCTCTCTCTCTCTCTCTCTCTCTCTCTGTTTCTCTCTCGCTCATTGGCTCTCTTTGTCGCTGTCTTTCCCTATCATAGATAATTGCAGAACTTCTGAAGGGAGCTCTATCACGGCATATCAAATTAACTCGTAAATATTTTAGTTGCTTTAAAGTAATCGATGCTGGTTCTCTTTACTTTTTTCCGCATATTTACACTCACACCTACACACACATGCGAACAGGTACACACACACCCCCAATGACCGTATAATCATAGAGTTGAATAAAAGATAATTAACGGGGATATTTCTTCACATTTACGAGCCCATGAGAGAGGACGGAGTTGATTCTCATCTGTTTTATTAGGGAAGAAATACCCACGTTAACAGCCCCCAGAGTACGTGGGATCCTGGAGATTAGCGTGAGAAGGAGGGGGGAGGGAGGGGGGAAGGAGTAGGTAAAAGAGTAGGGGTAAAGAGAGGCAAAGGGGTAGGGGTAGAAGAGGACATATGGTAGAGGGGCGAGGAGCAAAGGGATATGTTAGAGGGGGTGGAACGGCAGGGGTAAAAGAAGACAAAGGGATAGAAGCAAGGGAGCAAAGGGGTCGGGGTAAAGGGGAGCAAAAGAGTAAGGGGTTGATGGTTAAGAGGGAAGAGCGGCCTATCCCTGTTGTCAATAAGGATCCCGAGCGCGTCCTGCAAGATGGGACGACCGCCATTATCGTCGTGCGGGCCTTCCTCTGCGCTCGAGGTGTACCGTAGACTCCCACTTGATGGCCGGGGCTTTGGAGGAGGAAGGGAATGAGGAGAGAAAATGATGAATTCAGAGGCGAGGAAGAGGAAGGAGAGTTATCTCATAATCTCCACGAGGTATATGAGGAAGGGACTCATAAAAAGCCTGTTATAGAATTGGTATATCTATTGAATTTATACTTCCTTGTTTGTTTACGAATCAGAGAGAGAAAAAGGGGAGATGGAGAAATGGACTTAGAGAAAAAGGGATAAATTTATTCAGAGAGAAAGAGGTAGAAACAAGCATCACATTTAAGTGCATGTATGTGTATGTATATATACATATATACATATATATATTCAAATATGCACACACAAACACAAAAATATATATATATATATATATATATATATATATATATATATATATATATATATATATATATATATGTGTGTGTGTGTGTGTGTGTGTGTGTGTGTGTGTGTGTGTGTGTGTGTGTGTGTGTGTGTGTGTGTGTGTGTGTGTGTATGTGTGTGTGTGTGTTTATATATAAATGTACTTATATATATGCATATATCTATCTATCTATCTATCTATCTATCTATCTATCTCTATCTATATCTATAATTATATATACATAGACATGCATTTAAATGTGATGAGAGAGAGAGAGAGAGAGAGAGAGAGAGAGAGAGAGAGAGAGAGAGAGAGAGAGAGAGAGAGAGAGAGAGAGAGAGAGAGAGAGAGAGAGAGAGAGAGAGAGAGAGAGGAGAAAGAAGCACAGGAGCGGAGAACACGCGACCATTACCACCATCTACTAAATGATTTACGGCCCCATTTGATAAGCCCCGTTGAAGTTTTATGCAAAGTCCAGCAATTATCTTTCATTTACGAAGACTAAAGTTCCTGGCGTGTGCGTTCCTGCCCCCTGCCTTCCCTCCGTGTCAGTATGGGGACATTTTCTGCGGGCTTCCGTGAGAATGAAGCATTAATATTGATGGAGCATTGATTAAGGACAACATTAGTTTCATGCGAGTAAGTGTACCGTGAACGAAAATGTTATGTTTTGCATGACTCGCATGCCTGTGTTATTTCATTTAGGAGTTCCTTTAGGAAGAAATTCAGTCTTAGTCTCATTACTGTTGTTCCTCGTCTGTACAGTGCGTGCGCCATTTTATCACTTCAATTTTTTCTTCTCCCTCCTTACACACACACACACACACACACACACACACACACACACACACACACACACACACACACACACACACACATATTTATAATAGTTTCCTCCTTTGCCACTGAACCCTACTTTGCGGTCGAGGTTTTACAGGAGCGCATTGGTCGTTGAGCCGCGCCCTCGAAACGACTGCTAGGTTGGTAAAGAGCAGGCAAGCCCCACGACCTTCGGGACGTTATTGCATTTTCACGTTAGAGTCGTTCCTGTTGGTCGTTGTCAGGTCGTGCGGCGCGGGAGGAGACCTGGGATCATGAGTTTTTTTTTTTAAACTTTCTTTGTGTGCAATTATGTGTACGCTTAAGGCCGTTTGATTCGTGCATGTGCGTTGGTCTAGAGTCTGTATGTGTAGACATGGATGGATGTATATGGTTTGTGGATGAATTGATGGATTTATAGATGGATGGATGGATGGGTGGGTGGGTGGGTGATGGATGGATGTGATGGATGGATGGATGGAGATGGCGGGGTGGGTGGGTGGGTGTGGGAGAGGGATGAGAATGGAATGGAGGATGATATGGAATGAACGGATGGGTGGGTGGTGGGTGGATCTATGGTGGATGATGAATATGGTTTGTTGATGATGGATGATGGATGATGAATAATGAATAATAAATATAATGATGATAAATATAAGGATGAATGATGGATAGGTGCATGGTTTGAAGAGGAAAGCAAAAAAGAAGAATGAATGAAAGAAAAGATGAATAGAAGAATGAATTGATATCTGTACTAATATATATAAACTATTAAATATATAATATATATATATAATATAGATAATAATTTCATCATATATATTCATATAAAACTAGCGTATTAATGGTCGATAAGGCACTTGGCCCTTTACACAACAGTTCAACAAGAGCCACATTTGTGCAACCTCCTCCACAGGCTATTCATAAGCACCAGTAAGCAAGCTCCTGCACGCGCCATACCAACCGCTTAAACAAAATAAACAGATGACGGAGAAAAATGTTCGTCTTTCAACAAACTAACGATCAGACTTAATCGTCGACGCCGGTCCCTCTTCACGCAACCTGTGTGCTACCGTCGGGTTCTCCTTCCTTTCTCTCCTTCCTTTTTTCCTCTTCCTCTCAACCCCGCTTCGGAAAGAGGGGGACGGGGATTAAGGCGGCTGAAGCTGAAGAAGTTTTATCTGCTATTTTAATTCTCATGAGCAACCTTCCGAACTTCACTCGGAAAGGGGGACTCAACTGTTTTGGAGAGATCTCGTTTTCTATAAAGACTTTGAAGAGGGAGCGATGGGGATTCCTTATCGATCCTGCTGTTCTTACTTTTGCTCAGATTATCGATTGTTGTGCACTGGTTTCAATATTGGGTTATTCTATTCTAAGGATATTATGTATTATTATTATTATTATTGTTAGCATTATTATTATTATTATTGTTACTATTATTATTATTATTATTATTATTATTATTATTATTATTATTATTATTATTATTATTATTATTATTATTATTATTATTATTATTATTATTATTATTATTATAATGATAATTATTACTGTTATTATCATAATAATAATAATAAGAATATTGATAATAATAAAAATAATAATTATTATTGCTATTGTTATCATTATCATTATAATCATCATCATAATCATTATTATTATCATCATTATTATTATTATTATTATTATTATTATTATTATTATTATTATTATTATTATTATTATTATTATTATTATTATTATTATTATTATTATTATTATTATTATTATTATTTATTATATTTATAATTATTATTATTTTATTATTATTATTATTTATTAATTATATTATTATATTATTATTATTATTTATTATTTATTATTATTATTAATTTATTATATTATTATATTATTATTATTATTATTTTATTATTATTTTATTATTATTATTATTATTATTATTATTGTTGTTATTATCATAATTGTTAATATTGACATTACTATCATTATCATTATTATCCACATTATTATGACTATTATCATCAAAGCACAG
>NC_051421.1:20426417-20428917 GCF_015228065.2 Penaeus monodon | reverse complement strand
CTGTCTTCTATCTTTATGTTTGTTTATCTATTGTCTATCTACTTGTCTATAAATCTACCTGCCTATATATCTGTGTATGTAGTATCTATCAATCTATCTATCTATCTATATATATATATATATATATATATATATATATATATATATATCTATCTATCTATCTATCTATATATATATATATATATATATATATATATATATATATATATATATATATATATATATATATATATATATCCACTTCCTCTGAGAATAAACATTTCCTCCGCAGACGCAAACATCGCAGCTTAAAGGAAATACAAACAAACATCCGTCGACCGCCATTCGCTCCCTCAAACGTTCCCACTCATCAGCGAGCCGACATTTGCGTGGTGCATTTTAACCTCAACCGGCAAAGTATATTACCACACCGCATTCATACTTAATATCTCCTTACCCTTATGATCGACCCTCCAGAGGGCCCCGGTTACAAGAACGCATGGCGCCCGGCCTCCCATACGGTCGAAACTCCCTGCTCTTTTGCAGGAGGATTCCGACCATCTGCTTGCTGCCGCCGCTCAAGTCCTTTTTTTCCCCTCGGCCATCGCTCGGCCTGAAGGAAGAATTACATCTCGGAACTGGATTGTGTACATGCTTTCATTCCCTTCGCCTCTCCCCTTTGAAGGAGAAGGGCCGAGAGAGGGGGAGTGAGGGTAGGAGAAGGATCTAGCTGGCGGCTCAAGCAGCGTGAGGGGAAAAATCTCATGGTAGAAAGAAGGAAAAGATCACATAGATAAGAAGGAACGTGCTCAGAGTCACTGAAAGATAAACAATGTAAACAAAACGACAAAAAGAAACAAAGAAGCCAGTAACAGATTAAAGGTAAAGCATAAGGGCGAAAGGATGGACGTTAAGAGGCTATCAGAGTGCCGTCCTCCCGGGCAGGCCTACGAGTGGCACTGAACGAAGAGTGTTCAGCGTGCCGTTAAGACAGCTTCATTAAGTATTCAGTGTGTCAACGGTGTGCCGAGGCCTACACACTGGCGGCTCCTCCCGTTTTACGACCACTTTGACTGATTCTACGACTACTGCTGCTGGCACTAATGTTGTTACTGCTGATGCTAATGGTATTGCCTCTGGTTCCAACAAAGTTATAGAAGCTATAGCTACTTACTACTGACAATGGATCTTCTAATATATATATATCTCAGATGCTCTGCCCTCGTCGAGAACGACACTATTCGCACAACTCCCTGGCACCAATGTTGTCACCGGCGTTGTCAGTGTTGTTGGCACTAGCGTCGCGTAAGATTATAAGTCCTATATCCTTATCCTTTTATCCTTAACAGAGAGATGATAATGCGCAATCCGCCCTCGGCCTCGGAGTCCGCGAAGCCACGGCACGTGTACCCTAAACAAGGACAAGGAGGAGAGACAATTAATCAATAGCGCCGTCGCCGCCTTCAGCGCCTTTCATACTCCTTTCAACGCCTCGGAGACGTACAATGCCGCCCTCACACCTCCCGCACTCGCAGTCGCTCGCTTCACTCTAAGTAATTCTCCCCCGTGAACCCCCCTCCCCCCGCCCACGCTCGGCCCCCAGCCTCCTCCTCATCCGAAAGTGACGCCGATGACCAATTTGTCTCCCGCCCGAATTATGGCAAATGAGACCCACGCAAGCGATCTTTCCCCCCGCCTTTCGTCCCCTAATTCTTCCCTTCCTCCCTTCCTTCTCCCCTTCTTCCCCTCCTCCCATTTCACCCTCCCTTCTTCCCTCCCTCTCCTCCTCCTCCCATTCCAACCCTTCCTTCTCTCCTTCTTCCCCTCCTCCTTCCTTTCCTCCCTTCCTTCCATCCCTTTCGCATCCCCCCCCTCCCTCTCTCCCTCTCCCACTCAGATCTTTTCAGGGAGAGGAAGCGGTGGGGGGGGGGAGGTTTGGGACTGGGGGAGGGGGGAGGGGGGGGGGAGGGGAACGATTTAATGACGTTGATATGACTCCCTCAAAGGCTTTCGCGGCCATAAACATAATATTGGAGCCTTCGCAGACAAATGAAGGATATCGGACACGTAAAAAAAGGGGAAACGGGAGGGGTAGGGAGCGAGGCGGCGTCCGAGGGGAGGGCTGAAAGAGGTCGGTGCAGTAGCGAAGTGATAAAACATGTGGCTGTGAAAGGAAGCGTAGGAGGAAGGAGAGGGGACGGGGGCGCCTGGGGGGGGGGGGATAGGAAGGGATTCCTCGCTGAAAGTGCTGGAGGCGTCCTATCTCTTCTCTCTCTCTCTCTCTCTCTCTCTCTCTCGTCTCTCTCTTCTCTCTCTCTTCTTCTCTCTCATCTCTCTCGCTCTCTCCTCTCTCTCTCTCTCTCTCTCTCTCTCTCTCTCTCTCTCTCTCTCTCGCTCTCTCTCTCTCCTCTCTCTCTCGCTCTCTCTCCTCTCTCTCTCCTCTCTCTCTCTCTCTCTCTCTCTCTTTTATATATCTATCATTCCCTCTTATTGCCTGTTCCTCCGACGCGTTTTTTTCCAT
>NC_051421.1:20392599-20395099 GCF_015228065.2 Penaeus monodon | reverse complement strand
GGGGGAAAAGGGGAAAGGGGAGAAAGAGAGAGAGAGGGGAATGAGAAGAGAGAGAATGGAAAAAGAGAGAATGGGGGAGAGAGAGAGGGGGAAGGAGAGAGAGAGAGAGAGAGAGAGGGAAGAGAGAGAGAGAAGGAAGGGAGAAAAGGAGGGGAATGGGGGGAGGGGGGGGGAGAGGAGAGAATGAGGGGGAAGGGGAGAGAATGAGAAGGAGAAAGGGGAGATATGAGAGAGAGAGGGGAGAGGAGAATGAGAGAGAGAAAAGAGAGAGAGAAAGAGGGGGGGAAAAGGGGAGGAGAGAGAGAGAGAGAGATGGAAAAAGAGGAGAGAGAGGAGAGAGGAGAGAGATGAAAAGAGACCGGGAGAGAGAAAGAGAAGAAGAGGAGGGGAGAGAGAGAGAGGAAAAGAAAGAGGGGAGAGAAGAGAGGGGAGAAAAAAAAAGAGGAGAGAGGGGAAGAGAAAAAAAAAAAAAGAGAGGAATGAAGAGAGAGAAGAGAAGGGGAGAGAGAGGAGAAAGAGAGAAAAGAGAAGAGAGAGAGAAGAGGGAGAGAGAGACGAGAGAGGAAGAGAGAGAGAAGGGCGAGAGAGAGAGAGGGAGAGAGAGAGAGAAGAGAGGGGAGGAGAGAGACGGGGACGAGAAAAGAGAGAGAATGAGAGAGAGAGAGAGGGAGAGAGAGAAGAGACGGAGAGAGGAGGGGAGAGAGAGAGAGAAGAGAGAGAGAGGGGAGAAAGTGAAGAGAGATAGAGGGAGGGGGAAGGAGGAAAAGGGGAGGAGAGAGGGGGGGGGGGGGGGGGGGAAAAGAGGAGAGAAAAGGGAGAGAGAAGAGAGAAGGGGAGGGAGAAAAGAGGGAAAAGAGAGGGGAGGAAGGGGAAAAGAGAGGGGAGAAGAGGAGAGAGAGAGGGAAGAGAGAGAGAGAGAGAGAAGAAGGGGAGAGAGAGAGAGATGGGGAGAGGGAGAGTGAGAGAGAGAGGGGGAGAGAAGAAAGGAGGAGAGGAAGAAAGAGAGAGAGAGAGAGAGAAAGAGAGGGGAGAAAAGAGAAGAAAAGAAATGAGGGGAGAGAGAGAAAGAGGGGGGAGAGAGAGAGGGGAGAGAGAAGAGAAGGGGAGAGAAGAGGGAAGAGAGGGGAAAAGAAGAGGGGACGAGAGAGGGGAGAGAGAGTGGAAAAAAAATTAAAAAAATTTTTAAAAAAAAATGAGAGAGAGAGAGAGAGAGGGGGGGGGGAAGAGAGAGAAGCGGGGAAGAGAGAAGAGAAAAGAAGAGAGAGAGAGGAAAGAGAGAGGAGAGAAAAGGGGGGGAAGAGAGAGAGAGGAGAGAGAGAGAGAGAGAGAGAGAGAGAGGACGAGAGAGAGAGAGAGAGAGAAGAGAGAGAGAGAGAGGGGGAGAGACGAAGAGGGGAGAGAGAGAGAGAGAGAAAAGGAAGAGGAGAGGGAGAGAGAGAGAGAGAGGAGATGAGGTTGAGAGAGAGAGGGGGAGGGGAGAGGAGAGAGAGAGAGAGGAGAGAGGAAAAAAGGGGAGAGAAGGGGAAAAAAAAAAAAAAAAAAAAAAAAAAAGAGGAGAGAGAGGGAGAGGAGAGAGAGAGGGGGAAAGAAAGGAGAGAAGAAGAGAGAGAGAAAAAAGAGAGAAAAAAGAAATAAAGAAAAGGGGAAAAAAAAAGAAAAAGGGGAAAAAAAAAAAGAGGAAGAGAAAGAGAAGGGGAGAAGAAGAAAAGAGGGGAGGGAAGGGGAAAAAAAAAAAGAATTTTTTCCCAGGAAAAGAGACAGGTGAGTGGATCATTAAAAAGAAAAGGTGGGGAAGGGAGCCCCCGCAATTGGGAAAGGGAAAAGGGGAAAAGAGGAGAATTTTTTGGGGAAGGAGAAAAGTTTAGTGAAAAAATGGGTTATAGGGGAAAAAAAGAGACATAAAGAAAAAATTAAGAAAGAAGAGGAAACAAAAGGAGAATGAAAAAAATTAGAAAGAAAGAGGACAAAAAAAGGGAAAAAATTAGAATGGGGAACCTTTGGAAAAGTTTGGGGAAGGAGACTTTTGGGGGGAAAAAAGCCAAAGAAGGGGAAGAAAAGGGAAGAGAAGAGAGGGGGGGCCAAAATTTTGGGGGGGCCCGGGGCCCTTGGAAAAAAAAAGGGGGGGGGGGGTGGGGGGGGGGGTTTGGGGGGGGGTTTTTGTGTGGGTCCTTCCCAAACCCGGGGGGTTTGGGTGTGGTAAAATTAAAAACAAATTTATATTTTTACCAAAAAAATTTTAATTTTGTTTTAAAATTTTACACACCCACCCCACCAAACCAACAATTTTTTTAAACCAAAACACAAAACCAAAAAAACAAAACAACCCCCCAAAAAAACACCACCAAAAAAAATATTATAATTAAAATAATATTAATAATAAAACCCCAAACCAACAAAAAAAAAAAAAAAACACTTTTTTTTAACTTTTCAATGAAAAATTATAAAAAAGCGGGAAAAAAACCCCCGTTTAAGGGCAAAGCCCCCCACGGATTGGGGAAAA
>NC_051421.1:20377599-20380099 GCF_015228065.2 Penaeus monodon | reverse complement strand
TCAAAAATAAAACTGATAAACCCCCTTTGCGGGAAAACCGGAAAAAAAGCAAAATCTTCACACCCAACTTATCGTTTCCCCCAGTGTTTGATTGCAAAATTTGGGAGAATTAAAACCCGGCCCAACGGAAAAAAACAAATTTTAAACCAGCTTAAAACCCCTGGTGTCCCGACGCTCGGGTTGGGCAGAAATTAAAAAAAATTTTGGCCCCCCAAATTTGTGGGTTCTGTGAGATTTTGATGCAGGCGGCCGAGGCGGGAGGGGGAGGAGGGAAGAGACAAGGGGCGAGAGAAAGGGGAAGAGAGGGAGCAGGGGAGGAGAGGGCTGTGGTAAGGGGTTAGGGACGCCGGATAAAAGAGAGAGAGAGAGAGAGAGAGAGAGGAAAAGGGGAGAGAGGGAAGGAGAGAGAGAAAAGAGAAAAGAGAGAGAGAGGAGAGAGAGAGGAAGGGGAGTAGAGGGAGAGGGGGGAGGAGAAAGGGAGAGAGAGAGAGAAGAAGAGAAAAGAGAGAGGGGGAGGAGGAGAGGAAGGGGGGAGGGGAGAGAGAGAAAAAGGGGGGAGAGAGGGTTTAGGAAGGGGAAAGGGGGAGGGGAATTTGAGAGAGAAGGAGGTGAGGAAAGAGAAGAAAAGGGAGAGAGGAGAGAGGAGGAGGAGGGGAGGGGAGAGAAAAGAGGGAAAATAAGAGTTTAAAAATTAAACGAAAAGGGGGGAAAAACCTGATTCCCAAAAAATTAAAAAACAAAAAAAGATTGGGGGAACAGGAAAGGGCAGGGGGGGAGAGGAACCCCAAAAAAACCCCAAGAAAGGAAAAAAGGGTAAAGGGGATTTTAAAAGGGAAGAGCAAAAGGGCCCCCCCAAAAGGGAAGGGTGGGAGGGAGGAAGGGAAGGGTTTTGGGGCTGAGGGGCCCGGGGGGAAAAGGAAGGGGGGGAAAAGGGGGGGGGAGGGAAGAGGGGGAGACGGGGGAGGGGGGGGGGACCAAAACAGGAAAGGGGGGGGAAAAAAAAGAACGAGAGAGAGAGAGAGAGAGTGAGGGGGAAAGAGGGAGAGAGAGAGAGAGAGAGTGAGGAGAGAGAGAGAGAGAGGAGAGAGAGAGAGAGAGAGAGAGAGAGAGAGAGAGAGAGAGAGAGAGAGAGAGAGAGAGAGAGAGAGAGAGAGAGGAGAGAGAGAGAGAAATATGTATATATATATATATATATATATATATATATATATATATATATATATATATATGTATATATATATATACATATAGATAGATAGATAGATAGAGAGAGAGAGAGAGAGAGGAGAGAGAGAGAGAGAGAGAGAGAGAGAGAGAGAGAGAGAGAGACGGTTACAGAGACGGGGGAGAAAGAGAAAGAAAAGAGGTGCGTGAATTTCCATTATCAAGTGCACCGGGGCTTCCTTGCTAGTCCGAGAGGGATCGTCCCCCGGCAGGAGCGAGGGCGGCCCGGAGCAAGTGTCCTCGCAGAAGTCTCGCCCGGGAAGGTGCTTCCGGCCGCGAGGAGGGATCGCGCTGCCTTCCGCTCTCTCTCTCTCTCTCTCTCGCTCTCGCTCTCTCTCGCTCTCTCTCTCGCTCTCTCTCTCTCTCTCGCTCTCTCGCATCTCCTTCTCTCTCGCTCTCTCTCGCTTTTCTCTCTCTCTCGCTCTCTCGCTCTCTCTCTCTCTCTCGCTCTCTCGCTCTCTCTCTCTCTCTCTCGCTCTCTCTCTCTCTCTCTCTCTCTCTCTCTCTCTCTCTCTCTCTCTCTCTCTCTCTCTCTCTCTCGCTCTCTCGCTCTCCTCTCTCTCTCGCTCTCTCGCTCTCTCGCTCTCTCTCTCTCGCTCTCTCTCGCTCTCTTCTCTCTCTCTCTCCGCTCTCTCTCGCTCTCCTCTCTCTCTCTCTCTCACTCTCTCTCTCTCTCTCTATATATATATATATATATAATGATATATATAAATAATATATATATAATATATATATATATATATATATATATATATATATATATATATATATTATATATATATATATACATACACACACACACACACACACACACAACACACAACACACACACACACACACACACACACACACACACACAACACACCACACACACAACATTATATATTATAATATATATATATATATATATATATATATATATATATATATATATATATATATATATAAACACAGGCAGAAGGGGAGATGCTACGGAAGTACAACAGTTCCCATATTTTCTCTTGTCTCAAAAGGCAAACAAAAGTGAGGGACAGAGCACTGTGTTATAAGTAAGTACTGGTTGCAACGTCACTTGCCCTAGTGTGTCAGAACACTCCCCTTTTATTGCAGTTTTGCATCCATTCATTGCAATTCACATTCAGATCTATGCACAAAATACGGAGAGGTATGTGCAATGGCACACACACGGCCATGAATCTGTGAATAGTTATGCATTCGCGGCCACTCAGGATTTAATAGCTATTTAACGTACCATAAATGGCCACATATCTAAACG
>NC_051421.1:20365099-20370099 GCF_015228065.2 Penaeus monodon | reverse complement strand
TATTTTTTTTCTTTTTTAAACTTTTTTTCTTTTTTTTCCTTTCTTTCTCTCTCTCGTCTCTCTCTATCTCTCTCGTCTCTCTCTTCTTCTCTCTCTTCTCTCTCTCTCTCTCTCGTCTCTTCTATTTATCTATCTATCTATCTATCTGTCATTCTATCCATCTATCTGTCAGTCTGTCTTTCCATATATCTATCTGTGTATCTGTCAATTTATCTACCACCAGTGACGTGCGTTGCAATGCATTAAATCGACTTGATATATTTTCCATTTTTTTAGGGAGGGAGGGGGAGGAGCAAACAACCTGTTATTGATTGTATCATTATTAATTCATGCTTGCTCCCGGCATTCTTCAGCCCTAGGGAAGGGCCATAGCGTAAACTATTCACTGACACTGAACACCTTTTTTACACTTATCCTGAAAATCGTCGCTTACTTTCTCTGTATCTCTGTCTGGTCTCTCTTCGCTGTGCTCACTTTCTCCTCTATTTGTGTGTGTGAATGGGGTGGTGGGGGGTGTTTATGTGGTGTGGTGTTTGTGTGTGTGTGTGTGTGGTTGTGTTGTGTGTGTGTGTTTTGGTGTGTGTGTGTGTGTGTGGTGTGTGTGTTTTGTGTGTGTTGTGTGTGTGTGTGGGTGTGTGTGTGTGTTGTGTGTGTGTGTATAAATGTGTGTATATATGGTATATATATGGTATATGTATTAAAATAAATATATAATTTTATAGATATATATATAAAATTATATATAATATATTTTTATATATAAAAAAAATATATATATGTGTAATATATTTATTATATAGTATATATATATATATAATATATATATATAATAAATATATATAGACCACACACACACACACAACGCACACACACACACCACACACACACAACACACACACCAGTCCGTATGAAATGGACCAAGGCGGCCAAGACATGAACCTACCGTTAAAGAAAGGAATAATATATATGTATCATCTACTTCTATCTTCTATCTGCTGTCTAATTGACCGGTTTCGATTATATCTTCGTTAGAATACCAGTCAAAATATTTGTTTTGTTTTGGGGTGATTTAGTATTATGTATGTTATGTATGTATTTTGTATGTTTTTGTATGTATGTATGTATGATTTGTATGTAGTATGTATGTTTATTATGTATATATGTATGTATGTACGTATGTATGTGTATGTTGTTGTATGATTTACGTATTTTGTATTATGAAATGTATGTATATATGTATGTATTATATGTATGTATGTATGTTGTATTTGTATGTATGTATGTATGAAATGTATGTTGTATGTATGTAATGTATGTATGTTTGTAATGTATGTAATGTATGTATGTATTATGTATTATATGTATGTATGTATGTATGTATGTATGGTATGTATGTAGTATATATGCATGTATGTATGTATGTATGTATTGTATGTATGTATGGCATATATGTATGTATGTATGTATGTATGATGTATATATTTTATGTTTTATACTGTTATATGTATGTATGTTTATGTATTTTATGTATGTATATATGCATGTATTTGTGTATGAATGCATGTATGTATGTATGTATGTATGTATGTATGTATAAATGTATGTATGTATGTATGCATGTATGTATGTATGTCTGTCTGTCTGTCTGTCTGTCTGTATAAATGTATGTATGTATGTATGCACGTATATATGTATGTATGTATGTCTGTATGTATGTATGTATGTATGTACGTAAAGCAGCCCCTGATACGCCGGCGCTTCGGGAAATCCTTCCTCCGTCGGCGAAGGGCGCCGGCAGGAGGAGGCGGCGGCGGCGGCGATGAGTTGGCAGCCCTGGCGGGTTGTCAGCAGGAGACCATGACTGTCAGCCTGGAGATGGCGGCTGCTGATGTGTGTCAGGCCTTGTCGCGACCGTCAGCTCACGAAGGCAAGTGCAGTGGCAACTTAGTTACGACAGGATGCACGGAGGTGCGAACACCATCATGTGATTTTATTATAGCATAATCTAATATGAAATAGTTAACACAACTACACCTACGCGCACGTGTGTATATGTGTATGTAGGTATGTATGCCCATATATATGTGTATATATATACATACACACACACACACACACACACACACATGCATATGTGTGTGTGTGTGTGTGTGTGTGTGTTTGTGTGTGTGTGTGTGTGTGTGTGTGTGTGTGTGTGTTTTGTGTGTGTGTGTGTGTGTGTGTGTGTGTGTGTGTGTATGTTATATATGTGGTGTGTGTGTGTATAAAAGGTATGAATGAGAAATAATATTTTCACAATACAAGAGATGTACTTAACCGGCTTTGATTATATCTTCGTCAGAAATACCGGTCAACATAACTTGTACTGTGAAAATATTAATTCTCATTCATATATTTTATACATTTATCAAAAATGAATAGGTATATATAAAAATATATATAAAATATATATATAATATATATATATATATAATATTATATATATTTTATATATATATATATATAATAAAATTCTTTTTCTTTAAACGTAGGTTCATGTCTGAGCGCGTGTCCACAGCATGATACTTAAGTTTTAGTTTTATTTTTGTGATCTTTGGAGTGAGTACGTGGTAGGGTCCCAGTTTCCTTTTCACGGAGAGTCCGGTTTTTACCTTTTTAGTAATCATTCTTCTATTTTAAACCGGCTTTGGACCAGCACTGACTTGGGCTGGCTTGCTACCAGTGCTAGGTAGGCAATTCGAGGTGAAGTTCCTTCCCAAAGGGGAAAAAAGGCGGCCGGCCGGTGACTCAACCCTCAACTCAGATTCCTTGTGACAGTGGTTGAGTCCGATGCTCAACCCACTCGGCCCCCCGGGCCAACTCTATTGTATTTTATATAATATAATAATATAATAGGTAAATAATAATATATAGTATTAATATATATATAAAAATATATATATAGAAAATATAATATAGATATAAAATTATAATATATAATATAATAAGACATATTATAATATATATATATATATATAATATATAATATATAAAATAATATATATATATATAATGTATATATATATATATATATAAAAATATAATATATATATTATATATATATATATAAATAGAGATTAGGCGCGGGGCCGGTGGTTAGAGATCGGACTCAAACTGTAGGAGGCAATCTGAGTCGAGGGTCGAGACCGGCGGCGCTTGTTCCCTTTGGGCCAAGGAAAATTCACCTCGATTTCACTAGCACGGTGGGAAAGCACTCAAGTCAGTGCTGGTCCCAAGCCCGGATAAAAGAGAGAATTATTACCTAAAAGGTAACTCGGCACTCTCCGTGAAAGGAAAACTGGACCCTACCACGTACTCACTCCAAGAGCATCACAACATGAAAACTTAAAATTAAGTACATGCTGTGACTACGGCGGCTAAAAAAAAGAAAAAAAAACATGAGAGATACACATGATATAATAAAATAGAGGGGAGAGAGAGAGGGGAGAGAGAGCGAGAAAAGAGAGAGAGAGAGAGAGAGAGAGAGAGAGAAGGGAGAAGGAGAGGGGAGAGAGAAGAGAGAAAGAGAGAGAGAGAGAGAGAGAGAGAGGAGAGAGAGAGAGAGAGAAGAAAGACGGAGCAAACAGTGACTGAAAAAAAACAATAGGAATTTTTCAAAGTCCCGTGGAGGGCCGAAGAACGAGAAAAACAAAACAACCGTAAAACATTGAAAAAATTTCTCGAATCGATCTGTCGTCTCGCCCACGCGACCCCCACCCCCGTGCCCCCTCCCCCTCCCCCCTTACGAGCCGGCCTGAAGTGGTTCTCCTCGGAAATTAACCTGTTGCTCGTACATAAGGCGGAGAAAGAGAGAGAGAGAGAGAGAGAGAGAGAGAGAGAGAGAGAGAGAGAGAGAGAGAGAGAGAGAGAGAGAGAGAGAGAGAGAGAAGGGTGGACAAAGAAAGAGAGTGAGAGAGAGAGAAGGAGTAAGACAGAGAATGTGAGAGAGATTTTAGGAAAGCTAAAAAAAAGGGGTGGAGGGAAGAAAGAAAGGAAGAGAAAAAGATTCATTTCGCTCCTTTAGACGTCCCTCCCTTTACTTGAGGAGGCGAAGCATCAGGGCGGGAGGAAACGCGAAGAGATGACGACAATCTTCCGGGAGATCTAGTTTAAAAGATGAGCGATCATCTCTCTCTCTCTCTGTCTGTCTAATTCTCTCTCCTCTCTCTCTCTCTCTCTCTCTCTCTCTCTCTCTCTCTCTCTCTCTCTCTCTCTCTCTCTCTCTCTCTCTCTCTTTTTCTATCTATCTATCTATCCATCTGTCTGTCTGTCTGTCTGTCTGTCTGTCTGTCTGTCTGTCTGTCTGTCTGTCTGTCTGTCTGTCTGTCTGGGAGATCTAGTTTAAAAGATGCGCGATCATCTCTCTCTCTCTCTCTCTGTCTGGCTGTCTAATTCTCTCTCTCTCTCTCTCTCTCTCTCTCTCTTTTTCTCTCCCCCTCTCTCTCTCCTTTCTCTCTCTCTTTCTCTCTCTCTCTCTCTCTCTCTCTCTCCCTCCTCCTCTCCTTCTTTCTCTCTCTTCCCCTCCCCTTCTCTCTCCCTCCTCCTCTCTTCCCCTTTTTCTCTCTCCCTCACTCCCTCCCTCTCATTTCTCTCTCCCCCCTCGTTCCCTTTCCCTCCCTCCATTTCTCTTCCCTCCCCTTCCTCTCCCTCCCCTATTCCCCTTTCTTTATCTACTTTCCTGTCACAAGAAAACGGTAAACACCCTGAGTATCGATAGTCTGTAAACAACAAGCCCCTTGACCGGAGTGTGAAACCTTCTTGCCTTCTGCCCCCCTTTCTCGGGCGGGAGTAATGCTCTAGAAGGGCGCTTTTCGGGGTTGGGGCCAGTTTAAGGTCGATCCGAGCCGACATGACAAAAGAAGAGGGGTTTGCGGCAACAAAAAACTTTTAAGGGCCAACTCAGCATAACATTTTACACGCATCACCCGCAAAAAATCCTCCCCCCCCCCCCCCCCCCCCCC
>NC_051421.1:20345593-20353093 GCF_015228065.2 Penaeus monodon | reverse complement strand
AAGTGCCTACAAGTCCAATATGGAATATGGTTTCTGGCATAAGATGTAGACGAGAGAGACAAACACGAGAAGGAGTATAATATGATGATTGTTATGATTATCATTATTGACGGAGGGGAAGACTGCAAAGCTAAGAAAAACGGAGTGCAGAGAAAAGGAAGAAGTGAGTTGCCTAGACGAAGGAGGGGGAAAGGGAAAGGGAGGGACAAAGGGGAATCGAAGGAAGAATAAAAATAAGCGTGGGAAGAATTGAAAAAGGAAAAATAATTATCATCATCATGAAAATTATTATCATTATTACTTTTATTATTGTTATCTTTATCTATATTAGTACCATTACCATTATTATCACTATTATAATTATCATTATCAATATTGTTATTGCTATTATCATTATTGTCATTATTGTTATTATTAATTGTCATCGTCTTTATTATTATTATTATTATTATTATTATTATTATTATTATTATTATTATTATTATTATTATTATTATTATTATTATCATTATTATTATCATTATTATTATGTTTGTCATTTGAGACGCGAGACATAGAGCCATATAGACAGAGAGAAAGAAAGAAAAGACACAGAGGTACAGAGGGAAGTAGACAGCAGGGAGAAATAGAGGAAGAGGGAGAGGAAGAGGATGGGAGGAAGGAAGAGAGGGAGGGAGGGAGATAGGGATAGATAGATAGATAGATAGAGAGAGAGAGAGAGAGAGAGAGAGAGAGAGAGAGAGAGAGAGAGAGAGAGAGAGAGAGAGAGAGAGAGAGAGAGAGAGAGAGAGAGAGAGAGAGAGAGAGAGAGAGAGAGAGAGAGAGAGAGAGAGAGAGAGAGAGAGAGAGAATGCTTGTATACATACAAGCTATACACATATCTTTGTATACATAAGCCAGTTAAAGAATACTTTTTTCACGCGAACATTATGGGTCCATGTATGCTCCCAATCGCACACGTAAATACGCTTATGCAGAAATACAAATTAATTTTCGTCTTCCAATCTATATTAGAATTCCTGCACGGTCCCATCCACTTTAAATCTTTTTTTCACCCTAGCACTAACTTCTCCGTCTGTTTTATAACGCAAAGATGAAGCTGACAAGAACAGCATTCACGCCATATAATCACCTCACAAACAATACCCACAGGAAGTCTCTATGACGATAAAAATGAGAAGAAAAATAAATTGGTTCTCAGACACTGGAATCCTGTACGACAACCTTTCCCAGAAACACACAGCCTCACACATATACACATCCCCACGTACACACATACGTCTGGCGGCGGGGGAGAACGAGGCTTGCATTACTGTACATTATTAATTCTCTTCTTTTACTCTTTTTCGGCAATTGTTTCATTTTTTGTTGCGAATGGGGAGGAGAAGAGGAGGGAGAGAAACGCGCGCAAGAAAGAGGGTTGGGAAAACATAAAAAGGAGGGAAAGTGGGCGAATAAAAGTGAATGAAAGTGAAAAATAGTATTGATGTTTTGTCCTCGGAATCAGGGAGACAGAGAGGGAAAAAAAGAAAGGGGAAGCGAGCGAGAGTGAAAGTAGAGAATCAAGCAGCTGATAAGATAAGAAAAGAGAAAACGGAAGGGAAAGGAAAATCAGAAAGAGAGAGGCAGAGAGAGGGAGATAGATAGATAGATAGATAGATAGATAGATAGATAGATAGAGAGAGAGAGAGAGAGAGAGAGAGAGAGAGAGAGAGAGAGAAGAGAGAGAGAGAGAGAGAAGTTAGTTAGATAGATAGAAAGAGAGAGAGTGTGTGTGTAAGCATGCAAACAGGTAAGTAGGCATTTAAGTAGGGAGGCAAGCAGATAGACAAACAAGAGCAAGCAGGCAGAATAACAGTCAAACAACCAAGTAAACAAGCAGGGAGAGAATCTTGCAATCAAACGAAAAGACGAGCAGGCAAAGAAGCAAGAAACAACAAGGTAACCAAACAAGCGGCAAGCAGAGACGCATGGAGGTAGGCAGATAGACAAGCAACCAGGGAAACGAGAGATCAGGCAGAGAAGCAGGCAAAGAGACACCAGCAAGCGAGCGAGCAGGCGAGCAAGGAGCCAAGCAGGCAAGCAGGGAGCGCCGCTATGTATCGAAGGGACTTACCACACGCACAAGACTCGTGATCCTAAACTTAATGAGTGGATTACTTCCTGAACAAGCTGGATTTCTCGCGTCGTTTGAATATGAGATTTATGTCGCGGGAGCTTAAGGGCCATGATTGCTTGGCCCGCTTCGTCTGACTGGCTTTCCTCTCGGTCTCACTTGATCACAGGTAAAGGAGGAAGAAGATGGAGGAAAATATGAACAAGAAATGTTTTAGTTTGTCTTGTGGGGCGGGGAGGGGGGTGGGCAGGGGGTCAAGCTAGGTCATTCACGTGTAAGTGAAATGTACGCTGAAAAAAAGGTCGGATAGGAATATAGGAGGATGAAAAGGAAGGAAGGATAAAGAGGAAAAAGGAGGTGAGGATTATGGCGACTGTGCCGATTATGATGCCAGTGAATTATTCAATCACAACAAAAGACATCTTTTTTTTCCTTACATCTTTTCTCACTGTCATCATTATTGATGTTTGTAAAATAAGGTAGATAACACCGACAATACTGATTATGATAAAAATATTAACAACACCGAAAATACGGATTATGATAAAAATAATAACAACACAATCTACACAAACAACTATAACAGCAAAGACAATGATAAAGGCACTGAAAATTATAACACCAATAATAGCAACGCTGTAGTTGCAGTAAGCAACTACTCTCGAGAGGACCATGGCGGGGGGGGGGGGGAGGTGACCGGTGGACGAAGGCAAATGCATAAGGTCAAAGGGCGATTTGGAGGTCAGACGAAAGTTTGAGACAATCGCATACATGTTCTTTTTCCCCAGATTATAAAATCAATTGTTTATATTGATATTAAGTTGTTGATAATACCTCAGTGACCGCCCAAGAAAACAAAACATAACGTACCTACATAAAAAAAATGAAGTAAAGATAGTGAATATCAGCGCATGCATAATCTCCTCACGCTAAGACTCCTAGAAGGTAATGCAACTCTCAGGAAGAAAAGGCGAAAAATATACAGCCTCGGGATTATCTTAAGAGATACAACGTCTAATAAAGTCCGGAGCTCAGGCTAACGCGAAGAAAGGAGAGCGGACGCGGGATCAGCCATAATGATAACAGTGTGGGATGAATGGCTTGCGAGAGGACGGGAAGGGAACTCGTAAAAGTGAGTGTCCGTGCTTGCGTCTGAGAGCTCCCGACGAAGGAAGGCTCGGCTCGGGCAAAGGGCCAGGGAGAGACGAGGGTTAGGGCCTAGTACTTCGTTCCTCCTTGTTCTGGTATTAACGTTTGGGATCTGACTTGCTGGTTATAACGGTATAATGCCGTAGTTGTATTAGTTGCATGAACTCTTGAGATTAATAAGGTGACTGGGAAACTTTTCTTCATTAAATTCTTCCTTGAGTTACTTCAACTTAGATCAATTCTCGAGAAAGCAGCCAAAAATAGTCGGACATGTTTTGAATAATGTTTAATATGTAAAATGTGTGGATTTGGGTTATATCAGCAGAGCATGAAGTGGCGTGGCTGGTGCTGTATAACCGAGGAGGTCACGTGACAACCAGGGCTACCAACACCCACATTGTTCTACCTCTCATGTAAAGGTATTATACCAGGTAAGTTATTCCAAGTCTTTGGGAACATATGCTGTGTAACGCTTATATGCAAGAGCTATTGATATTCTGTATAAACTGAGTTGATTACCTGTCGCTCACCTTTTTCGTGTTAGTTCTTGCACAGTAAAGTTTCACAGTCATCTGTGATAGTGCTGAACAGAGGCTCTTTGAATTCCGTTCCCGCCACTCGTTTCGACTTTCTCTAATATTATTTTGACTAAGTTATCCGAACTTGGAATTAGATTTACAACAGTTATTGCTCTGAAAGTTCGCTTTATGGGGCGAAATGGTTATGAAGTGTGTACCATTGTGAATGAAATGCGTTGTTAGGTAAACGTGAATAAATTTCCGTAGCGAACTGCTGGTTGAAAGTTCAGGGAATGAGGTGGACTATTGCAAATCTATACGTGTGTATGTGCTTGCGTGCGCGGGGTGTGTGTGTGTGTGTGTTGTGTGTGTGTGTGTGTGTGTGTGTGTGTGTGTGTGTGTGTGTGTGTGTGTGTGTGTGTGTGTGTGTGTGTGTGTGTGTGTGTGTGTGTGTGTGTGTGTGTGTGCGTGCGTGCGTGCGTGTGTGTTTGTGTTTGCTCGCATATGTATGTATGTGTATGTTCCCTTGCACGCTCCCGCAGAACAGACAGATGACCCTAAATGATGTATGGCTTGGGTCAGGCCCATACGGCAAACTTATAACCATCCTTCCCTCGCCTCCAGGTCCCCCTCAGACCCGTCCTCGCGCGCCGCTGACTCGCCCTCCATCTTCCCGCGAGCGAGCAGACGTGCACGTCGATATCTGTGGGAAAGTTAAAATACAGAGCTGGATCTAGTATGAATTAGGGGGCTTTGGCATATTCCTGCAGTGGTATGTCGAACGGGATTTGTTGCAGTGAAGGAATGTAACCTGGAGGAGTGATTTGAGAGCCTGGTTACCTGGCTCGAGTTTATGTGAGGCCGAGAGAGGACTCCGGCAAAATACGTCACAGGATAATGTATAAGAAACCCTAAAACTGAGAGTCGAAACGCATTTTTGTAATGTAAATAAGATGTTGATTAAGAGAGACGGAGGGGGGGGAGGGAGATAGAGCGAGCGAGAGAGGAGAGAGAGAGAGAGAGAGAGAGAGAGAGAGAGAGAGAGAGAGAGAGAGAGAGAGAGAAAACACAGACAAACACAGAGACAAAAAGACCGGGACAGAGATAGAGACAGAGAAACAGGCAGACAGAGACAGAGAAAGGAAGAGAGGGAGAAAGAGAAAAGAGAGTAACCCGACCGCGCGCATTTGAACAGAGACAGACCAGCGAGCAATCCTTTTCCTTTCCATATTTTCCCTCAGAGTCTAAATATCCTTGAAGTTCTCGTAAGACCACGAAAAACTGACAAATAACGATCAGTTCGAAGTAGTTTAGGCTCGATGTGCTGCACGCGAATGAAACTGCGAGTCCCAAGTATCGATCCGCTCCTTTCTGTGTATGTGTGTGTGTGTGTGCATGTGTGTGTGTATTTGTTTGCGGGGGACACACGTGGAGATTAGGTGCGATAGTTTTTCACTCATTTTTTCACCGGATAGGGTTCTTTATGTCGTGTTTTTTTCAGCGTTCGTCATATTGGCAATGTGCTTCGCTGCGTTTCTCTTCGGATTTCTGTGCATCTTGAGGTGATGATGACTCGTTTTAATGGCGATTACAATACAGGGTAAATGACCCGAGGCACGGCACTTGTACTTGTCATATCGTTGCTCAGTCGGGGTATTAGTGGATAAAGCCTGGATAAGTGGAGGATATGAGAAATATACCATTAGGCAGATATAATGCCTCGGCCAAATAAAGACAGGAACATCATCAATTACTGAGACGCGATGGGAAGGCGGGTGAGGGAGTGCGGGGAGGGGGGTGGGCGAGGGCATGCGGGGCTGTGGGAGGGGTAGGGGGTGCGTGGAGAGGGAGAGGGGGATGGCGAGGGGAAACGGGGAGGGGGTGGGTGAGGGGATGCGGGGAGGCGCTGAACGAAGAGGGGAAGAAAAGGGTTATTCGAGACCGGGAGAGGAGAGGGGAAGAATTTTGTAGAATTAGTATTTGATGAGACATTAGGATAAGTAAAGAGATTAGAAGAAGAAGAAAGAAAAAATAGAAAAAAAGAAAAAGAAGAAAAAAACAAGGAAAACATGATAAGAAAACCACTGAAGGTAGAAATAGGTAAACAGACAGGAAGTGGATAAACAATAACTGATTAAATGTGAGTTCTGAGGGAATGAGACGAACAAAGAGGCTCACAATAATCGAAGAGTCCCTGCAGTGAGGGCTCAAGAGGGGAAGGGTGGGAGGGGAGTAGGGGAGGAGGGGGCTTCCGAAGGTGGGGAGGAAGGGGAGGAAGGAGAAGAAGGGGAGGAACGGGAAGAGGGGAGGAGGGGACTTCCGAAGGTGGGGAGGAAGGGAGGAAGGAGAAGAAGGGGAGGAACGGGAAGAGGGGAGGAGGGGACTTCCGAAGGTGGGGAGGAAGGGGATATGGATATGGCTTCTAAAGGGCGGAGAGGGGAGAGGGGCAGGGAGTACTGGAGGGGGAAGAGAGGAAAGAAAGAGGCTAAGAGGAGGATGTCTGAGGATGAAGAGAGCCAGATCGGGAGAAGTAAAGAAAAAAAGTCGGTGAAAGGAAACAGAGAAGGAGGCTAATACGTGGAAGAGATAGAGAAAGAAACAATAAAAGATGGCAAGAACTGGAAAAGTAATGGGATACGCACACGAGAATGTGAAAGAAAGAAAAAATAATAAGAGTAGAAAACGCTACCAACAGACCTTGTTATTATGAGAGAAAAAAATAACACAAAAAAAAACAATAACACAAGACGCAAGAGAATATAAACGAAGAATATAAATGAAGAATAAGCCAACAATAAACCAAAAATGTCAGAAGACGAGACACGAGCGAAGGGAGGAAGACGAGGGCGAGGGAGAGGCGACGCGGGCGGGGCGGAGGGGCGGAGGGCGCGCAGAGAGAGAGCGAGTGTTGTGCTGCAGACCCGTCCATGGCTGCTTTGTCTCGCCCTCTCGTAACATCTCGCGAGGAAATGTTTGCACCGAGCGACTGAATGAATGAAGGCTTGATACGCTCCGTCATAACGTTTTTATCTTGGCTAGTCTGCTTTCGTCTATCTCCGCGCCTGCACGGGCCGTAATTGTTTGAACGCGTTTGTCTTGTATTTTCTGTTTGTCTGTTCTCTTTCTGATTGTTTGTATCTTTCTGTCTACTTTTCTATCTGTCTGTCTGTCTTTCCCTCCCTCGTCCACCCCTCTCTCTCTCTCTCTCTCTCTCTCTCTCTCTCTCTCTCTCTCTCTCTCTCTCTCTCTCTCTCTCTCTCTCTCTCTCTCTCTCTCTCTCTCTCTCTCTCTCCCCCCCTCTCTCTCTCTCTCTTTCTCTCTTTCTCTCTCTCTCTCTCCCCATATACCTCTCTGCCTCTTCCATCTCTCTCTTTTTCCACTCTCTCCCTCCTTCTCTCCCTCGGCCCCTCGGCCTCTATTTATATATCCATTTCCTTTCTCTCTGACTCGCTCCCTCTTTCATCCATGTGCTCTCTGCCATTTATTTCCCAGAAATCCGCGTCGAATTGTCACGAGCGATGCTAAGACTCCCCAAAAGAGTATACATATTTACACTCGTACTTAAGGTCAAGACCCACACTCCCGGCCCGACCTCCAACCTTACACATAACCTTTTCTCGTTGAAACCAAGCAAGTCCCCTCCTCCTCCTCCTCCTCTTCCTCCTCTTCTTCCTCCTCTTCCTCCTCCTCCTCCTCCTCCTCCTCCTCCTCCTCCTC
>NC_051421.1:20328093-20343093 GCF_015228065.2 Penaeus monodon | reverse complement strand
CCCCCATCCACTCCCCATGACACTCAATCTTAGCATATGCAAATAAGGTGTCCTTTGTTTCCGTCTAGCAGCCGATAATAATTTTCCTGGGCTAAGAAAGAGGAATATATTTATACACTGACGGTAACCGTTTTCAACAAGTAAATCTACAGGCACAAATTCCACTAAAGTACGAGCAAGAAGTAGGGAGGGTTAAAGGACGTTGTGAGACATTCAATATAGAGGCGAGATCGAGATATATGAAGAGGTTCATATAGATAGATATATAGATAGATGAGAGAGAGAGAGAGAGTTGAGATAGATAGATAGAGGAGAGTAGAGAGTAGAGATATAGAGAGAGAGAGTAGAGAAGAGAGAGAGATAGATAGGAAAGAGAGAGGAGTAGCAGTTAGTGGTGAGATATAGGCATAAGATATACTAGTGATAGATAAGATATTTTGAGTTAGATCATCTCTATATATATATAGAGCAGATAGATATATGATATATATAAGAGATATGAGAGATATCTATTTATTTAGATATATATAGTATATATCGATATAGATATTGAGATAGATTTATATTATTTATCATATATCTATACTCTATATATCTATCTATATTACGATATTATATCATATAGATATATATATATATTATATCTGATAGCTATATTTATTTATATATATATGAATGTATATATCTATATATACTATATATATTATATATCTATAGAGATATATGATAGATTATACATATATATATAAATTCTAAAATATATATATATATATATGATCTAGTCATCACTATATATATATATCTACGAATGATATAATCTCTATTTATATATTATAATCTATATATCTAGATTATTATATATATTTACAAATTCTAAATATATACAATATATATATATATCAGATCACTAGATATGATATACATCTATATATGTATCTTATTCTTCATATCTATCAAATAAAATAATATATATATATTATATGCTCTTATATACACCTTTCGTAATTGATAATGAATATCTATATCGCTATATATTTATTATTTCTAAGTCTCTATATATTATCACTATCTATATTATCCTCTCTTCTATTTACTTATTATATAAAATAATATAGTAGAATCATATATTAATGATACATATAGAGAGTTCAGACATACGTTGTGACACAGACAAACCACTACCTTCACATACTCACAGAAACAAAGAGAGGCAGATAAAAAGATAACAAAAGTATCAAAGGTAATAAAATAACCTAAAATTATCTTAACAAGAGAAGGGCAAAAGAATACAACGTTTGACGTAAATAGCGTGATAATTACCCCAAAGTTAAGCCGCGTGATCTGCATAACGTTTGCAAACTTACGACTCCCAGTGGTCTGCAATGACGTCACACCCCCACTGCCCCATACCTTACCCCCCCACCACACTCCCTGCGCCCCTTCGGATTAGCGTGGGCGTGAATACGGGACTTACTGGAAGAGCCTAGAGAGAAAAAAATAGACAAATATTGCGCGTACTACCGTGGGCGTAGAGTATAGAAAGAGGCAAGGACGAGGACTTGGAAAAATGGATGAAAGAAAAGTCGCCTGCAACGCTGTCTTCGTAATGGTAGCGGTTCTTCTATTCTCTTAGGTATCACTTGCTGCCGTTGTTATCAAGTGTTTACCTATTATAGTTACTGTATTTTTTCATCATTGATCGTGTCAATTCCGTCGTTGCAATTTTTGTTGTCATAATTATCTTCATTATTATTATTATTATTATTATTATTATTATTATTATTATTATTTTATTATTATTATTATTATTATTATTATTATTATTATTATTATTGTTGTTGCTGTTGTTAGTCTGTTCTTAGTTGTTGGAATATTTGCATTACATCCATTATTATTATTATTTATCTTATCTTTTTCTCTTTCATTATTCTTATTAATTATATTAATGTATTGTTATTATGAATTATTATTATTTTACTTATTATATTATTTATATTTATTATATACTTATGTTATTATTATCTGACCTATTATTATGTATTATTTATTATTAATTTATTATCCCTTATTATATCGTTATCTGTTATTATGTGTCGATTAGTATTTATCATTATTTTTAGTTTGAGTATTAATTATTCGATTATTATTAGTATTTATTATTATTTATTGATTATTATTATTCCATTATTCATTCATTATTAATTTATCATTACTATCACTTCTTCTCTTGATTTAATTTACATTATTTATTTTATTTATTGGTTTATTATATATATAATTCCTATTATTATAGTACGTGTGTATTCGTATCTGGTATTATTATTATTTTTTATTATTTTATTATTGTTATTATTATTATATACACTTATTATTATTATTATTATTATTATTATATTACATTGCATTAGTCTCATGTGGTTATCATGTATATTACTCTTCATTATTCTGTTTCTTTATCTACAGCTATTTCTTCTGTTATTTAATTAATTGCTTATTTGATTATGATTAACTTATTATCGTCATTTATTCTGGGTTATGCTTTATTATCCATCTAATATTATGCTAGTCAGATCAGTTTATAGATTATCCTTCCTATATTATGCATATATTTTATTATCTATTATTATTTAATTATTCTTATTATCAATATATCTCCTGCTGATTTATGATATAGTTTTTGTGTCGGTCTACCCTTGATCTTGGGCGTATTAATTTTATTACATTATTTATAGTCATTGGTTCCTATTTATTTTTTTCGAGGTTTTTAGTATTATTTGTGTTTCATTTTTTATTTTATTAGTATTATTATTATTTTCTATTATTTATTAGTTTGGCGAGTGTGTTTTAAAATATAGTTTTTTATTTACTTATTCTTATCATTCTTATTATTATTATTCTTTTTAGATTATTATTATTATATATTATTATTATTATTGTTGTTGTTGTTGTTGTTGTTGTTGTTGTTGTTGTTGCTACAATTATTTTCTTTTTCATTATTATCATTATTTTTTATATCATTGCTATTTTTATTACTATCATCATTGTTATTATCATTATTATCATTATTTTTTATATTGATTATTATCATTATCATCATTATTATCTTTGTGATATCTTATAGTAACTGATATATTTAATACTGATATGATAGCTTCAACTAATTATATATCTAACATAATATAAGAGTAATTAATATTGCATAATTTAATTAAATCATAATGATACTGTAGATGTGCTTGGTATGATATAGTAATAATCAATATTACATAAATAACTAATTATATATAATTAATAGGAGCTTAATTATATAATTTTTACAATAATAATTTAGTCTCACGTCTTAATTGATAATAATTAATTAATGTCCGGATATATGCTATCATAATAAATAATAATATACTGTATGATAGCTAATGTGAGTGCGAGCATTGTACATGTAATATAATAATAAGTATACTTTATTTAATAATATAATAATATATGATGAATGATAATATAAGATTGAGAATGATAATAATAGATCATACTAATAATCCTAGTAATACCTAATAATCCTAATAATAATAATAATTAATAAATAAATAAATAATAAAATAATAATAATAATAATATATTACTAATATGATAAATAATAATGATAATAGCTATAGTCATAATAACTATTATTACTATTATTATTATTATTATTATTATTATTATCATCATTATTATTATTATTGGTAGTACTAGTAGTAGTATCATCATCATCATTATTAATGTAATATTTTTTTTTTTATTACCATCATCATTATCATCATTTATATTATAATTATTGTTATTATCAACTACTCTCATTATCATTTGCATGACCATGATAAATAACATTGCTGTTATGACAGTCCTCCTCACAGTCATCACAGATGATACAATACAAAGAGAGAAGAGGGAAAGAGAGAGAGAAGAAGAGGGAAAGAGAGAGAGAAGAAGAGGGAAAGAGAGAGAGAAGAAGAGGGAAAGAGAGAGAGAAGAAGAGGGAAAGAGAGAGAGAAGAAGAGGGAAAGAGAGGGACTATTTACGATATAGAGGAAGAATATTCGAAAATCACTTATGTTCTACAATAAGATGTAATTAGATAGATTAAAATGGGAAATAGAGAGTAGATATGAAGAGGGAATAGAGGAAAAAAAAAAAAGAATAAAAAATAAAGAAAGGAAAAAGTGTGGAAGATGTGTAATATATAGTAAAATAATATATAAAGGAGAATAATACGATTTGAAATATATGAGCGAAGAGATTGAAGAGCGAGAAGATATCGGTAAAGAGGAGATACTAAATATGTGAAAGAGATAGAGAAGCAGAGGGAAAGCGTAGAGAGAAAATATGGTAAAGATAGACAGAGAAAGCGGTTAAATTGAGTGAGCTAGATATAGGAAAAGAGATAAAAACGATGAAGATAGAGATACGAATAGTGAATAGAGAGAGACGAATAGTGTTAAGAGATATCGAATAAGATGGAATATGAGAGAGCATATAAATGGAGCATAAGGAGAAAAGATGAAAGAGAGAGAGATATATAAGGGTAACTAGAGATATACAGATAAGTATTTGAAATGTAGAGACTTCCAGAAGATGTAAGAGAGTGTATCAGGAGTTAGGGAGAGGAGTAGATAGACACTGGAATAGAGCTATACTTGGAACGATAGGAAATGAGAGCTGAGAAGAGGGAAAGAGAGAGAGAGAAGAAGAGGTGAAATGATACGAGAGATAGAGAATAGGGTATCAGAGTGCTCAGTGACCTGAGTACATAGATGGAAGAGAGAGGAAGAAGAGGGAATATGTATATACGAGGAGAGATAGATGGGAAATGGACTGAGCATGTGATTATAGCTAAGCTCTTGGGAAAGTAGCGTAGTGGAAAGAAGAGGGAAAGCAGAGGAGAAGTACATACGTCTTCTGATCTAGTTGTTGTATCATATATAGGGAGCGACGAGAAGAAGAGGGAATTGTAGCAGAGAGAAGAAGAGGGAAAGAGAAGAGTATGAGAAGAGAGGAAGAGGCAGTAGATGAAGAAGATGTAAAGAGAGATGAGAAGAATAGGAAGAGTAAGAGGGAAGCAATAGGGAAGAGAGAGAGAAGACTAGGGAAAGAGACGTGATTATAGCGAAGAGGGAAAGCGAGAGAGAAGAAGAGGGAAAGTAGGAGATAGGAGGTGCAGTAGGGAAAGAGATAGGAAGAAGAGGGAACCAGAGAGGAAGAGAGGGGAGAGAGAGATGAGAAGAAGAGGGAGAGAGAGAGAAGAAGCATGGACGCGAGATGAGTATATAGAAAGTAAGACGGGACGGCGTACTAAGAGTTTTACGGACAGTTATTTATCCTCTTTTTTTATATCTCTAAAGATATCGTAAGGTCCTTGTTGGAGGGTTGGAGTGTAGATAGATGAGAGCTAGATAGATAGATAGATAGATGATATATAGATAGTAGATAGATGAGAGATAGATAGATAGTAGATAGATAGATAGATAAATAGATTAGATAGATTTTTTAAGATAGATAGAAGATCGCTAGATAGATGGATATATAGGGAATAGAGATAGAGATAGAGAGAGAGAGAGAGAGTGGAGAGAGAGAGAGGTAGGGGAGAGAGAGAGGAGAGGAGAGAGAGAGAGGAGAGAGCAGAGAAACGAGAAAGAGAGAGAGATAGAAATGCGAGAGAGAGAGAGAAGAGAGATAGAGAAGAGAGAGAGAGAGAGAGAGAGCGGAGATCGCATTCCCGAGCTGGACCAAGGATTCCCATAAAACGTGCAGTTTTTGCAATATATTACACCACCATGACCTGTTGATAAACTAAGTTAAAACTTCTTTTAACAGTAAAGAAAATTTGCAACAATGGTCGAACGATGCAGTGAAAATATGGGAGCAGAGTAAACCTAATATATAATTAATATTATTACGCATAGATTATCAATAGAGCAGGAAGAGTACGATGTCAGATAAATTGAGAGGGAGAGAGGGAGAGATAGTGGGGGTAGAGAGAGAGAAGAGAGAGAGGAGAGGAGCGCGAGAGAGAGGAGAGAGAGAGAGAGAGAGAAAGGGAGAAAGAGGGGGGGACAGAGAGAAAGAGGGGTGAAGAGAGAGAGAGAGAGAGAGAGAGAGAGAGGAGAGATAGGAAGGGAGAGCAGAAGGCATAATATAGACAACAACAGACAGGACAGACAGATAAGAACCTAACGAAAGATACAAGAAAGCTATGGGGGTCAAAGTTTTCACAATAGTAGGTGGGGGAGCGAGGGGGAGGGGGGAAGGGGGCTAAGGTGTTGACGCGGGAAAGGAAGCTGTGTGGTCGGGCGCGCTCGGCAGGTGCTACGGAAGGCGTGGGCGGCGTAGGTGTGTTGTGCGTGTGAGTCATTAAAGGGTCCGTTTGAGTTAATGGCAGGGGAGGGTGATTTATAGCGGTGAAGGGGTGGGGGAAGTAGTAGAGGACTGTGAAGGAAAGAGCGGAAGGTGAAGGGGTGGAGGGGGATATGAGGAGCGGTGTAGGGGCGGGGAAGGGGGAGGGGAGGCAGATACCGCGATACGCACACGCTGTACGTGAACGTCCCCTCGGAGTGTGGGCGGCCTCTCTCTTCTCTTCTCTGCCCTCCGCCTTTCCGACTGTGTCCTTCCCTGCAGGAATATGATTGTAATGGTGGCGTACAGCCTGACCTATCCTTACGTTGGTTACTGTGAAAAAGGAGAGAGAGTGGTTTGTCATGTTGTGCCACGGTTGCATTTAAGAATTTCCTTTTCGAATGCATTAGAGGTAAGACTGAAGAAAGCTCCTCGGTCAAGCAGCCTTTTGCTTGCCCCTCATTTACCCTAGTGCAAGTCCATTCCCATCTGTTCATCCTATACGGACTCATTCACCATCTCATTGAAGTAGTTTTTTTTTGTTTTTTCTCATTGTCTCTCCTTTTGGTGTATTCTCCTCGGTCTCTCCTTGAATTAATTCCACTCTGACATGTGTGTCTATTTATAACCTCGCACTCGTCTATTATTGTCGCGGGTATTCAGTCTTGTTTCTATTTTAGTAGCTCGCATGTGACTCTAGGATGGTAGGTGTTATCATTGCGTGACGTCACAATCCTCTCTTCCCCTTTCCGTGACGTCACAACAAGTCTTTACGTGACGTAGCCGAGATGGGCGGAGTCTAGGCGCTCTGTCGTCACTCCTCTGGCAACGAACATGCCGCTACTCGCCAAGTGATTTTTCCGGAGGGAGGAAGCGGCCTACAAGGGCGTCCGGTGCTTCAATTTTGTGGATTTTCCATGACTTCAATTATCGATTCATTTTTCCAAATTGATTGATTGCTTAAGATTGTTTATATTACTCCACACGAGGCGTGAAAAGGGTAGAAATAAAAAGGGTGTAATGTTCAACTAGTAAAATGGCTTTTGAAAAAAAAAAAAAAAATGTGGAAAATGTAAAAAAAAAAAAAAAATCGAGTCAGACAGAGACAAAGATAGAGACTTCGGCAAATACACACATACAGGATAACTCTTTAACAGACAGACATAGAGACAGGCAGAGAACAGAACATTCATACAGACAGACAGGTAATACTGAGACATACGACAGATAGACATGAATATATACTTGGAGATAACAATGCAGTCAGACAGACAGGCAGACATGCAAACAAGACTTACAGATGGCAAACCAGTCTGACAAACAGACAGGCATTCACACACACAGACATATAACACTGAGACATACTGATAGACAGACATAAATATATATTGGAGACAATGTATTCAGAAAAGGCGAGGAGGACTTACAGATGGCAAACCAGTCTGACAGACAGACGTGCATTCAGACTTACAGATGGCAGACCAGTCGGACAGACAGACATGCATGCAGACTTACAGACACCCAAGCATTCAGACAGACAGACAGACGAACTGAGTACAAAGCGAGGGGGGGGGGATCACGATCACAAAGAGGAGGGCGTAGCGAAGACAAGGAGGGACTAGAAAACGAATACTGTGGCAGTCAGCAGAAAAATTGGAATTTTATCAGCGTTGAGGACGGCAGGGGGAGGGGGAGGGGAGGGGAGGGGTGTAATTCCTTGAACGGGAAGGAGGGAAGGAGAAAGGGAGGGAGGGAGGGAGGGAGGGAAGAGGCAGTTCACTTGGAGAGTTAATAGACGCCAACAAACGCTGAAAGTGAAGATAAATATGAATCTTGGAAACAATAGAAGTGAGAGAGAGAGAAAGAGAGAGAGATCTAGATAGAAATGAATGAAAAGGAAGAAAGAACAAAAAGAGGAAGAAGAAGAAGAAGGAGGAAGAGGAGGAAGGAATAGGAGGAAGAGGAGGAGGAAGAGGAGGAGGAGAGACGAACGAGAGAGATGAGAGAGAGAGACGATGAAGGATGAGATGAGAGCTCTCGGAGACGAAGATAGAGAGAGAGCGATAGAGGAGAGAGCAGAGAGAAATTCTAGAGATAGAGAGAGAGAGAGCAGAGAATAGAGAGAGAAGTCGAGGAAGCTTGAGCGAGATGAGTGAGAGAGAGAGCATGCGAGCAGAGATATGAGAGCGATATAGATAGAGTAGAGAGAGAGAGAGAGAGAGAGAAAAGGGTGTTGCAAATATATTACAGAGAGACGAGATTAAATCAAGAATGAGACCCAGACTAGTGGGACGAAAGACAGAGAAGAGAAAGAAGAGAAGAGAGAGAGAGCTAGATATACGATTGAGAGAGAGAGAGATGAGATTAGATATAGATGCGAGTAGATAGATATAGATATACTCTCGATATTCTAAAGATATAGGAAGAGGAGAGCTAGTCACAGAACATACGATAGCTCACTATAAAGAGCGATATGATATCGATATGGAGAGATCATAGCAGAGAGACGCTATAGAGAGAGATAGTAGAGATCGAGAGAGATAGATATAGGAATATGCAATGAGAAAGAAGGAGAGATGAGAGCAGCTAACGCGAAAGAGAACAAGAGACGAGAAAGAGAATCAAAAGAGAGAGAGAGAGAGAGAGAGAGAGAGAGAGAGAGAGAAAGAGAGAGAGAGAGAGAAGAGAAAGCCAACAAACTCGGCGCCACGCGTTCTGTAAGCGACACTTGGCTTTGTTTAATTAACAAACTATAAACTTCTCGAAATTCACAAACTGGCAGTCCGAGTCAAGGCAGCACCATGGTTTTCTCAAGCCCTAAAAGGTGAATCACTTAAGTTCTCTTTTTCCTTCCCATTACTCTCTTTACTATTTCTCATTTTTATTCCTATTTCCGGGCCGTATTTTGGTATATTTTACATTTGTGTGTCCCTTGTTGTTTCCCTCTTTCCTCTCTTTTTCTCGCTCTGGCTGCCATTTTCCTCTGCGCCTTCTATTTACGCTTCAACCCCGAGTAATATAAGGCAATCCAAATCCCCTTTATCTTATTACTGTATGATGGAAACGTACAGAGTGTTTCAAGGGAACGTACAGAGTGTTCGCAGGGAACGTACAGAGTGTTCAAAGGGAACGCACAGAGTGTTCAGGGACGCAAAAGTGTTCAAGGGAACGTACAGAGTGGTCAAGGGAAAGGGAACGCACCAGAGTGGTTCAAAGGAACGTACAGAGTGTTCCCAAAGTGTTCAATGGGGACGCACAGAGCAGTGTGTTCACCTGCGTGCGTGTTTGTGCGTCTGTGTTGTTCTTCGTCCCTGGCCAATGGAGACATACAAGAACCTTATACGGTTGGTCGACCCTTCATTGCCCCGGGCGGGCAGCAGTCCTCCTCCTCAGGACAGGAGACCGGCCTCATATTGTCTACTGTGCAATTTTTTTTTTTGTCTTGGCAGAGTTAGCGAACTGTTTCTTGTCTCCTCGTTTGTTGGCTGTTTTTCCGGCGTTGGTGTGGATCGTCCGTTCTTTCATCTCTTGCTTGCCGCTTTTTCGTTCCTCTCTCTTTGAATTCTGTTGCTTGGATTGTTTTGTTGGCTTTTTTTGCTTCTCTTTCTTCTTTATTCTCTTCCCTTCTTCCCTTCTTCTTCCATTCTCCTCCTTATATCTTCTTTTTTCCTTCTTGTTCCTCTTGTTCCCAGTTCTCCTCCTCCTCTCAACTTCTCCTTCTCTTCCTCTTCCTCTTTTCTCTTCCTTTTCCTCTTCCTCTTCCTCTTCCCTCCTTCCTCTGTTCCTCTTCCTTTCCTCTTCCTGCTCTCCTTCCTCCTCCCTCCATCCTTCCTCTTCTTCTTCTTCTTCTTTTTCTTTCTCTTCCTCCTCCTCTTTCTTTCTCTTCTTCTCTTTCCTCTTTCTTTCTCTTTTCTTTCTTTTCTTTTCTTCTATCTTTTCTTCCTCTTCTTTCTTCTTCTTCTTTCTATCTATTCTTCTTCTTATTATTCTTATTCTTTCTCTTCTTCTTCTTCTTCTTCTCCTCCTCCTCTTCCTCCCTTCCATCCACTATCCTCATTCCTCTTTCCGCTTCCTCTCTCCTGCTCTCCTCCTCCTCCTCCTCCTCACTCTCCTCCTCCTCCTCCTCATCTTCTCTTTTCTTCTTCTTCCTTCTTCTTCTTTCTTGGTCTTCCTTCTCTTCTCTTCTTCTTCTTCTTCTTTCTCATCTTCTTTTCTTCTCTTCTTCTTTCTTCTTTTGCTTCTCTTTTTCTTTTCTTTTTTCCTGCTTCCTCCTCCTCCTCCTCCTCCTCTTTTTCTTCCTCCTACACCTCCTTTTCTTTTCTTCTTCTTCTTCCTTCTTCTCCTTCACATTATTATTATTCCTATTACCATTCTTCTCCATCTTTTCTTTATCTTCTTCTTCTTCTACTTCATTCTCCTCTTTTTCTTCTTCTTTTTTCTTCTTCTTTTCTTTTTTTTTTTAATGCGTTAGTGTGACCCGTTTGTTTTCCTGTGCCGAAGAAGTAGAGAGATTTTAGTTCCCTCCGATGATAGGTGCTTACGTCCACCGGTGTCCTTTATTAAAATTCGCAACCGCCGTTCGCACCACACCAGTCATCCTTCAACACACCCCTTTCCTCCCACCTATTCCCCTCTCCCTCACTGACCCCACGCCTTCCTGAGGTTACGCCACACCCTCCTCAAAAAACCCTCTCGTCTTCGTAGCTTTTTTTCCCCTTCCTTCGCGTTCTTTCCCTTCTTCAACTTCTCCACTTTCTCCATCTTCTTCAACTTCTCCACCTTCTCCATCTTCTAACTTACTCCATCGTCTCCTCCTGTCTATCTTTCTTCAAACTTCTTTCTCCATCTTCTCCTTCTCTCCTCCTTCCTTCACTTCCTTCCACTTTTCTCCATCTTCTCCTCCTTCTTCAACTTCTCCATCTTCTTTAACTTCTCCACTTTCTCCATCTTCTTCAGCTTCTCCACCTTCTCTTCAACTTCTCCAACTCTCACTTCACATTCTCCAAACTCTCCACGGACTTGTCCCGATCGCTCCCATCGTTCTCCTCCACCTCCTTCAACTTCTCCACCTTCTCCCCATCTTCAAAACTCTTTCTCCCCTCGCTCCACTTTCTCCCACCTTCCTTCAACTTTTCCACAATTCATTTTCAATTCACTTCTCCACTTTATCCACTGGTCTCCACTTCTTCAACTTCTCCCCTTCCTTCAAACTTCTCCACCTTTTCCACCCTCATTCCAAACTTCTCCACCTTCTCCACCTTCCCTTACCTCTCTACCTTCTCCCCCTTCTCCACCGTTTTCAACTTCTCCACCTCGTCATCTCCACCTTCTCCACCGTGATCACACATCTTTCTCCCAACTTCTCCACCCTTCTCCATCTTCTTCTTCCCCACCTTCTCCCCACTTCTCCTCCTCCCACTTTTCTCCACTGATTCCTCCACCTTGCTTCCATCTTCCCACCATTCTCTAATCCTTCTCCTAACCTCATTTCGCCTTCTTCCAACCCTTTAATCCCGCCGGCGCCACCAATGTGTTTCGATCCGGCTGAAATTTCTAAAACAATATGGGCGTACAGCTAGCAGATCACCAAAACTTGTCTTGAGCAAAACGTTGAGATGCTTGTGTTTTATCGAGAGGCTGTCGTTGAGAACCTTGGCAAACGTCAGCGCCAACACACTGTGTCGACTCTCGCGCTGTGTCCGCTCGCCCCGACCGCCCCCTCCGCCCCCCCCCCGCCTCCGTGCCGCTCCTGATCCTCTCCCCTATGTCCCTCAAAACTCCCCCCTGCCCCCCTATCCCTTCCCCTTCCCCCCGTGCCCCCCTGCCCGCTCCTGTACACATCCCCTAGATGTCTTCTTCTAGTGTCTGTCTCGTGACATTACGATATGCCGTTGTGTGACGTGGTGCAAGGCGCAGCAATGCCAGCGTTGCGTTTGGTGTGCTCGGCTAGTGTTGTTTTGAATACGCTGTTTTTGTCTTTTGTTTTCTGTGTGTGGCGTTTTACTATCTAGGAGCGTTTTCAGTGGTTAATATTCATTGCCTCTGACTTTCTTTTTGTCTGTCTGCTATAAAACTCACTTTCTGTCTGCCTGTTCTATTAGTCTGTCTGTTGTCCTGTCTGTCTGTCTATGGCTGTCTAGCTGTTTGTCTGTCTGCCTATCTGTCTGGCTGTTTGTCTGTCTGACTATTTTGTCTGTCTGCCCTCTCGTCTCTCTCCTCTCTCTCCATCTCGGTCCTCTCTCGGCTCCGATCTCTCTCTCCAGCCCTCCTTCTCCTCTCTCGATCAATCTATCATCTCCTCTCTCCTCCTCTCTTCCTCTCTCTTCTCCCTCTCTCTCTCTCTTCTCTCTCGTTATTCTCTTCTCTCTTATCTTCGTCCTCTTCCCAACTCTCTCGTCGAAGGAAATCGTCGTCTCGTCCGTCTCTCTCTCTCCACATCTTCCCTCTCTATCATCGTTCCCATCTCTCGCACGTCTCACCCATGAGCCCCTCTCTCCTCTCTTCTCATTCGCTCTCTCTTCTTTGGTTCCTCGATTCGCAGGCACGGTGCACTATCATAGCGGTCGGCGTGGAGTGCGGTGTCCCTCCAGGAGGAGGGGCGGGGTTGGTGCTTGGTTAGGGGAAGCTCCTTGGAAGGAGGGCGAGAGGGGGAGGGGGGTGATTATCAACCTTGAGTGGAGTGGTCACTCTGCCGCTTCTTCTCCATGTTTTGAAATAAGTGGTATAGAAATATATCATTTACGAAACAGAACAGCTCAGTTTGTTCCTCCTTTTCGTTTTGTGTTTTTTCTTTAGTAAGTACGGTTTTTAAACCTTTCGCTTCTGTCTTTTCCTTATATTCATACATCTGGACAATCGAGCTTAAATGGAAGGAGATGACGGTCGAACTTTTTTTTCCTTGAACGGAGGGGGGGAGGGGGGGGGGAGGGGGAAAGGGGGGAGGGGCGGGGAAAAAATTCCCTTAAAAAAACGGGAAAGGGAAAGGAAGGAAAAAAAAAGTGGGGGGAAAAAAAGGGAGGAAGGGAAAAAAAAAAGGAAGGCAAAAAAAGGGGAAAGAGAAAAGGGGGAAAAAAGGAAAATGGAAGAAAAGGAGGAGGGAAAAGGAGGAGAGAGAGAGAAGAGAGGAGAAGTGGGAAGTAAGAAGGAGAGAAGAGAGGGGAGAAGAGAAAAGATGAGAGGAGAGGAGAGAGAAAAGAGAGAAGAAGTACGAAAGAAGAAGCGAGATGGGAAAAGAAGAAGAGAAGAGAAGAGAGAAGAGAGAGAGAGAGAGAGAAGACGGAGGGGAGAGAGAGAAAGAGAGAGAGAGAGAGAAGAGAAAGCCAACAAACTCAGCGCCACGCGTTCTGTAAGCGACACTTGGCTTTGTTTAATTAACAAACTATAAACTTCTCGAAATTCACAAACTGGCAGTCCGAGTCAAGGCAGCACCATGGTTTTCTCAAGCCTAAAAGTGAATCACTTAAAGGTCTCTTTTTCCTTCCCAGTATCTCTTTACTTTCTCATTTTTCTATTTCCGGGCCCGTATTTTGGTATATTTTTACATTTGTGTGTCTGTGTTTCCCTCTTTCTCGCTCTGCCATTTTCTCAGCGCCATTCTATTTACTCTTCAACCCGAGTAATATAAGCAAATCCACCTTTATCTTACGTGTATGGAAACGTACAGAGTGTTCAAGGGAACGTACAGAGTGTTCGCAGGGAACGTACAGAGTGTTCAAGGGAACGTACGGAGTGTTCAAGGGAACGTACAGAGTGTTCAAGGGAACGTACAGAGTGTTCAAGGGAACGCACAGAGTGTTCAAAGGAACGTACAGAGTGTTCCCAAAGTGTTCAATGGGGACGCACAGAGCAGTGTGTTCACCTGCGTGCGTGTTTGTGCGTCTGTGTTGTTCTTCGGCGCCTGGCCAGGGAGAACAAGAAGCCTTAGCGGCGACCCTCAGTGACCCGGCCGGGCACCGTCTCCTCAAGGCCGCCTCATATTGCTACTGTGCAACATTTTTTTTGTCTTGGCAGAAGTACGGTTTCTGTCATCCTCGTGTGTTGCTGTTTTTCCGGCGTTGGTGGTGGATCGTCCGTTCTTCTCTCTTGCTTGCGCCTGTTCTTTCTCTCTCTTCTGTTGCTTGATTGTTTGTTTGCTTGTTTGCTTCTTTCTCCTCTTTTATCTCTTCCCTTCTTCCCTTCTTCTTCCTTCTCCTCCTTATCTTCTTTTTCCTTCTTGTTCCTCCTTCTCCTCCAACTTCTTCTCTTCCTCTTCCTCTTTCTCTTCCTTTTCCTCTTCCTCTTCCTCTTCCCTCTTTTTTTCCCCTTCCTTTCCCGCTTTCCCCCCCTCCTCCTCCTCCTCCCTCTTCTTCTTCTTTTTTCTTTTTCTTTTCTTCTTCTTTTCTTCTTCTTCTTCTTCCCTTTTTCTTCTTTTCTTCTTCTTCTTCTTTTTCTTTTTTTCTTCTTTTTTTTTCTTTTTCCCCCTGTCCCTCCTCTTCCTCCACTTCCTCTTCCTCTTCCGCTTCCTTCCTCCCTCCTCCTCCCCTCCTCCCCCCTCCCCTCCTCCTCCTCCTCCTCCTCCTCTTCTTCTTCTTCTTCTTCTTTTTCTTTCTTCTTCTTCTTCTTCTTCTTTTCTTCTTCCTCCTCTTCCTCCTACAC
>NC_051421.1:20313093-20318093 GCF_015228065.2 Penaeus monodon | reverse complement strand
TGGGGGAGGGAGGGGAGGGCGTGGGCGGGGGAGGAGGAGGGGCGTGGGCGGAAGGAGGAGGAGGGACGTGGGTGGAGGGAGGAGGGGGGGGCGTGGGTGGAGGGGGGAGGAGGGGGGGTGGGTGGGGGGGAGGAGGAGCGGGGGGGGGGGAGGAGGAGGGGCGTGGGCGGAGGGAGGAGGAGGGGCGTGGGCGGGGGGAGGAGGAGGGGCGTGGGGGGAGGGAGGAGGAGGGGGTGGGGGGAGGGAGGGGGGGGGGGGGGGAGGGGGAGGGGGGGTGGGCGGAGGGGGGAGGAGGGGCGTGGGGGAGGGGGAGGAGGGGGGGTGGGGGCGCGAGGGGGGGAGGGGGGGGGGCGGGGTGGAGGGGGGAGGAGGGGCGTGGGTGGGGGGAGGAGGAGGGTTTGTGGGGGGGGAGGAGGGGGGGGGCCGTGGGCGGGGGGGGGGGGGGGGAGGAGGGGGGTGGGGGGAGGGAGGAGGGGGGGGTGGGTTGGGGGGAGGAGGAGGGGCGGGGGGCGGAAGGAGGAGGGGGACGTGGGTGGGGAGGAGGAGGGGCGTGGGGGGGGAGGAGGGGGGGGGGGTGGGGGGGGAGGAGGGGGGGGGGTGGGGGAGGGGGGAGGAGGAAACGTGGGGGGGAGGGAGGAGGAGGAGGGGTGGGGGGGGGGAGGGGGGAGGGGGGGTGGGGGAGGGAGGAGGAGGGGCGTGGGTGGGGGAGGAGGAGGGGCGTGGGTGGAGGGAGGAGGAGGGGCGTGGGTGGGGGGAGGAGGAGGGGGTGGGTGGAGGGAGGAGGGGGGGGCGTGGGTGGGGGGGGAGGAGGGGCGTGGGGGGGAGGGAGGGGAGGGGCGTGGGCGGAGGGAGGAGGAGGGGCGTGGGGGGGGGAGGAGGAGGGGCGTGGGTGGGGGGAGGAGGAGGGGCGTGGGCAGGGGGGAGGAGGGGCGGGGGGGAGGGAAATTTGGGGGGAAGGGGGAGGGGGGAAAGGGGCGTGGGTGGGGGGGGGGGGGGGGCGGGGGAGGGGGTGGGGGGGGACGGAGGAAGGAGGAGGGGCGTGGGCGGAGGGAGGAGGAGGGGCGTGGGTGGGGGGAGGAGGAGGGGCGGGGGGGGGGAGGAAAGGAAAGGGGGTGGGGCGGAAGGGGGGAGGCTAATTTCGCCCTTGGACGTTCTCCCCCCGGGAAAGGGTTGGGCCTTTCCTTTTAAGGGGCAGCTTAGTCGAGTGTGCGGAGGGCGGGCGGAAGGAAAAAGCAAAAGCTACAGGGAAAATTCTCTCCCTCCCCCCCCCCTTCTCCCCCTCTTTCTCTCTGTTTTAAAGGGGTTAAACGCCTTGGGCTATCTCTAAGTATGTTTCCATTCCGTTGCTTTCATTTTTCAGGCCCGGGATCTACTTTGGTATTATCGACGTTTATCATTTCGCCCAAAATTTTTTGTTATCCCGTTTAATTTTTATTCCCTTTTCTTTCAGTTGGGCTTACTGTTTCCCCTTTGGGCCCCTTCCTATAAAAACAATAACAAAAAATATATATATTTTGATATTTTCTAATGTTGCTTTGGTATTTCTATTGTAGTGTAATGTAAGATGAAATGTATTTTGATACTCCGAACGCGACAGGTTTTATCGTAGTAAAAAAAAAGGAAAAAAAGAAAAAGAAAAAAAAGAAGAAGAAACAAAAAAAAAAAAAAATTGGATTTTCAAGGGGTCGTGCTTGGGAATTTATTTATTTAAACATTGGAAAGGGTTTTTGATCCCCTTTTCCCCTAAAATGTTTCGTCGCTGATGATAGGATCAGAGAGTGACGCTGAAAGGAGTCTGACGCGAAGATAAAACTTTCCGTGTCATCTATTTTTCACTGGTTGGGGGCCCGGTTATTGAGGGAAACTTTTTCTTTCTTTTTTAAAGCGTTGTTATTTGTTTTTTCATTGCTGTGATCTTTCTCCTCCTTCTCTCTTTTCTCTCTCTCTTTTCTCTCTCTCTCTCTCTCTCTCACCTCCCCTCCTTCTCTTCTTCTCTTCTCTCTCTCTTTTCTCTCTCTCTCTCCTCTCTCTTCTCTCTCTCTCTTTCTTTCTCTCTTCCCCTCTTTTCCCCCTCTGTCTGTCGTTTGTCTGGCTGTCTGGTTTTTTCTGTTGTTTGTCTGTCTGTTTTTTCCGGGTTTTTTTCGTCGTTCTGCTTTTTTCGAATTTTTCTTTCTGGCCCTTTTCTGTCATCCGTCTCCTCTTTTCTCTCTATCTCTCTCTCTCTCTCTCCCCTCTATCCTCTCTCTCCCCTCTTCTCTTCCCTCTCTCCTCTCTCTCTCTCTCTTTTCTTCCTTTTCTCTTCTCTCTCTTTTCTCTTCTAATTTTTGTCATTCTATATCTCTTTTTTCTCCCCCCTCTTCGGGTTCACAGTACGCCTTCATTTTAAAAAAACATCCCTTCGCCCTGGGAACTGGGCAAGCAACGCAAAACTTTTCCCCCCGCTAAAGACCCCGCGCGCCTTTCCCTTTTGCGGGAGGCTCCAAACCCCAGCCTCTTTCCTCGGGCTTTATTCCTACTCTTGCGTTTAAACTAAAATTTTTATAATTACGGGGCAAAAAAACTATGTAAAAAAACCTTTGGTAAAATGAAAACCTTTAAAAAACCAAACAACAAAATCTTTTTTTTCTTTAAATTTTCTTAAACCTTCTAGGCAAATGCGGGGGAACCTGTTGACTGTTTACCCCCACCCACCCCCAGTCCACTCTTTCCCCTCCCCCCTTAAGACCCTCTCCTTCAGCACCCCCCCCTCCCATCCCCCGCTCCACCCACACACGCCCCCGTTGACCCTTGGACAACACGCCCCTTCCCTCCCCTCCTCCCTCTCCCCCTCTGCCTCCTCGTCCTCCTTCCCCACTGCCAGTCCTCCTCCTCTCCTCTTCCTCTTCCTCGTACTCCTTGTCTTCCTCCTCCTCCTCCTCCACCGCCCGTGCCCCTCCGTCCCCTCGTCCTCCCCCTCCTCCCCGTCTTCCACCTCTGCCCGTGACGTCAGGGGAGGGCCAGACGCGTGTGTACTCCACACAAACCTAATACGGTCTTAGTTCTCAGCTGAGCTCGCCTGTGATGCGGAGCCGGAGTGACTTCCTCCATCTGGCTAATATGCCTCCACACATTAAACCCCACATTTCCCCTCCCTCACTCTCCCTTTTTCCACCCTTTTCTCCCCCACCCTCTTAGGCATCGTTTCGCTTCTTCTTCCCCCACGGAGTCGGCTGGTGGGGCTTAGCAGGTGCAGGACGCGTGGGTGAGGGAGGGAGGTCCTTATGACCGGCTCATGAAGGCGAAAAAGGAAGAGGAGGGAAGCGAAGAAGGAAGCGTGTTGGTCGACTTCGCCCACATCAATCCACGGTTCCTTGGCGTAGGTGTGTCTCAGGTGTTTTGCTGTATTTACTGGAAATTTCTCTCTTCACTCTCTCTTTGTCTTTCTTCCTCTCTGTCACTTCTCTCTTTCTGTCTTCTCTCTCTTTCTCTGTCTCTCTTTCTCTCTGTTTCTTCGGTCTCGGTCTCGGTCTCTGTCTCTGTCTCTGTCTCTGTCTCTGTCTGTCTGTCTGTCTCTGTCTGTCTGTCTGTCTCAGCGCATTTGTCTTTCTCCCTCTGTCTTTATTTACAGGACGCGAGGCTGGGAGCGGTGGTTAGTTAGAGAGAAAATTGATGACGTTCAAAAGTTTCCTCCTTCAGAATTCCTTTCCCTTTATTGGAAGTACACAAATACAACTTTGGAAATAAGAAGAAAGATGGAGAAGATAGGGGAGGAGAAGAGAAATATGAAGAAACACGGAGAGAAGGAAGAAGCAGATAACGGAGTGTTTGTTACAATGATAATTGTTGTTGGAGTAGGTTTAGCAGTAGTAATAGTAATAATAATGGAAATAGTTAAAGTAATAGTATTAGTAAGAGTGACAGTAATAGTAACCGAAACTGTCATAAATAATTGTAAAAGAACTGTAATATTAATAGTAATAGTGATAATAAAAGTAATAGTGAGAGTAGTAGGATAACAAAAGTAATAGTTATAGTAGTAACAGTAGGAGTAATAACAATAATGATAATAATAATAAAAATAACAATAATGATTAATAATAAAAAAAAAACAAAAAAAAATAATAACATCATTATCATCATCATTATAATAATAATAAAAAAAATAATAATAATAACAACAATAACAATACTGGCAATAGTAACAGCAATAGTGATAATAAAAGTAACAGCAATAGTTATAGTAACAGCAGTAGTAAGACTACTGGTAATAGTAATGTCATTATTAACAGCAGCGCCAGTAGCAAGGTGGTGGGAGTGGTAACTACAATAAGATGAAAGAGTAATGAGGAGATATTTCAGCATGTGGAAAGAACACAAGAAATAATGGAAAAAAAGAGGAATTTAGACAAATACGAAGTAGAAACTGAAGAAGAAGAAAGAAACTAATTTGGAAAGAAAAAAAGCGAAAGGGTACTTAAAAAAAAAAAAGATGAGAAACCGAAAAAAAAAAAAGAAAAAATATGAAAAACAAAATAAAAAATCGGAACAAAAAGAACATTTTGAAAAAAGTTTAAAAAAAAATGGGAAAAATTTAAAAAAATAAAAATTTAAATTTCAAAAAAAAAAATAAAAAAATAAAATAAAAAAGGCAAAGGATTTTATTTAAAGACAAATAATTTTTAAAAAAACACAAAGAAGATGATAAATTTAAAAAAGCAAAAAAAAAAAAAAAAAAAAAAAAAAAAAAAAAAAAAAAAAAAAAAAAAACAAAAAAAAATAATAAATAAAATAAAAAAAAAAAAAAAAAATTTTAAAACAAAAAAAATAAAAAAAAAAAAAAAAATTGAAAAAAAATAAAAAAAAATTAAAAGAAAGGGGGAAAAAAAAAAAAAAGAAAACAAAAAGAAAAAATTTTTTAAAAAGGGAAAGAAAGTAAAATTATAAAAGGAAGAAATTTTTAAAAAAAAAAAAGGTTAAAAAAAAAAAATTTTATTAAAAAAAAAAAAAAAATTTTAAAAAAA
>NC_051421.1:20300593-20303093 GCF_015228065.2 Penaeus monodon | reverse complement strand
TCTGCTTGACAAGAATCACATTTCTTTTCGTCACTCCTTTTTTTCTGTTCCCTTGTCCAAGTACATACAATGTCCTCGTGAAAATGAATGTTCCAGAGGCCATCAGGGTCACCAGTGGTTCTCATCATTCGCATAATATCTAAATATTGCTATTTTATATTTATAGCCACATGCTTGATCCCATGGCCCTTCTGTATCACTTCGATATGATGCAGAGCACGGTGGTTCTGTTTCCCTTGAAGCAGCGGGAGTCGGAATTCCTGCTACCACTTCGATGGTCAACGCCGGCCACGCGCTTGGCAGTGCTAGGATATGATCATTCTAGAGAAAAGGAGTATATCCAAACGGCATACCTCTGAGTGCGGACAACACCACAGCATCACTAGAGCTAGACCCACCGTAGGAACGTAGGTCCCATTTTCCTTTTCTGCATCGGCATATAAAGGGCAGAAACAATCAATTGCATGATCTCTTTCCAATTCTTTCAGCATTTTATTTTTATTTTTATGATGATGCTTGAATCAAACCTAAAATATTTTGCAAAACTTTTCTATTCACAGTGAACATGAATATGATCTAATATTGTATTTTTTGTTCAGGTTTGGCTTCCTGCCACTCAATTGCTGAAGTGTAGCTAACTGTTCATTCATTGTCTGTGCCTTATACTTTAAATATGTGCACTTTTTTGTTGTTGTATGTACAAAATAATGGTTTATACCTACGATTCTATATTAAAAGTAGAAACTGAATATCCTTCATTAAACGTGAGTTCCCATATGCCGGACTATAAACCTTTTTTTCGAATTGCGTTTACCATTATGAACGATTTATCACCAATTAACAACATCTCTATCAGCATCGCTTAGCACCACTGCTTCGCCGAGCATTGTCCTTACGCTCTCACGCCACCTGCATAGCGATACAGTTAGCCAAGGTCAGAACCGAGAGGCGCGAGTGAGTCAGAACAGCTGAGTACCAGCATGAGGACGTTCTTCGCAGCTCTCTCACCCGCTGCCTTATTTGAAGCTGATCCTAACATCTTCGAGAAGTCGTCTTGGGAGATTCATCTTCGAAGCATCTCGTGGCGGACTTCTTACATCGCAGGAGTGAAGTCATGATTTCCCTTCCATGTGTGGAGGTATAAAGGGAGAGAGGGTGGTTTGGGGAGAAAGGGAAGAGAGAGGGGAGGGAGGTCGAGGGACACGGGTTCAAAGGTCAGGCGAGGTCATGATCAATTGTGTTTCGTGCTTCAACATGATTTTCGTTATCAATATGATAATGATAATAATGATAATAATGATAATAACAATAACAATAACAATAACAATAACAGTAACAATAACAATAACAATAACAATAACAATAACAATAACAATAATAATATTAATGATATTAATATTATTAATATATATATATATAATTATTATTATTATTATTATTATTATTATTATTATTATTATTATTATTATTATTATTATTATCATTATTATTATTATTATTATTATTATTATTATTATTATTATTATTATTATTATTATTATTATTATTATTATTATTATTATTATTGATATTATCATTGTTATCATCGGTAATATCATAATTAGCATTATTAAATCATGATCATTATTAACATAACAGTTATCATTGTCCCTATTACTGTTATCATAATCATCCTTACTGTTACTTTTCTTCTTATTAGTAGTAATGGTAGCATCATCTCCATTATCATTATTAAGGGATGATTTAATTAAGCCCTTTCTACCTCCCCCTTCCGCCCCCCATCCCTCCTCCCCCCAAAAGCTCCTCCTCGTCCATACGCTACGGATTCCCGTCTAACCCTTCCCTTCTCCTCCTCCTCGTGCTCCCTCCCCCCTTCCTCCTCCCCATGCCCCCTCCCCCTTCCTCCTCCTCGTGCCCCCTCCCCCCTCCTCCTCCTCATACCCCTCCCCCTCCTCTATATGCCCTATTATTCCTATTCTTTCCTTCTCCTCGTTTCCCCCTTCCCCTCCTTCCTTCCTCACATATCCCCACTCCTTCTCCTCTCCTACTGTTTCCTTCTCCCTTTCTTCCTACTATGCCCCCTCCCCCTCCTCCTCCTCGTTGCCCCTCACTCTTTCTCCTTCCTGTCCCTCCCCCCTCCTCCTCTCATACCACTCTCCCCTCTCCTCCCCACCTACCCCTTCTAGTCCTTCTCGTCCCTCTCCCCCTCCTCCTCTCCCCTCCCATCCCCCCCCCCCCTCCCCAGCCCCCTCCCCTTCATCCTCCTTCCCGTCTACCCCTCCCCCTCCTCCTCCTCCGTGCCCCCTCCCCCTTCTCCTCCTCCTCGTGCCCCCTCCCCCCTCCTCCTCCTCGTGCCCCTCCCCCTCCTCCTCCTCATGCCCCCTCCCCCCTCCTCGCCAGCAGCAGCAGTCACTCCAGGACCAGACTTCATTTCCGGCCGAGTGAGTCTCTGCCTACGAGCCGAGGAGGGTTCGGCTGGGGAGTGCCGCTCGAGCCGGAA
>NC_051421.1:20290593-20295593 GCF_015228065.2 Penaeus monodon | reverse complement strand
GCCAGCAACGGCGCCAGGCAGCGAGTGCAAGCGCAAGCAGAACACTGACAGCGACAGCAGGTGAATCCCACCAGACAACCGCCAGGTCAACGGAGGTCATCATGACTCGCCCAGACGCCGCTCCGCCCGTCTGCCGCCACTGCGCCCTCCGCCCGCGCAGGGATGTGGGCGGGCAGAGGTGGGCGATGGAATACACATGCTTATTCTCATGTAAATGGAAAAGAGTGAGAAGGAGAGAGAGAGAGAGAGAGAGAGAGAGAGAGAGAGAGAGAGAGAGAGAGAGAGAGAGAGAGAGAGAGAGAGAGAGAGAGAGAGAGAGAGAGATGCGCATGTGTGTGTCTGTACATATTTATGTGTATGTACGTGCACATAGCTGTATAAGCGACAATATACCCTTAGTTCAGTGACAGTTTGTGAATATAGACACAAGGAACAACACTTTCTCTTCAGTCTACGTCACTTCGTCGTTCCTGTCCCCAACGACAGTGACTTCACACTAACAATCAAACGCTCACAAGTCACATAATCGCATCAGACGCACAAACGAACGCACGTGCGATCACGCCACGCACCACCTCAGAGGCGTCTCACAAGCACTCCCTCCCCGTCCCACTCCCTTCCCCACCCAGCCCTTGCCTCTCCCCTCTCCAAGCCCCCTCCGTTCCCTCCTCCTCCTCTTCCTTCTCCCCTCTTCTCTTCCCCTCACCCTCCTCCTCCTCCTCCTCCTCCTCCTCCTCCTGATCTTCCTCCCTCCTGCCCCTCCAACCCTTCCTCCTCCTCCTCCTCCACCTCTTCCTCCTCTCTTCCCACCTCCTCCTCCTCTTCTTCCCCCCTCCTCTCCTCCCCTCTCATCCTCTCTCTCCTCTTCCTCCCCCCTCCTCCTCCTCTCCTTTCCCCCTCCTCTCCTTCCCCATTCCTTCTCCTCCTCCTCCTCCTCCTCCTCCTCCTCCTCCTCCTCTTCATCCTCCTCTTCCTCCTCCTCCTCCTCCTCCTCCTCTTCATTCCTCCACGCAACACACACGCCTTAGGAGGAGCGACCACCCACAGCACAGACTGATAAATTGTTAGTTATCAGTCCCAATATGTAAAGCAGAGCACACTGGCCGATGACGTAATGCTCTCTCATAGGACTAACAGCCCTTGCTCCGGCTGCTGCTACTGCTGTTACTATTAATGCTAGTGATGGCCATAGCTAGCGAGGTTGATACAAACTGAGGCAGTGGCTTTGACAAGGAGTGATACTGAAGCAGAAAATAGTGATAATGGTGATAATAACAAGAATGATGATCGTAGTATCTGTATTGCTGCTGCTTTATTGTTAGTTATCATTTTCATTATCATTATCATTAATATTACTGTTAATGTTATTATTTTTTTTACTTATTTTTATTATTATTATCATCATCATCCTTATTACTATCATTATTATTATCATTAACATTATCATTATTATTATCATTATTATTATTGTTATTATCATTGTTATTATCATCGTTATTATCAATATTATTACCATCATTAACAAATACATTATAATAATCATCATTATTATTAACGTCATTATTACCCTTACTCTCATAATCATCATCGTCACCATTATCATCATTATTACTATCATTCTAAAACAAAAATGTTCTGTTTCCTCTGCTACGTCTTTCCCGAAGGCTGTGTGCACTAGGAGCCCTCAGTCGGTTTAGTTATCAAGCCAGTTTATCTGTTTACACGCCAGAATGAACAAAAAGCTTAGTAATCGGATATCCTTTTGTACGGGATTTCCTGTCAAGCAACATATCAGCTGAATAATTGCCGATAAAAATAGAGAGAAATGAAATATAGATATAGAATTAAACACCTTTCAGCTTTATAAAAAAAGCAGTTAATAATAATAATAATATTACTACATCTACTTCTTCAACAACAATAACAATAACATTTAATAATAATGCCAATATTACTACTACTACTACTACTAAAACAACAACAGCAACAGAAACAGATTACAGATGAGCGGATCTTCAGTCTTTTAAGCAGTTACATGTCAGACCAGAACCCTGAGGACCCGAAAAGTTTCCTTATAAAGCAATGGAGCAACGCCTTCAACAACCGGCAATCACACACGCATAAACACAGGCGGACACTGTAAAGCAGGTGAGTCACTACTATGGACTATGCTGAATGGACTTCGGTGTGTGTGTGTAGTTGTTTTTGTCTATACATGGAATGGTAAAAAAAAAAACATAAACAAAAAACAAACAAACACAAAAACATGAACAGCAATAAAAGGCGGAAGAGAACATGTAAGTTTTTTTGGGGGGAGGGGGGGGGGTGCGGGGAGGGATACGTTACTTGAATTTTGTAACGAGATGAAGTTGCGATATTTGAAGCGGACAGATAGATAAACCTCTGACGAAGAAAACGTGGTTTGATTTCCGGCACAGATTGACATAGTGCAAGAATAGTACAAGCGAAGAGAGAGAGAGAGAGAGGGGGGGGAGGAGAGAGGGAGGGAGGGAGAGAGAGAGAGAGAGAGAGAGAGAGAAGAAGAGAAAAGAGAGAGAGAGAGAGAGAGAGAGAGAGAGAGAGAGAGAAGAGAGAGAGAGAGAGAGAGAGAGAGAGAGAGCCAGACAGACAGAGACAAAGATACAGAAAAAAAAACATAGATCCATAATTGAATCTCTTCTCCTATCTAACAAGGCCAATGATGACGAGATCATACAAAAGAGAGAAAAAAATGCAATTAAACGACCTTCAATTTACAGCTACACCTTTTTTCCCCCCGTAAAGGCAGCGATACCTCCTTACGGCCATTGCAACAGCCCGACCTCGACTTTGCAATGGAGAGTTCATCATTGCCTCTGTTCCCGCGAAAGGGTAGGTCCAGATCACAGAAACGCACTGCTTGTTCCGTATCAGGTCACCTCTCTCTCTCTCTCTCTCTCTCTCTCTCTCTCTCTCTCTCTCTCTCTCTCTCTCTCTCTCTCTCTCTCTCTCTCTCTCTCTCTCTCTCTCTCTCTCTCTCTCTCTCTTTTCTCTCTATCTATCTCTTTCTATCTATCTATCTATCTATCTATCTATCTATCTATCTCTATCTATCTATCTATCTATCTATTTATCTATCATTCTCTCTCTCTCTCTCTATCTATCTATCTATCTATCTATCTATCTATCATTCTCTCTCTCTCTCTCTCTCTCTCTCTCTCTCTCTCTCTCTCTCTCTCTCTCTCTCTCTATCTCTCACTCTCTAAATCATGTATTCTTATCTCTTATCAGTACCATGCATTACGGGGGAAAAAGGAAACATCAGCTGACCAACTCCCATCTCTATGACATTAGAGAATAGAGGTGGAAATACAACGGCAGAGATATCAATCTTTGAGCCCATTTTTTTTTTCTATCTATCACAAACTCGAGTTAATGTGTGAAGTCAATTGGCGAATTAGAGAGAGAGGAAATTTGATTCATAAAATAGGCTGTCTATTATGGCGGTGTTATTGCTTATGACCCAGCTTGAAACACAGATGCATTAACAATATAAAAACGCGTATCATGCATTATGTAGATTAAAGTGGTATTTGTCGCAGGCACTCTATATTTCTCTCTAATAAGCGTAGCTCTGCTTCCATTTATTATGGTGTATGATCCGTAAATATATACATCTACCTGTTGTTTTATTCTGTGTAAGATATTCTCCATTCTATAATTTATATTCGTATATCCGTCTCTCTTTCTCTTTCTCTCGTCTCTCTCTCTCTCCTCTCTCTCTCTCATCTCTCTCTCTCTCTCCCCTCTCTCCCTCTCTCTCTTATCTCTTTCTCTCCTCTCTCCCGTCTCCTCTCTCCTCTCTCTCTCTCCCCCTCGTCTCTCTCTTCTCTCTCCCTCTCTCTCTCTCTTCTCTCTTTCTCTCTCTCTCCCCTCTCTCTCTCTCTCTCTCTTCTCTCTCTCTCTTCTCTCTCTCTCTCTCTTTCTGTCTCTCTCTTTCTTTTCCTCTCTCTTTCTTTATCTCTCTCTCTCTCTCTCTCTCTGTGTGTTTGTTTTGTGTGTTGTGTGTGTTTTGTGTTGTGTGTGGGGTGTGTGGTGTGTGTGTGGTGTGTGTGTGTGTGTGTGTGTGTGTGTGTGTGTGTGTTGTGTGTGTGTGTGTGTGTGTGTGTGTGTGTGTGTGGACATATTTTTTTCTCTCTCTATTTTTTGCAATGTGAGAATGATTTGCTGACTCATTACACCATCAACACCACAGGCGACAGGCACTTGCGAGCAGAGCATTGTGTATCAGTGTATTTGAACAGCCGTCCATTCGCTTGATGGTTAAAGGATCATATTTTCGTTTTAATAATTACGTGCGCCATTCTGTTACCTTTTCCCGGCGGTAAATGCATTCGCGAAGAGAGAGGAAGAGAAAGAAGAAAGATAGAGGAAGAGAGGGAGAAGGAGATGATTAGAGAGAGAGAGAGAGAGAGAGAGAGAGAGAGAGAGAGAGAGAGAGAGAGAGAGAGAGAGAGAGAGAGAGAGAGAGAGATACAAGAATGTGAAAATAGCAATATCTACAAAAATCATAAAATCATCAGAATGATACAAAAAGTACAAAATAAAATAAAACCAAATAATATCTCAAAAGATAGCGAAAGGAATCAGAGAAGATCGGAGAGGAAATGGTTGATGTAAAATACCATATAAATGCCTCACAAACGACTCGCCTAGGGTAAAAACCACAAGGGAAAATCCCCCCTGTAAGCTTCTCCAGCACGAAAGAAGCGCCTGTGTATCTTTACCCTTATGAGCTTGTGCGTTCAGGAATTTTCCAGAAACGTCCCCTCTCGCGGCTCGATCATATACATCCGGGTTCCATAGCGGCCGAACCCTGTGCTTCCACCTGTCAAACGGGGGCGCCGGGTTGTGCATTGGTCGTCGCCTCAGCCAAATATAGTTCAGGCTCGTGTTCCAGCCCTGACGTGGTGATCTTCCATTTGATAGATTCCCAAAACATGCATCACAATACTCAGTTA
>NC_051421.1:20264608-20275023 GCF_015228065.2 Penaeus monodon | reverse complement strand
CAGGGTGTTTCCTCGATCACGTGCCGCTCGCTGAATCCGCTTCACTTTTTTACGGAGAAGATGCAAGGCCGGAGGGGAAAAAAGAGGGTGGAAGGACGGAGAAAAAAAGAGATACAGGGAGGAGAGAGAGGGGAAGAAAGAGAGAGAGAGGAGAGAGAGAGAGAGGAGAGAGAGAGAGAGAAAGAGAGAGAGAGAGGAGGGGGGGGGAGGGGGGGCAAAAGTGAAAAGAGGGGCAGAGATAGAAAGAGAGAGAGAGAGAGAGAGAGAGAGGGGGGGGGGGGTAGAAAAAAAGTAAAAAGAGAGGAAAGATAGAAAAGAGAGAGAGGGAGAGAGAGAGAGAGGAGAGAGAGAGAGAGAGAGAGAGAGAAAGAGGAGAGAGAGAGAAGGAGAATAGAGCTAAGAGAAAAGAGAAAAGAGAGAGAGAGAGAGAGAGAGAGAGAGAGAAAGAAAGACAGAAGAAAGGAGAGAGAGAAGAGGAGAGAGAGGGAGAGAAAAGAGAGAGAGGAGGAGAGAGAGAGGGAGAGGAGGGGGAGAGAGAGAGAGAGAGGAGAAGAGAGACAGGGAGAAAGAAAGGAGAGGAGAAGAGAGAGGGGAAGAGAGAGAGGGGAAAAAAGGAAAAGAGGAGAGGAGAGGAGAGAGAGAGGGAGAGAGGGGGAGAGGAGAAAAGAAGAACCAGACAAAAAGGGAAGAAGAGGAGAGAGAGAGGAGAGAGAGAGAGAGGAAGGAGGAGAGAGAGAGAGAAGAGGGAGAGAAGACGAAAAGGAGGGAAGAGAGAGAGAGAAGGGGGGGGGGGGGAGAGAAGAATAGAGCATAAGAGAAAAGAGAGAAGAGGACGGAGAGAAAAAAAGAAAGACAGAGAGAGAGAGAGAGAGAGAGAGAGAGAGTGAGAGAGAGAAAAGGGAGGAGAGCGAGAGAGAGGGGAGAGAGAGGAGAGAAGAGACAGAGAGAGAAAAAAAGACAGAGGAGAGAGAGAGAGGGAGAAGGAAGGGAGAGAGAGAGAGAGAGAGGGGGGGGGGGAAAAAGAGAGGGGAAAAAAGCCAAGAGAGGCAGAGAGTGAGGGGGGGGGGAAGAAGGGGGCGAAAGAGAAAAGGAGACAGAGAAAAAAAAAGATGAAAAAAAGAGAGAGGGAGGGAACAAAAGGGAAAAAAGGGGAAACAAAATGCCGGGTAAATAGAGATGGTGACTCGATAAAAACACCGGGCGGAAGGCAATGGCAAACCACCGCCCTAAATTGCCAAGAAAAATCATGGAAGCCCATGATCGCCAAGGTTAGATGGTTAGAGCATCGGACTCAAGACTGTCACGACGGCAATCTGAGTCAAGGGTTCGGAGTCACCGGCAGCGCGTGTTCCACTTGGGCAAGGCGAAACGTCACTCGATGACATATTCCTAGCCAATGGGTGGCCCAAGCCAGCCAAGTCAGTGCTGGGTCCCAAGCCCGGATAAAATAGAGGAATGATTACCTGAAGGGTAACCACGGCACTCTCCGTGGAAAGGAACTGGCGACCCTACCACCGTACTACTCAAGAAAGCATAACAACTGAAACAAACTACATTAAAGATCATGCTGTGAACCACGGCGGCTCAGAAACATGAACCCCTACCGTTAAAAGAAGAGACGATTACTACTGTATTACTATTAATACTTACTTCTACTGTTACTACTGCTGTATTACTACTTCCATCACATTACTATAATCACCCTAAACATACTATGTTATTATCCATTTATTATCTTCAGTGCTCTATTATGTCAGGCAGGAAAATAATCTAAGATCACCTCTTGAACGCACAGAGAAGGACCTGCCTACACACAAGTCCACTATAGACTCACCAGCAAAAGATATATCCTTTCGCTTACATCTGAATATTCCCGAAAAATTCCCTACCTCTGCAACATGTGCACAGCAAAACATAAAAGTCCGTCATAGCAAAGTAATTCACGTTGATCAGCACCCTTCCTACTTCCTCATTCTCCCTACCGCAAAATGCAATAGAAAAATAACATTCTTTCCCAAAACATTTGGCCTTTTTCTTTTTTTTTTTTTTTTTTTTTTTTTTTTTTTTTAGTTGCCATGGTTGAAACCAGTCGTGTAATATATGCTAACACCTTTATTTCCCTGGTTATATCGCTAGTGTAGACTTGTATTAACATAACGGTTACATGGAATATGGTTTGGAAGATTCGTAGGAAAAGGTGGTTGTTTCTCTTTAACAGTTAGTGGATGTTTATATAGTTATGTTATATTCGTGCATGATCGATGATGATGTGATGATGGTGATGGTGATGATGATGATGGTGATGATGATGATGATGATGGTGAGGAGGATGATGGTGATGATGATATGATGATGATGATTGATGATGATGATGATGGATGATGATGATGATGATGATGGGTGATGATGATGATGATGGGATGGATGATGATGGGATATGATGATGATGACGACGATGATGATGGTGATTATGAATGGTGATGATGATGAGGGGCAGGAACGGAGCAGCGAGAGGGAGAAGAAGAAGGAGAGGTTGAGATTATGGAGAGGACATCTGCGGCAACCAGTTACATTGTTTTGTTTTATTGTGGTTTACCTAAACTGAATCTTAGCTGAATTACCGTTACACATCCTCTCTAGGGAAAACCGACAATCTCAGCAGCTTGAATAATGATTAATGCAGTACCGAAAAGGGCAAATTGGTGTAGCAAAACAATAACGACTTTCTAGCAAAACACCGGCAAAGAGAATAAAAACAAAACAAAAACAAAAAAAACTCAGTTTCTCCATCACTCTTGGGACAAACCTCATTAAGTCCGAAAAACAAAGTTTGGCAGCGTTTTTTACTCTCAATCACACGCATCGCTTTAGACACTGAGAACACGTCAGTAAAAATCATCTGTACCTACGGCAGATTGCTCTCACGTCAGGTGTTTTTTTTTTTTCCCCCACCACGGGACACCACGGCAGGGTGTTTCTCGATCACGTGCTCGCTCGCTGAATCGCGCTTCACTTGTTACGGACCGAAGATGCAAGGTCGGAGAGGAAAAAGAGGGCTGGAAGGACGGAGAAAAATGAGATACAGGGAGGAGAGAGAGAGGCAGAAAGAGAGAGAGAGAGAAGAGGAGAGAGAGAGAGAGAAGGAGAGATACCCCACGAGAGAGAGAGAGGAGAGAGAGAGGAGAGGGGAGAGAGCGAGGAGAGAGAGAGAGAGAAAGAGAAGAGAGAGGAGAGAGGGAGGGGAGGAGGTGGAGCAAAAGTGAAAAGAGGTGGCAGAGGATAGGAACGAGAGAGAGAGACGAAGAGAGAGAGAGAGGGAGATAGAGGGAGAGGAGAGAGAGGAGAGAGAGAAGAAGAGATGAGAGAGAGAGAGATTTTCGAGAGTTCAGCCGAGAGATGAGAGAGAGAGAGGGTTGAGCAAAGTGAAAAGGAGGCACAAGAAAGAAATAGAGAGAGAGAGAGAGAGAGAGGAGGGGGGGGGTAGAGCAAAAGTGAAAAGAGAGGCAAAGATAGAAATAGAGAGAGAGAGAGAGAGAGAGAGGCGAGAGAGAGATGATGAGAGAGAGAGAGAGAAAGAAAGACAGCAGGAGAGAGAGAGAGACGATGAGGAGAGAAGAGAGATGGAGAGGGAGAGAGAGAGAGAGAGGCATGAGACGAGATGAGAGAGAGAGAGAGAGGAGGGGGGGGGGTGAGGTGGAGCAAAAGTGAAACGAGTGGCAAAGATAGAAAGAGAGACGAGAGAGAGAGAGAGAGAGGAGAGAGAGAGGAGAGAGACGAGAGAGAGAGAGAGAGAGGAGAGGAGAGAGAGAGAGGAGAGTGAGAGAGAGAGAGAGAGAGAGAGAGAGAGCAGGAGAGAGGAGAGAGAGAGAGAGAGATGAGAGAAAGAGAGGGGGGTGGAGACAAAAGTGAAAAGAGGCAAAGATAGAAAGAGAGAGAGAGAGAGTCGAGGAGAGAGGAGAGAACGATGAAGAGAGAGAGAGGAGAGAGAGAGAGATGGAGAAGAGAGAGAGGGAGAGAGAGAGAGAGACAGACAGACAGGACAGACAGACAGACAGACGAGAGAGAGAGGAGAGAGACGAGAGACAGAGAGAGGGAGAGGAGAGAGAAGAGGAGGAGGAGAGAGAGAGAGAGAGAGAGAGAAGAGAGTCAGAGGAGAGAGTTGGAGAGAGAGAGAGAGAGAGAGAGAGAGAAGAATAGAGCATAAGAGAGAAGAGAGACGAGAGGACAGAGAGAGAAAGAAAGACAGAGAGAGAAAGATGAGAGAGAGAGTGAGAGAGAAGAGAGAGAAGGGAGAGAGAGAGTAGAGAATGGAGAGAGGAGCGGAGAGAGAGAGGACGAGAGAGGCACGGAGAGAGAGAGAAGAAGGTATGAGAAGAGAGAGGGGGGGGGGGAGAGAAGAATAGAGCATAAGAGAAAAGAGAGAAGAGAGACAGAGAGAGAAAGAAAGACAGACAGAGAGAGAGAGAGAGAGAGATGAAGAGAGGAGAGAGAGGAGAGGAGAGAGAGAGGGGGGGGAAGAGAAGAGAGAGAAAAAGCCAAGAGAGGACAGAGAGGTGAGGAGGGGCGGAAGAAGGAGATCGAAAGAGAGAGAGAGACAGAAGATAAAAAAAAGATGAAGATAGAGAGAGGGAGGGAACAAAAATGAGAAAAGGGGACCCCCCCCACCCCCCCCCCCCCAAAAAAAAACCCCCCCCACCACAAAAGGGGGAGAGGGAATAAAGTATTAAGACACAGAGAGAAGAGATGAGAGTATCAGGAGAAACAGGAAGGACAGACAGAAAAAGCTTCAAAGACAAAAGAAGCTGTATTACCTACTTCCTTGACCGTCCACTGCCTTGTATTCCACGTTGGCTTTAAAATAATATACGCCAAGGTGTACATATGCAACAACCTTTCCAAGGTTGTGGAATTTTTCTAATTGCCTTTTGCCTGATGCAGTTACGAGTGACAAAAACATATCAGTGTTTAATATGATTAGTGCGTGCGCTACGGATGTGGACAATAAATAAAAGGGATGTAGAATAGCAGTTTCAGATACAGACCGTTAGTGATTTCTATGTCATTGTTCAATGTTTAATCATCCCATTAATGGTTATTTCAATAAGGGCACTTTTATCCTTGTCAGTATCACACACTTACTTGTTGAATAAATATTGTAACACTGTAATTGACTAAATGTTTTGAATACTGGATTGCTATATCTTCAGCTCCAACAATGACGGAATGATTTTCATAATCCCATAATCCTTAGTTCTGTTAATAAAACATTATCATGTCAATATTCCTCGTGGAGTGATGGCCGTCATTTAATAGTCATTCAGCCGAGCATTAACACATTATCCTTCAAACGCGCCCCGCAAGGCACGGAAGGAAGGCCACAGGGACGCGGCGGCTCAGGCGGCGCAGGAGCAACGGACCGCCGGGACGCCCAGCCCCACGCCCAGTGCTCAGGCGGCCATTGACATCTAAGCAAGCTCTTATATATATATATATATATATAATTATATATAATTATATATATATATATATATATATAATATATATATATACACACACACACACGCACACACACACACACACACACACACCACACACATGCACACACACACGCGCACGCACAGCGCCATATATATATGTATATAATATATATATATATTATATATATTATATATAAATATATATATATATATATATTATTATCTATGCGTTGTGTGTGTGTGTGTGTGTGTGTAACGACTATCATCATTGTTACAACTATTATTATAATGAATCTTATCACCTTAATATCAATCACATGCTAATATTGACAACACTAATATCATTATCTATGTAGATGATGCACTGCTACGACTCCCATTCTATTGGTTAACCCACCTATAAAAAAAGAAAAAAAAAGAAAAAAGAAATTCCTACGAAACGTCTGACCGTTTAATCCCATTACAATTACCGTTTACTCTGAAACTTCCCTATGACGGATCAGTCTCCATTACAACAGTGGGCATTGCAATCCATGGTGTCGTAGAGCAATTGAAAGCTTCCCGTTGCAGGAGATTGAAAATAGAGGCATGTGGCTAGAAGAAGTTGATTTTCGAGGGGAGGAGCGGGTGAGATTGGGGCCGAAGGAGACCTTCCTTATGCCAGGTCACGTCCCGATGTTAGTTAGAAGGAGGCAGTGGAAGGAGAAGAGGAGAGAGACGCAGGGCCGCGAGGGAATGCAAGAAGGAGAGATAGAGATGTGTAGTTCAGGGAATCAGGAGAGAAGGTGCGACGAGAATGTGGATGGAGAGATGCCGCTAGGAAGGGCGTTGAGAAAGGTGGATGGGTAAAGAGGGGGGAAGGAGGAGAAGAAAAAGAGAAGGAAAGAGTTTTTTAAAAATAGGATGTTCGAAAGGAAAAGGGGGACACAGAGACGATAAATGCAAGTAAGCTGCAAGTATCTACGAGGAAGGAAATTTCTGCAAGGGGGTGAAAAAAGGAAACGAAGAAGAAAAAGGACGATAATGAGTTCCGATCTGGTAGTAGAAAGTAAGTAAAGAAAGTCGTCGAGCCTCGAGTGCCGCGCTTCTTTGCGGACGAGTGATCGAGAGATTAGGGAAACGAGAAAAAAATGATGCCGGATGCACTAAGGACTTGGATGTGTGTGTGTGTTGTGTGTGGTGTGGTGTGTGTGTGTGGTGTGTGTGTGTGTGTGTGTATGCAATGTGTGTGTTGTGTGAATTTGTGAGTGTGTGCGGCGTGCGGTGTGCGCATGTGCGTGCATGCGTGACACATTATACATACAAGAGAAAAATAATAGAACCAGAAAAACGAACAGGGGAGAGAGCGAGAGAGCCGAGACGCGAGCGGAGGCGAGAGCGAAAGCGAAGGCGAGCGGCGAGGGCGACGCGGAGTCCTTGTTTCTTTGCCGAGGGCGTGGCTGAAGGACACAGCCGAGATCCCAGGCCATTCAGCCTTCCTTCCCTCCGCCGGTTTTATTCCCCTCCCGCCGGGGCCCCGTCTCGCGCGCCGGGCCGCTGGGGGCCTCCACGGACGCATGCTACCGGTCAGAATGATGATAGTGATTCATGATGATGTGCGATAATTATTAGAATTGATGAGGATGATGACGATGATGAATGAGTGATGATGATGATGATGAGATGATGATGATGATGATGATGTTGAGAGGATGAGATGAATGATGATTGATGATGATGATGATGATGAGGAGGAGGAGGAGGAGGAAAGGAGGAGGAGGAGGAGGAGGAGGAAACTGGGAGGAAGAGGCGAGAAGGAAGAGGAGGAGGATATCATAACGATAATGATAATGATAATGGCAACTAGGATGATAATGATAATATCTATGATAATGATACGATGATAATCACATTTATGGTGATAATAAGATAATGAAATAGTAATGATAAACAGTAGTATCAATCACAATAATAGTTATCATTTTAACCCTATTCCTATTACAACGTAAGGTGACAATAAGTACACTAAACTCTTGGTGATACAATGTGATAAAACGTGATGTGAAGATAACTTCAGAAATAATTATAATTATAATGGTAACTGACAAGAAAACAACACAAAAACTAATAATAACAATACACGATATCAGTACAGAAAAATACTAATAATAATAATAATAACAATAACAATGAATATTTATAAATTATATTACTAATGATAATAATAATGATGATGATAATAATAAAAAATAAATCAATAATAATAATAATAATGATAATAATAATAATACTAAGATTATAATAATAATAATAAAAATAATAATAATTAATAATTATTTTATTATTATTATTATATTATTATTATTATTCTTATTAAATAATAAGAATAATAAACTCGTAAAAAATAAAAGAAATAATGATAATAAACGAGATGATGATGCTGATGATGATGATGATGATGATGAATAATGATGATGATGATGATGATGATGATGATGATGATGCTGATAATAATAATAATAATAATAATAATAATAATAATAATAATAATAATAATAATAATAACATCATAATAACACATAAGGATAAGATAATGGATAAGGATAAATAATAATAATAATAATAATGATAATAATAATAATAATAATAATAATAATAATATTATTATTATTCTCATTATTATTATTATTACTTATTATATATAATATATTAATCATTATTATATTATAATGATAATAATAATAATAATGATGATGATGATAATAAATACTGATAATGATAATGGTAATGATAATGATGATAATCAAACTAGTAACAAACATCGATGATGGTAATGATAATAAAAGGAATTATAAGCATTATTTTTTTGAAAATGATAATAACGATAATAATAATAATCATTATATTATTCCTGCGTCTTTCCCCCTTCCTAGGCCTAAAGGATCTCACGACTCAAAGAAAGAGATAGGGTTCCGCGTCGCCCGGGGACCTCCATAAAACACTTGCATTATCTTCGGGCAAAGCACAGGTTAGACTATTTGCCCACTAACCGTCCGTCCTTCGCTAGCGCTGCTTCAGGAAGAGTGCCTCTTGCGAGCAAATCAATACAGAGGTGATTTATATTTTTTTTTTGATATATATAATATATATAATATATCATATATATATATTATATATATATTATATATTATATATATATTATAATATATATATATAAGGGGGCGCGGTGGCCGTAATGGTTAGAGCGTCGGACTCAAGACTGGCACGACGGCAATCTGAGTTCAAGGGTTCGAGTCACCGGCCGGAGGGTTGTTCCTTTGAGCAAGGAAACTTCACCTCGACCTGCCTACTAGTCACTGGGTGGCCAAAGCCAGCCCAAGTCAGGCAGGGTAAATAGAGATGGTGACTCGATAAAAACACCGAGCGGAAGGCAAATGCAAAACCACCGCTTTAAACTGCCAAAAAAAAATAATGGAAACCCATGATCGTCAAGGCGCGGTGTCCGAATGGTTTTAGAACGTCGGACGTCACGGACGGCACTTTAGTCAAGGGTTCGAGTCACCGGCCGTAGCGTTGTTCCCTTTGGGCAAGAATTCACTCGATTGTTACCTAGCCAAGGGGTGGCCAAGACAGCCCCAAGTCAGTGCTGGTCCCAAAGCCCGAGATAGAATAGAGCGAATGATTACCTAAAAACAGGTAACACCCGGCAACTCCCGTGGAAAGGAACTGGGGACCCTACCACGTACTCACTTCAAGAGCATCACAAAATGAAAACTACAATAAAGATCAGCTGTGACACCACGTCGGCTCAGACTGAACCTACCGTTGAAAAAAAAAAAAATACATATATAATATAATATATATATAATATATATATATATATCTACATACATATATATATATATATATATATATATATATGTGTGTTGCTTGTGTGTGTGTGTGTGTGGTGTATGTGTGAGTGGTGGCGATGGAATGAGCATATATGGCATGCATACACTTCCACACGACATTTCCACATATATAATTGTGTACGGGTGGGTCCGTGCGTATGTGTGTGTGGTGTGTGGGAGTGTGAGAGATAGCGAATGGTGCACAAAGAATTCTCATGTATACATATATATATATACTATATATATATATATATATATCATATATTATAATATAATATATATATATATGTGTGTTGTGTGTGTTGTGTGTGTGTGTGTGTGTGTGTGTGTGTGTGTGTGTGTGTGTGTGTGTACATTCCCCCCCCCACCCCGCACACACACACACAGAACAAAAAGTCCGCGTCCCGGGCCCAACCAGCCGAGCAAACCTACACGCGCCACTTACCAGCAAGCTCTCGCAACCCACTTGCGTCCACAGCGCGCAGCCACGGGTGATCCGACCGCGCAAAGGGGCAAGCCGTAGTCACGCTCCTTCTCAGCCTCGCTCCTGGTCGACGTCTGTGCTCTTCGTTGTTCGAAGCTCAACGCAATTAAAACGTAACGGGGCGGCAATGTACGACTGTCAATAACACTAATTGAAATGAAATTGGAGCTCAAGCGCACCTCAGGGAGACAAACTTGTAACAAATATGACGTTCCGGTAGAGAGTTAAAAGAACGGCATCAAACATGATCACCTCAATTACAAGGTGTCAGAGAGAGATAATTCGAGGAGGAGGAGTTGGTGGTGGTGGCATGGTGGAGGTGGTGGAGAGGTGATGGAAGAGGAGGAGGATTGTGGTGACGGAAAGAGGAAAAAAAGATTCGGTAATCGTACCAAAGGGGATGGGAGTATTGACACGACGAAAAGTCTAGAAAGGGACATAACCATGCGCATGACAACGTGAGCGGCGAGAAGAGAGAGACAAAAGGCGAGTCTGCGTCAGTCGGGCGGATGCGAGCGAGGACCAGGTAAACACCCTTACATGTGTGTGGTCAAATCGTTTAGAATGTTTTCCTTTATTGTG
>NC_051421.1:20240844-20243344 GCF_015228065.2 Penaeus monodon | reverse complement strand
TACATCCATTCTCTCTCTCGTTCTCTCTACGCGGGCATATATTTTTTCACAGCTATTTTCCTCCCAAGGCCGCGGTGGCCGAGTGGTTAGAGCATCGGACTCAAGACTGTCACGACGGTAGTCTGAGTTCGAGGGTTCGAGTCACCGGCCAGCACGTTGTTCCCTTGGGCAATGAACTTCACCTCGATTGCCTGCCTAGCCGCTGGGTGGCCAAGCCAGCCCAAGTCAGTGCCGGTCCCAGAACCGGGTAAACAGAGATGGTGACTCGATAAAAACACCGGGCGGAAGGCAACGGCAAACCACCGCTCTAAATTGCCAAGAAAAAAAGTCATGGAAGTCCATGATCGCCAACGTCCTTGTGGGACAGGCCACTTGAAAAAAAAAAAACTCCCACAGATATAAGTAAACGTATCACCAACACACCTCTCTTTAACTCTTTTCCCCTTCTCTCCCTCCCTCCTTTCCTCTTTCCCTTCTTCCTTCCTTTTATATCTCCTTTCTTCCCTCCCTCCCCCTTCCTATCCCCCTCTCCCTCCTTCCTTCCTTCCTTCTCTTCCTCGCTCCCTCCATCCCTCCCTCCTTCCCTTCCGCCCTCTCCCCTCCCTCCCTCCCTCCCTCCCACTCCCCTTCCCTCCCTCCCCTCCCACCCTCCCTCCTTCCTTCCCTCCTTCCCCCTTCCCTCCCTCCCCTCCCACCCTCCCTCCTTCCTTCCCTCCTTCTCCCCTTCCCTCCCTCCCCTCCCACCCTCCCTCCTTCCTTCCCTCCTTCTCCCTTCCCTCCCTCCCCTCCCACCCTCCCTCCTTCCTTCCCTCCTTCTCCCCTTCCCTCCCTCCCCTCCCACCTCCCTCCTTCCTTCCCTCCCTCTCCCCTTCCCTCCCTCCCCTCCCACCCTCCCTCCTTCCTTCCCTCCTCCTCCCCTTCCCTCCCTCCCCTCCCACCCTCCCTCCTTCCTTCCCTCCTTCTCCCCTTCCACGCTTCCCTCCCACCCTCCCTCCTTCCTTCCCTCCTCTCCCCCTTCCACGCTTCCCTCCCACCCCTCCCTCCTTCATTCCCTCCTTCTACTCTTCCACGCTTCCCTCCCACCCTCCCTCCCGGGTCAACGCTCGGCTTAGCGACTCAGACAGCCGCTCAAGCAACAACCAGAATTCTTAAATGGTTCTCGAGCAGCTTGATCTATCGTGGCTTACTCGAGCTTAACCCAGAAGACAAGTAAGACCGACGGTGCAGGTGGCCTGTTCGCTGATGCCTCGGGTGTGTGCACACTCGATGCTTTCATTGCACGTGTGCACTTGAACGTTAGCTCACATAAGCGTATGCAGTTGGGAGGTGGATTCCGTTAGGATCATTGATACTTTTTAGAGTCCGTGATTGTTAGCATTATGCCTTATTTTATTCTTATTTTCATTGTGATTTGTAGCTGTAGTAGTAGTAGCAATAGTAATATATGTATTAATATTATTATCATTATTAGTAGTAGTATTAATATTTTCATTACTATCATCATCATTATCATCACTGCCACCATCATCATCATCATCAGTGTTGCTACTACTTACGTTACTACTACTAGTGCTATTACTATTATTACTCCTGCTACGATTACTACTGTTATTACTATTACTACTACTTCTACTGTTACTACTGCTGTTACTACTACTATTTCATCATCATTACTATAATCCCCCCTAAACCTATTATTGTTATTATCATTATTATCTTCAGTGTTATTATGTCGGCAAGGAAAATAATCTAATGATCACCTCTCTGAACGCAAAGAGAAGACCTGCCTTACACAAAGTCCACTATAGACTCACCAGCAAAGATATATCCTTTCGCTTACATCTGAATATTCCCGAAAAAATTCCCTACCTCTGCAACATGTGCAACAGCAACATAAACGTCCGTCATAGCAAAGTAATTTCACGTTGATCAGCCACCCTTCCCTCCTTCCTCATCTCCCTACCTGCAAACTGCAATAGAAAAAATAACTTCTTTTCCCAAAACAAGGCTGTAGTTGACCATGGTTTGAAAACCAGTCGTGTAATATATGCTAACACCTTTATTTCCCTGTTATATATCGCTATTAGTAGCTTGTCTTAACATAAGGTTAAGTGAATTATTGTTTGGAAGATTCGTAGAAAAGGTGGTTGTTTCTCTTTAACAGTTAGTGGCTGTTATATAGTTGTTATATTTCGTGATGATGATGATGATGGTGATGGTGATGATGATGATGGTGATGATGATGATGATGATGGATGATGATGAGGGTGATGGTGATAGTGATGGTGATAGTGATGATGGTGATGGGATGATGATGATGAGATGATGATGATGATGATGATGATGATGATGGTGATTATGATGATGATGATGATGATGATGATGATGATGATGATGATGATGATGATGATGATGGTGATGATGATGGTGATGATGATGGTGATGATGATGAGGGGCAGGAACGGAGAGGGAGAAGAAGAAGAAGGAGAGGGGTTGAGAT
>NC_051421.1:20228344-20235844 GCF_015228065.2 Penaeus monodon | reverse complement strand
TTCTAAGCATTATTTTTTTGAAAATGATAATAATGATAATAATAATAATCATTATTATTATTCCTGCGTCTTTCCCCCTTCCTAGGCCTAAAGGCTCTCACGGACTCAAAGAAAGAGATAGGGTTCCGCGTCGCCCCGGGGACCTCCATAAAACACTTTCATTATCTTCGGGCAAAGCACAGTTTACGACCATTTGCCCACTAACCGTCCGTCCCTTCGCTAAGCACTGCTTCAGGAAGAGTGCCTCTTGCGAGCAAATCACTACAGAGGTGATATATATATATATATATATATATATATATATATATATATATATATATATATATATATATATATATATATATATATATTATAGTATATATATATATATATATATATGTATATATATATATATATATATATATATATATATATATATATATATATATATATATATATATATAAGGGGGCCGCGGTGGCCGAATGGTTAGAGCGTCGGAATTCAGACTGTCACGACGGCAATCTGAGTTCAAGGGTTCGAGTTACCGGCCGGCGGGTTGTTCCCTTGAGCAAGGAACTTCACCTCGATTGCCTACCTAGCACTGGGTGGCCAAGCCAGCCCAAGTCAGTGCTGGTCCCAAGCCCGGATAGAATAGAGAGAATGATTACCTAAAACAGGTAACACCGGCACTCTCCGTGGAAAGGAACTGGGGACCTTACCACGTACTCACTCCAAGAGCATCACAACATGAAAACTACAATTAAGTATCATGCTGTGACCACGGCGGCTCAGACATGAACCTACCGTTAAAAAAAAAAAAAAAAAAAAAAAAAAAATATATATATATATATAATATCATCATCATTTAACGGTAGGTTCATGTCTGAGCCGCCGTGGTCACAGCATGATACTCAATTGCAGTTTTCACGTTGTGATGCTCTTGGAGTGAGTACGTGGTAGGGTCCCCAGTTCCTTTCCACGGAGAGTGCCGGTGTTACCTTTTTAGGTAACATTCTCTCTTATTTTATCCGGGCTTGGGACCAGCACTGACTTGAGCTGGCTTGGCCACCCAGTGGCTAGGCAGGCAATCGAGGTGAAGTTCCTTGCCCAAGGGAAACAACGCGGCGGTCGGTGACTCGAACCCTCGAACTCAGATTGCCGTCGTGACAGTCTTGAGTCCGACGCTCTAACCATTCGACCACCGCAGCCTTGACGATCATGTGCTTCCATGATTTTTCTTGGCAGTTTAGAGCGGTGGTTTGCCATTGCCTTCCGTCCGGTGTTTTTACCGAGTCACCATCTCTATTTACCCGGCACTAACTTGGGCTGACTTGGTCCCCAGTGGCTAGGTAGGCAATCGAGGTGAAGTTCCTTGCCTAAGGGAAACAACGCGGCGGTCGGTGACTCGAACCCTCGAACTCAGATTGCCGTCGTGACAGTCTTGAGTCCGACGCTCTAACCATTCGGCCACCGCGGCCCCATATATATATATATATATATATATATATATATATATATATATATATATATATATATATATATATATATATATATACTATAATATATATATATATATATACATATATATATATGTATATATACATATATATATATATATATATATATGTGTGTGTGTGTGTGTGTGTGTGTGTGTGTGTGTGTGTGTGTGTGTGTGTGTGTGTGTGTGTGTGAGTGTGTGGCGATGGAATGAGCATATATGCATGCATACATTTCCACATGCATTTCCACATATATAATTGTGTACGTGTGGGTCCGTGCGTACTTGTGTGTGTGTGTGTGTGTGTGTGTGAGTGTGAGAGATAGCGAATGTGCACAAATAAATTTTCATGTATACATATATATATATATATATATATATATATATATATATATATATATATATATATATATATATATTGTGTGTGTGTGTGTGTGTGTGTGTGTGTGTGGTGTGTGTGGTGTGTTGTGTGTGTGTGTGGTGTGTGTGTGTGGTGTGTGCGTGTGGTGTGTGCGTGTGGTGTGTGTGTGTGTGTGTGTGTGTGTGTGTGTGTGTGTGTGTGTGTGTGTGTGTGTGTGTGTGTGTGTGTGTGTGTGTGTGTGTGTGTGTGTGTGTGTGTGTGTGTAAAAACACGCACACACACACACAGAGCAAAAGTCAGCGTCCCGGGCCCAACCAGCGAGCAACCTCCACGGCCACTTACCAGCAAGCTCTCGCACCACTTGCGTCCACAGCGCGCAGCCACGGGTGATCCGAACCGCGCAAAGGGCAAGCCGTTGTCCCGCTCCTTTTTCAGCCTCGCTCCTGGTCGACGTCTGTGCTCTCGTTCGTTCGAAGCTCAACGCAATCAAACGGTAACGGGGCAAATGTACGACGTCAATAACACTAATTGAAATGGAAATTGGAGCTCAAGCGCCACACTCAGGGAGACAAACTTGTAACAATATGACGTCGGTAGAGAGTTAAAAAGAACGGCATCAAACATGATCACCTCAATTACAAAGGTGTCCAGAGAGAGATAATTCGAGGAGGAGGAGGTGGTGGTGGTGGCGATGATGGAGGTGATGGAAGAGGAGGAGGATTGTGGTGACGGAAATGAGGAAAAAAAGATTCGGTAATCGTAACAAAGGGGATGGGAGTATTGACACGACGAAAAGTCTAGAAGACATAACACATGCGCGATGACAAGTGAGCGGCGAGAAGAGAAGAGACAAAAGGCGAGTCTGCGGTCAGTCGGGGCGGATGCGAGCGAGGACCAGGTAAACACCCTTACATGTGTGTGGTCAAATCGTTTAGAATGTTTTCCTTATTGTGGAATAATTGGTATTTGGGAGGGAGGGACCGGGGAGGGAGGGAAGGCGGACACGGCGGGTAATTGGGCCGCTGGAAGTAGGCCTGGAGAGCCATAACGCTCGGTTGCCATGAAAGTGCGCCTCCTGTGACGAAATTAGTTTCTCTTTCGTGGTCACCGAGAGCCGCTACGCTGCGAATCCAACGTCAGCCCACAGCCCATGCAAATTGAAGTGGCGAGGACGACGGAGAAATTATCAGGAAGCAACAACATCCGATTAAGTCATGACGTGTGTAGCAGCACGAGAAATAGCGGTTATAATGCGTCTACTTCACCATTTCCGAGTAAACCGTAAATGTCCTTGATGCACTCACGAATACAGACTTATGAATGGACCGAATCTCCTAAAAAAAAAAGAAAAAGAAAAGAAAAAAAAGAAAAGGCATTTACTTTAGAATTCGTATTATTTGGCTCTGAAAATGCTTATTTGCAGAACGGTTTAGCCAGTGCGTTTCTAGTATTACCCGCTCATTAACATTTCAGTTTATTTGGTTTTCAGATGTCTTTTAATTCTGCCCGATAGTCATGCCTAAACTTTTATAAAGTGGCTTATACTGACTGTGTGTTTACTGATTTTCAACATGTATTCTATTACATTCCCTGGTCATTCCATCAGTTTTAATTATTCAATTATTTAGTTCGAACCTACTTTGCTTGAGTGTCCGGCGCTCTCTCTCTTTCTCTCTCTCTCTCTCTCTCTCTCTCTCTCTCTCTCTCTCTCTCTCTCTCTCTCTCTCTCTCTCTCTCTCTCTCTCTCTCTCTCTCTCTCTCTCTCTCTCTCTCTCTGACCCTCACCCTCACTCTCTCTGTCACTCTGTCTCTTACTCTGTTTCTCACTCACTCTCTCTCTCTCACTCTCACCTCTCTCTCACTCTCACTCTCACCTCTCTCTCTCTCTCTCACTCCCGCACAATAAGCATCCAAATAAACAGCAATTCTCCTTCTGTCTCCCTTGCATCCCCGACTCTTTATCGTACCTTTATGTCTCCGGTTTGCTCATCCCGCTGCGTTCGGTCTCGCTCAAGGCGGAGTTAGATGGCGAAACCTCGGTGTTCACGTTTGTTGGTTTGTGACGAGAAGTTTGTTTGCATTGTTTTGACTTGTTTTCTTTGTCTCTCTCTCTCTCTCTCTCTCTCTCTCTCTCTCTCTCTCTCTCTCTCTCTCTCTCTCTCTCTCTCACTCTCTCTCTCTCTCTCTCTCTCTCTCTCTCTCTCTCTCTCTCTCTCTCTCTCTCTCTCTCTCTCTCTCTCTCTCTCTCTCTCTCTCTCTTTCTCTCTCTCTCTCTCTCTCTCTCTCTCTCTCTCTCTCTCTCTCTCTTCTCTCTGTCGTTCTGTTTTTGTTTTGTTTTTGCCATGAACTGTTTCTCTTCATTTGCTTTATATTTGCCAATCGTACAGCTCCACTAATGATGGCGTCGTTGATGGGACTTCCGATTTGGAATTTACCGCTGTGGATTCAGAATTGAGAGCCCCGCAATAGCTTACTCATATGCATATTATTCAAGAAGTCTCACCCTCCTCCTCCTCCTCAAATATAAAAAAGAAAAAAAAAGAGACACAATACATCCTGTTTGTCTCCCCGGCCCCTCCCAGCCTTCCGGATGCACCACACCCTCCTTCGCTAAACGCACTCCTTAAGCCCTCACTTTTTTATGCTCACACACTCCTGTTTGTACCCTCACAACTACTTTTTTCTACTGCACATGCCTTCACACTTTCGACAGCATCCGCAATCGTCTCTTCCCTTCTCCTGTACACTCTTCGTTCCTTTATATCCACCTGAATCCACACGGACACCGGCCCTGCCTTTGACATGCGTGCATTTCTCACCCGTCGTCCTCCACACAGCAGCTCCGTCTCCCTGACCATTCCCAAAGTTCTAACACGTTTACTCCGAAATCCTCTTACTCTCAGTTTTTCTTTTCCCTTGTCATCGCCAAGCACAAAGCCGACTGTATTCTCTCCCTAATCACCCTCCTCACCCCCGCTCCCTCTCGCGTAGCCCTTTCTTCTCCACCATCCCGGGGCCTCGATCCCCCCCACGCTTCCCCCTCTAACAGTCCCACGGAAGGCCACACAACCGGAAGTGGCTCGGACAATGGAACGAGCCTCAAGGGTTGGGTCATGGCTCGGCTGCTTGCTTGCTTGCCTGGGGGACTGAGTGCGTTCGAGGGGCGCTGACGGAGGGAGGCTGTAGGGGGGAAAGGGGAATTCGCCAATGAATTGAGGAAAAGGGGAATGAAGAACAAAAAAAAATAAAATATATAAAAATAAATAGAGAGAGAGAGAGAGAGAGAGAGAGAGAGAGAGAGAGAGAGAGAGAGAGAGAGAGAGAGAGAGAGAGAGAGACAGACACACACGCGCGCGCACAGTCAGACAGACAGAGAAAATATCAGCATGAACATAACGCAAAAGAGGGAATAAAAAAATCTCACAAACAGAAATCTAAGCACACATATCGAGAAAGTATGTTTAAACGCCGGACAAGCAGCATATGCCGTGGGAGAAGGAAGTCCAGTCTGCGGAAACCTCATCACCGGAAGCCAAGGCCGAGCATGCAGAGGCGGGGGGGGGGGGCCTCTGTGATTCTAGGGGAAAATCCGCAACTTTTTTCGAATTGAATGACCTCGACTGAACTTACGGGAATACCTCGCCATTAAAATGTGATTCATCAGTATTAATTCTAACGTCTGGGTGTCACTGCGCGGAATACACAATCAGTTCAGCTTGCAAGAAAGTATCCGGCTCGTGTCCTGGATTATAATATGTATGTGTGCATATATGGAGTAAGTGCGCGTGTGTATAGTATATATATATATATATATATATATATATATATATATATATATATATATATATATATATATATATATATATACACACATATATATATATATATATATCACACACACAAAAACACAAACACAACTACACCAACACAACACACACACACACACACACACACACCACGCACACACACACACACACACACAACCACACCATATATATATATATATATATATATATATATATATATATATATATATTGACGTCTCTATATGCAAATATGGTTGAATGTGTACATATATCGATATGTCCAGTTGCGAATGCATTTGATCACATATAGTTTTGCATCGAATACTTGCTTTATACCTTCGCACTTATCCTCTCCTAAAAAAAATGCCAACACACCCAACTTGTATCAAGTTCCTTTATTCTCGTATCCACATATTCTTCATAAACATCTTGTTCCTCGGCAAGTGTTCCTGGCTGGCCTTTCACCAATGTTTAGAATTACTAGACATGAAGCTTATGCCGGCCGAGCGTGATGGAACATAACTCAGTCGAGACTAAAGTAAGCACATGTCTCTGCTCATATAATGTTCAAGACACAAGCAGTTGTAAGCAATGACGAGATTTAAAGCAAATAATTCCACATAACAGGTGATGGCGTAATTAAGGCTTATCCTCCTCCCCATCTCCACCAAATGATAATGATACAGTAAATCGATAAATACAAAAAAAAATATTTCATGTTTTCCTTTATTGACTCTATCTACGTAAGTTCTCCAATATAAAGAATAATCTTGTATAAAAGAAATAACTTAAGAGTGAAATCTTCCTGCGCTTCGTCACGGATGAAGAAATAAAATCTATCCGATACTAAAGGCGAATCTAGAATCGCAGCTTTATATGACATTACACGTGATATAAGTGATATCGTCCAAGCATGACAAAATGCAGGTACATCGTTAACGAATGAAGCCCCTGGACGCCTGGAATCTTGAAAGTAACAGAAGCTGCCATGATCGTACTTACTCTTGACTTTCGCCCGACATGTTGGCTTTAGATGCAATAGCAATCTTGCATTGCCATATGCGTGAATGTGAAAACTGGAATGAGAGTTGTCAAAGGCTACACACACCACCACACACCACACAATGAAGACAACACAGAACTACACACACACACACACACACAAACACACAATCCACACCCACACACTAATACTAATATATAAATATATATTATATAATAAATATATATTATATATATATAATATATATATACTATGTCAGATATAAATATATAAATTATATCCATATATAAGGTCAATCTAGTAATGAGCTGTTATGCCTTTATATGATTAGTGATATATATATCTATCCAACTATATCATATAATCATTAATTAATTAACGAATAGCCCTGTACTAGAATCTATGAAATAACAGATATATATATATATACTTATACTTTCGAAATTTATATGCAATAGATAATCTTAGCTATATTGTATGATGTCGTGTAATGTGATACTATAATAATATATGCAATGTATCAAAATATAAACCAATACATACCTAATTATATATATATATAATAATACTATATACTATATATAAACTACATATGTCATTAGTATACTAATATAATATCTAAGCATATTCTACATCTATATATATATATATATATATATATATATTATATATATATATATATATATATATATATATATATAATATATATATATATATATTAGATGATAGATAAGAGAGAGATATACGTGTGTTGGTGTGTTTGTTGTTGTGTGTGTGTGTGTGTGTGTGTGGGGGTTGATGTGTGTGTGGATGTTGTTGTGTGTGTTGTATGTATGTGGGTGGGGTGTGGGT
>NC_051421.1:20210844-20213344 GCF_015228065.2 Penaeus monodon | reverse complement strand
AAGGAGATAAGAGAAAAGAGGAAAAGCTAATTGGGAAATGCAGGACAATTTCAGTAAAGAGGTTAAGTTGGCTAGGAGTCCGTGTTTGACGGTCTTCCTCTCTTCCTCTCTTCCTCTCTTCCTCGCTTCCTCTCTTCCTCTCTCCCTCTCTTCGCGCCGCCGCCAGACTGTCTCTTTGTCTTTTGTTCTTCCTCTTCTCTTTTTTCTTTCCTCTTCGCTTTTTTTCTTCTTCTTCTTCATCGACTCTTTCATCTTTTTCTTCGTCTTCTTTTTCTTCTTCCTCTTCTTCTTCTTTATCTTTTCTAGTCGCTCTTCCCTCCTCTGCCTTTATCACATCTGTTAGGTACTTTCATCCTCATTTCGTTTTATAGATTTCACTTCTTTCTTTATTACGTTTCTACACATTTTTGTACACCAAACTGCTACTGCGATTGCCATCTTACGCCCTACGCTATGCCCCCTTATTTCTTCCTGTTTCATTCTCCTTTTCTTCCGCTCTCTCCCCTCTCCTTCTCCCCTCCCCTCTCTCCACCTACGCCCCCTCCCCGCTGTTAATCAAGCTCATTAACCCCCCAAAACTGCCGCTGTTTTGCCGTTTGTTCTTGCCTTCCCTTTCCTTGGTCACGTGGACACGGTAAACATAAACAGAACTGCAAATTGGTACGAGAAGGTTGGGGGAGATTGGGGAGGGAGGTTGGGGTTGGTGGGGATGAAGGTTGAGGATGGTGGGGATGGTAGAGACGAAGGTTTGGGGGATGCTGGGGGGGTTGGGGGGGTGGGAGATGCTGGGGGAAGATGGAGGATGTTGGGGAGGGAGGTTGGGGATGTTAGGTGGGGAAGGAGGTTGTGGATGTTGGGGAAGGAGGCTAGGGGTATATAGGGGGGAGGGCAGGTTGGGGGATGATGGATGACAGATGAGGCTGGGGATGGTGGGGAAAGGAGGAGGTTGGGAATGGTGTAGGAGGGAGAGGTTGGGGAGGTTGGGGAAGGAGAGGGAGGTTATGGAGGGGAGGCTAGGGGAAGTGCACGGGAGGGGTAGGTAGTCATTTTGTGGTTTGGACGCAAATATGTGACGCTATTGCGAGGGTCTATTTTTTATGTTTTATTTATTTTTTTGCTAGTAGTAGTCTTGCGTTCATAATTCCCGTCCCTCCAGCTCTGGCGTTTGGTCGCGACCTCCGAGCGAAGCGAGTGAATGGGGCGGCCTCGGAGAAGCTTTAAACGCGCGGCTGTGGTTTTGTGATGAATTCTCCTTGACACGAATCTTGTTATAGGCTCTGCAATGGACCTAACACCCTCCCTCAAAAGCAGATATACACGGCAGTCTGAATGGCCGAATGAAAAGTAAGAAATATCAAATAACCTACGCTATTTGATATCATTATCACCCATATGTACATATACAAAGTACCACACATACATACGCAACCATTCACACACACACACACATAAACACACAAGCCTATAAACTGACATATAAACAGACTCATATACACGTAGTTCCCTCACAAAGAGACATGTGCACGCAGTAACAAATACACACACACATGTGCACATAAGCGTTGTTCCGTAATGACTGGGTTTCCTTCCATGCCCTTGAGGTTCCAGGTCCAATTCGGAGATTTTCTGTCCTTTGATGTAAGCTCTGATTTTTTTTTTCTTTTTTTTCTCCGTTGCTTTGGTTACTTATAATTATTTTCTTGCAATGTCTTAATGAGAGCGCTGGCAGGATAGTGAAGTTATGCATGTTTTTTTTTTTTTTTTTTTTTTCATGTGAGGTTAAAGTGTAGGAATGTATTTTTCATGTCATTATCATTTTTTTTTTTGAGGAAGTTCCTGTCCTGATTAATTTCTTTGTTCTTGCATCATTGCAGTTATCAGTATCTGGAGACCGGTTTATTCTAGATACATGTGGTTCGTGTCCCCAGTGCCGACTCTCGCTTTTAGCTTGTCTTTTTTCATATGAAGTTTCTGATCATGTAGAAATACATGTTCACGAACGTACGTTTCGCTATCATCCTGTTTAGTTTTTAGAGGATTTTGTTGAAACGAACACACACGCACACACACACACACACACACACACACACACACACAACACACACACACACACACACACACACACACACACACACATACACACACACACACACACACACACATACACACACACACACACACACACACACATACGCACACAACATTGAAGACGTAGGTTTTCATATAGAAAACGGTGAAAAGGGATGGTCTCTGACATTTAATACAAGTTCAGTATTTTATCGCCAGACCTTCTTGAGAATCGTGGGAAAGCGTTGCCCAAGGGACTCCAGGATGATTGAAAAAGTAGTCATAACGGAATCTACACGTGCGGCTGAAAGCGGGTTAGTATACAAAGCAGAAAGATCATGTGTAATGATAAGAGAAATTAGAACGTCTGTATAAACACGTACGTAAGAATCTTCGTTTTGCTTCCTATCACCTTGATCTTTTTCTTGTTCTC
>NC_051421.1:20185844-20193344 GCF_015228065.2 Penaeus monodon | reverse complement strand
TCTCTTCACCTTCTTCCCCCTCCCCTCACCCTTCTGTATTTCCTCCTCCTTCTCCTTCCGTCTTCTTTCCACCGCCTTTCTCTTTCCCCCTTTTCATTTCTCTCCTCTCCCCTCTCTCCATTCCCATCCTTTCCTCTTTTCTCTTTCCTCTTCCTATCGCCTCACCTTTTCCCTCCTCTTCCACATCACCGCTTTTTTCCCTCCCCCCCCGTAAGATCCCTCCTCTAGCCCCCTCCCCCCTTTCCCCTCCCTCTTCCCCCCTTCATCCCCTCCATCCGCCCCCACCTCCCCCAGCCCCCCACCCCTCGACGGCGCTTCCATTAGAAAACACGTTGCCTGACAAACGATTATGAAGTGGACAAGTTCATTAGGAAACAAACGTGAACTCATTCGTATCTTCAAATTTATTATCCCAGACCCTCCACTCCCTCCCCTTGCACCCCCATCATACCCGCCCACCTTTGCATTCTTCCACATCCCCCCCCCCCCCCGCCTTCTCTCTACCCTCATTCTGCAGCAATGATGAGCGTTGAATCATCCTCTGTCGCCTCACCTCCCTTACAGTTCCCCTTGTCTCCCCTTACAGCTCCTCTCGCCCTCTCTTCCCCCTCTCTTTACCTCATCACACTCTTGCCACTCCCCTTGCCTCATCATATGCTCACTCTCCCCGTCTCCGTTCCCCTCCTTCTTCCCTCCTTCTCCCTCCCCCCTCGCCATCCCTTCACTCGTCACTCTCTGTCCCCTTCCCTCCCCTTCTCCCTTGTCAACCCCTCCTTCCCTCCCCTCCCCTTCTCCCTTGTTCAACCCCTCCTTCCCTCCCCTCCCCTTCTCCCTAATCCTCCCTCCCCTCCCCTCTCCCCACTTCCTCCCCCTCCTTTCCCACATGCAAGCAAAGAAATAAAGTCGAAACACTCTAAAACAAAAACAAAAAATATATAATAATAACAGAAGGTAATCGATACACAGAGCAAGCAAGCAGAAAAAGGTAATACGGAGAGAAAGAGAGAGAGAGAGAGAGAGAGAGAGAGAAAGAGAAAGAGAGAGAGAGAGAGAGAGAGAGAGAGAGAGAGAGAGAGAGAGAGAGAGAGAGAGAGAGAATGAAGAAGAGAGGAGAGAGAGCGAGAGACTTTGAGACGGAGAGGATAACAGCTTTTAGAGGACACCCAATAATGAGCTTGACAGTGCACGAAGGAAAAAGAGAAAGAAAAGAAGAGAATGAAACAGAAATTCCTAACTGAAGGTGGATGGAGAGAAGCAAAGACAATGGACGAAAAGGTAAATAACGATAATAATAATAACAGAATAAAGAGAAGGAAATGATAAACGAATGGAAATAAGAGGATAGACTAATATAAGGAAGATAAAAGTAAGGAAGGAGAGACGAAAAAGTAAGTAATGGAAGAGATAAAGGATGAGAGAGAGAAGGGGAGGGAAACCGTTGATGAGGATAAATAAGTGATAGCGAATCATCACATGGAAAGGGGAAACTGTATACACACACATATATACATGCATACAAAAATACGCACGTACGTACAAAGATAGGCATACATACATACATACATACATACATACATATATACATACATACATACATACATGCATACATACATACTAGCAAATAAGAATACAGATAAAATCATACATACATGAGCATGAGCATACATAGCAACATGATGAATACAACATAACATAAAGCATATGAATACATACATACATGCATGAGCATGCATAATACATACATGCTACATACATACTGCTACATACATACATAAATACTTCATACAAATACATACATTTAATACACTCATAATAACATTTACATACATACAAAGACATAATGCATAACATGAACAAATCTATACATACAGTGATGAAAACAACATACATACATAATATAAACATACATCATGCATACATGCATAAAATACAATATCATACGTACTTAGATAGTATGTGGCAGTGTAGTGATGTGTAAAGTAGGTGTGGTGTGAAAAAGTGTGTATGTGTGTGTAAGGTGTGTGGTGATGTGTGTGGTGTAGTCTGTGTGTGTGTGTGTGTAGTGTGTGTGTGTTGTGTGGTGTGTGTGTGATGTGTAGTGTGGGTGTGTGTGTGTGTTGAAAATGTGTATGTATACATATAGTAATACTATATAATAATATATAATATATATAATATAATATATATATATCTAATATATAATATACATATATATACACACACACACACACACACACAACACACACAACACATAATAATAATATATATATATATATATAGTTATATATATATATATATATATATATATATATATATATATATATATATATATATATATATATATGTATATATATATATTAGCGTCACTCTCTTCGTCCCTTTCCTTCGGCGCCGCAACAGTAACAGATTCTTCCCGCGGGTCGCAATGACGCCGTAAGTCTTCTGCGACTTTGCCTCTTCAGAGCAATCACTCTCTTTGTCTTCTCTCGTGCACTTCATTCAGAAATTTCTTTTGTACAAACAAGTATCCGCACAAATAGAGAGAGAGAGGGGGGGGAGAAAGAGAGAGAGAGAGAGAGAGAGAGAGAGAGAGAGAGAGAGAGAGAGAGAGAGAGAGAGAGAGAGAGAGAGAGAGAGAGAGAGAGAGAGAGAGAGAGAGAGAGAGAGAGAGAGACGCACTAGATCTCCAAATAAGAATTGTGCGCACCACGCCACCTTCCTTTTGCACATGCAAATGCGCAGGTTAAACGCCGATCTCTCTCTCCTCCACCTACCCTCTGCCAGCGCCCCAGCTGTGCCCCTCCCCCTCAACCAACATGTTTGTCACTGGCGGACGCGTGCACTTCTTATTCGTCATATCACGTGCTGTCATCCTCGACAGTTGCCGGAGAATCTCGGAGCAGAAACTTCTTGACTCCGTGAGATGATTCGCACGTTCCTGGGCGACCTACCTCACTTTTTTATTTTGTTAGCAACTGACAGTACCCACTGCCTGACGCGGTGACAGAAAGAGGAGAGAGAGGAGGGGAGAGGCGTGCACCAAGAAAAGGGGCAGAGAAGAGGGAGGAATAGTCTTTTATAATGCCAAAACTATGCCAGTTATAAGCGAAAAGCAGCATGCATGTCTAGTTGACGTTCAGGTATTGCAGTAAGAACTGACTGAGACGAAAAAGTCCAGAGAGAGAGAGAGAGAGAGAGAGAGAGAGAGAGAGAGAGAGAGAGAGAGAGAGAGAGAGAGAGAGAGAGAGAGAGAGAGAGAAAGAGAGATAGAGAGAGAGAGAGAGAGAGAAGAGAGAGAGAGAGAGAGAGAGAGAGAGAGAGAGAGAGAGAGAGAGAGAGAGAGAGAGAGAGAGAGATTTGATTTTGATTTGATAACATTTATTTACAGAACAGTGTACATGCCCTGCAAAAAGCCAGAGTAAGATACCAAAGTATCTATCCAACTGGCTGTGCTTCTATTCGTGTAGATGGCTATTACTCAAACATTATTGTTATATACATGCCTGAAGGGCTGTGCTATTATCACTGTATAAAAATATCATTTGGGTGGTAAAAAAAAAAATATATATATATATCATTAATCATGTCAAAGACAAGACCAGTGTCTATAATAAAGTGAATATAATCAACAAGTGCTAATCTGTGAGCAGTACTATTTGATCGATAGGATGCAGTTTTTATGCAACAGAGTAAGTAATGGATAAGATTGTGCGACTTGGTCGCCTTTCAAAGTTTGTAGTGGTGATATGAAACTGGTTTTGCCTCCAAAACTGCATCCTGTACATATTGTATAGTGTACTGATATCCTATGCGTAGCCTAGTCAAAGTAACCTGCTGTCTCCGAGACAGTCCATGATACACTTTATGAGGTTTGTCTATATCTGATGTCCCAGCAATACTCTCGTAATGCCAAATAGTACCATGTCCATCTTTTTTCATCTTCTCAGTGGTCCATACCTGGCCCTCATAATCTCGAAGACAGCTAATAACACGTTTTTTCATTTGGTTGATAGATAGCGGCACTACATAATATGGATCTTCATGGGAAAGTGCTAATCTGGCTAAACGATCAGCCCTGTCACACAATGATATTCCTATATGAGAGGGTATCCAGTATAGTGACACTTGGATACCCTGTTCTGATAGTTTAGAAATTTCGTGAAGGATATATCACAGTAGATTGCAAGTGGGGGCGTGCAATGAGGGGGATGTAGTATGTCATCTATATATTTCAAGTAATGGGCTTTTAGTTCCATTTTTGAAGCAATGAATTTGGGCTCTGTTAGTTTATCAATATAAGCATGAGTTCTGTGCCAAGGAGCAGTAAGTACTGTTTCTGGAATGTTAATAGCTTCGTTGTTCCATACACTGAAGAACATAATAGTATGAGCAGTTTTAGTTTTCCATTCTAAGTTGGAATGTATGAGATTAGAGTATCGAGGTCGGGTATGCCTAATTCTATAATTTATCTCGTTTGAGAGAATATTGGAGATTTGTGATCTGGGTAGAATCTGAAGGAGTCTGATGCCAAGTATGGTGTTAACTTGGATGACGCGACTGTGAATAGAGGGGAGGTCTAGCTCTTTCCTCATGACGAGAACTTTGGCAGTCAGTGGGCATCCAAGTATAATTCTCTTGGCCTCGTTCTGTAAAACTTCAAGGGGTTTGAGGGCACTTGGTGGAAACACACTAAGAACTGGGCTTGCATAGTCTATCATGGACCTAACAAGGGAGATATACATCAACCTTAGGAGAGAGAGAGAGAAGATATACATACACACACACACACACGCACACACACACACACACACATACACACACAACAACACACACACACACACACACCACACAACACCACACACACACACAACACACACACACACACACACACACACAACCACACACACACAACACATACACACATACACAAACACACACACACACACACACACCACAACACACACACACACACCACACACACACACACATATATATATATAATATATATATATATATATATATATATATAGAGAGAGAGAGAAGAGAGAGAGAGAGAGAGAGAGAGAGAGAGAGAGAGAGAGAGAGAGAGAGAGAGAGAGAGGGGCGGGAGGGGGGATAAATAGATAGATAGATAGATAGACAGAAAGAGAAGGGATGGGGGGGGGGCGAGGGAGAGGGAAGAAACACACTCTTCCCAACAACCAGAAACAGGTCCTGACATCCATAGGACAGACAGTTCTCTCTTCTCCATATTGTCTAAAGCTACAGCAGTAACAACAACCGTCTTGCCTCTAATGCCTATCTCTCAACACCTGTCAATCAGTTTTCACGCACTCTAATTAGTTGTATCACTCCTCCGCGTCTCGGCTGATATCGTTTGACTTTTCGATGTCTTTTCAAAATAAAGTTGTGGTATATTTTCCCTTTCACTGAATATGAATTGGCGCGTGGATGGTTGGATAGATAGACAGATAGATACGTTGAGATTTAGATACGCAGATAGATAGATTGGTAACGAGATGAACAGACAGACGGGAGAGTATCCGGAAATATGCAAACACAAAAGACGTCATGATCCGGTAATCCTTAATTCTTTATTATATTTTGCTGTGTACGTAAAAAGTGTTGACGCTTCACAGAGCACTAGTTTTGTCCACAGAGCGAGAGGAATCCGGCGAAGGTCAACCTCACCACACTAACGTTCGTCTTCACAAGATTTCCTAACCCTCACCTCCGTTACCTATATTTCTTTAATGTGAGGGAGATAAAACGTCATGGTACATCCCATCATGCTTTTGTGCTATCCCAATTCTCCAGCTTCTTCTCCTCATCCTCTTTCTCCTCCCCATCCAGATCCTCCACCTCCTTCTCATCCTGATCCTCCATCTTCATTACATCCTACTTCTCCATCCCCTCTCCATTCCCTCATCATCCATTGTGTCATTAATCTTCATCCTCTACATTCCTCCATCCTTTTTTCTCCATCCCCTCTTCATCTCCCATTTCTTTCTCCTTCCCCCCCGTTCCCTTTTTTTCCCCACCCCCCCCCCCCCATTTTTTTCCCCCCACCTTTTTTTCCCGTTTTCACCCCCCTTGCCCCCCTCCCCCCCCCCCCCCCCATTTTTTAAAAATCCCCCAAAAAACCCCTTTTCTTGGTCCCCCCACCCCCCGGGGCCGGAAAAACCGCCTTTTTTTTCCCCCCCCCCCCTGGGGGGTTCCAATTCGGAACCAAGGCAAAAGGAATTGGAAATCAACCCAATTTTTTGGGAAATTAAAAAAAATGGGTTTTTTAAGGGTAAACGGAAAAAAATCCAAGCAGAAAGGTTTGGAAGGGGGAAAGATTACGAAAAATTAGGGGAAAAAAGGAAAAGGGGGAATATTGGGGAAGACGGGAAGGAGGGGGGAAAAAGGGGGAAGGGGAAGGAGGGAAAAAAAGATAAAAGGGGAAAAGAATGGAAAAAAGGGGAGGAGAGTTGGGGGAAAGAAGGAAGGGGAAAGCGAGAGGGGGGAAAAGGGGAGAGAGAGAGAGGGGAGTTTAGGGGGGAGGGGGAGAAAAGGGGAGGGGAGAGGGGGGAGGAGGAAGGGGAAGAGAGAGAGAGGGGGAAGAGGGGAGAAGAAAAAGGGAAAAGGGAGAGAAATGAGAGAGTGAAAAATAAAGAGAGAAAAATCTTTTTAAAAAAACGTGGGCCCGCCCCACCGACATTGCTGTCTGCCGCGTTTTTGCAGACCCTTGCTTTAAAATACGGTTTTGTTAACTGACTTCATTTGTTTTTTTTTTTTTTTGGCCCAATCTACCTATTACAGTTTTAAGGCTTAAGCCCCGGGAATTGCATAAACCCCAGCCGGGAATGAAGCAAGCATCACCAAAAACGTCAGAAAGAAAACTTGCCGAGAAATAAAAGAGGCTTAACAAGATCAACAGCTTGACCTTGAATTTAGCCTCTATCACGCAGGCAAGGACTACGAAATCGGGCCGAGTCGCTGTCATGTAAGACACTATCTTCTCGCCACGTGACGGCCTTCGAGAGACGAGCGAGGGAGGAACCTGTTCTCGGGGATGCACTGGGGCCCTTTAGGGTTTCAATTCCCCGGTCCCCCCTTTTTTCCCGGGATCCCATCTGCAAAGGGGACATGTCAGTAGGTGAAAAAAAATAATGGGGGTAAAAATGGTGAAATAGTCTAAACGGGATTTTGCGGAGTCCGACCCCAAGGGGTATTCAAAATAAAAAAGGATATGCATATCATAGAAAATAAAAACTATTGTCCGTATAATGAAATTTTGGGGGGGACTCGCACAATTTTAACAAGGGGCGGGGGAATAGAAATTTTTTTATTCTGATGGGTTTTCTGTCGAAGAAAAACGTGTTATCGCGATTTTACTGGGTTTTTGGGGGGGAGCGGGTTGAGGGTGGCATCGAGAGGATAGACCCCCCTTGGCTTTCCCCCGTTCCCCTGCCAATTTCTCTCCTTTTCTCTCTCTCCCCCTCTCCCCTTTCCCCT
>NC_051421.1:20145702-20160744 GCF_015228065.2 Penaeus monodon | reverse complement strand
TTTTCTCTCCTCTCTCTCTCTCTCTCCCCCTTTCCCCTTCTCTCTCTCCCCCCGATGTTTTTTACTCTAATGTCAATAAATCTGACCCAGTTATTCTCCGAATAAGCAAAGCGAAATACTCCAGTATAATAATGAAACGATGGCACGTGTGTACTCATTCCTTAATCTGTATAATGAGATCATCCTCAGTGGATGTTATCCCCCTACAACAGGAGGTAACACAACAGGTGTCCAAAACAAGATAGATTTATTCGTTCTTTGTCAGTAGATCATATACGGAGGTAGGGGCAAGACGAATGGAAATCCGTGGACGGATGATCTAGGACAAAGCATTTCAGTATGAAAAATGAACAAGTAAATAAATAAATATAATGAAAAAAAAAATCCCCTCTCTCTCTCTCTCTCTCTCTCTCTCTCTCTCTCTCTCTCTCTCTCTCTCTCTCTCTTTCTTTCTTCCCCCTCCCCTCTCTCTCTCTCTCTCTTTCTCTCTCACACACCTACACACACACACACACACACACACACACACACACACACACACACACACACACACACACACACACACACACACACACACACACACACACACACACACACACACACACACACACACACTTTATCATTATGATTATCATTTCCCATCATTATCAGTAATTATCATTATCCCTTATCCTTATCACCCACGCCAGGGATATACTATTACGAAATTAATGAGCACAAGTGACAGGGATTTTCGCTAACTTCCGTAACACACTAGGGGAGGTGGGACCGCTTCTGGCCTGTCCTGGGAGCCGAGATCTACTCTTGGTAATACTGGATAAATGTAGGTCGCTTGGGGTTAGCTTCCCAATATAGTACGGATGCTTGGTGAACTGTTTAGCTCCGCTCTTTCTCTCTCTTTCTTTCTTCCTTTAATGATTTGCTATCTTTCTTAATCTCTCTCTCTCTCTCTCTCTCTCTCCTCTCTCTCTCTCCTCTCTCCTCTCTCTCTCTCTCTCTCTCTCTCTCTCTCTCTCTCTCTCTCTCTCTCTCTCTCTTCTCTTCATCTTTTCCTCTTCTCTACTCTTCGTCACGAGATCAGGATCTCTCTCTCTCTCCATCGCGTCTTCTCATCTCTCGTTCTCTCTCTTTAATGCTGTTAATCATCCATTCACTCAATTTCTCTGACCTTCTGTCAGAGAAAGAAAGATCTGATAAATTTATTACGTCCAGTGGACGACAGACAATTTTACAAAGTAAGTACATAACCGTGTCTCGCAGAGCATGTTGTGAATTATATATACACATATTTATATGAAAGGAGGGAAGAGGGGAAAACAGAGAAGAGAGAGACTGATGAGAGAGAGGGAGAGAAACAGACAGACAGGTAAGCAAACAAACAAACAGACTAAACGAAAGCCAATAACAGACAAACAGGCAGATATAAAAACGAGGATTTCTCAGGGGGGCTGTGGGGTTGGGGTAACACGTGTAAGAGATTTATGCTATTAGAGGATTAAGAGAAAAAAAACGGAATGCTCTCAATTCGTCTATCAATTGACATAAAACACACGCCGTTTCATTCGCTTTTCCAGGCGTCGAATCACATAAGAGGTCTTCCTAGTATATATACGCAACATTATTTCAACTTCCAGAGCTGTTTGTTAGGCCTAAACACCTCGAAGATTTATTCCTTCCAGCAGGACTTTTTTAAGACGCAAAAAAGTCCCTGCGAGGAAAATAGGTCACCTTTTTGCGATATTGGTGAGGGGAAACGGGGCTCCGGGGGGTGAGGGAGGCTGAAACGGCACTGAGAGAGTTTTGGGCTACGAGGAAAGTTAAGGCAGTTTATGAGGAGAGTTGAATGAGGAACAAGCTGCCGAGATGAAGGAGGGCGAGAGGGAGAAGCGCGGGATGGAATGGGAGAAGGATGTGTGGTGAGAGCGGTGGTGACCGGAAGACGAGGAAGCGTCAAGCAGATGATTGGGAGAAGGAGCGCGAGAGGAAAGGGGATTAGAAGAGGGCAGAGAAGACAAAGGCAGCAAGTTGGATGCTGTTCGATTTCGATAAGTTCGTTTCGTTCAAGTCTTCAGCCAAAAATATACATCCGTCCGTATTTGCATAAGTCAAATCTGAAGCAGAAAGAAGTAGAGATTCACACTGATTCAAAGAAATTCCTGCTACATCCAAGGCACACGGGATATTAAATAAAATAAGCATGGAAGTGTAAGAAATAGAACAGGAGGTTCGTAAAAGTTTAAATCCAGTTACGCAGCTTCCTTTCAGCATGCGCCCGAGACGTCGTAAAGCTAGAGAACATCCGCATTGCCACATTACTTACGCCCATGGAACCAATGGTAGAAATCGGCTGTTTGTGTATGCGTGGGTGTGGGCGTAGGTGTCAGTGTGGGGATACTGTCCGGAGTATCATTCTATTGCACGAGCACGACCAGACATTTCTTTACAAATGGATTTCATGAATGTAACGTCTCGCACCGTCATTCCACTCTATGAACATTGTCTGTGCTCTGGCCCCACGTCACGCTCCACTCCGGTAATCGGGTTACTTCATCCCTTCGGTCTGATCGTCATTTTTATTACTATCATGATTGGGAGATTTACTGTTGCTACTGTTATTATTTCTTTTGCTATTGAAATTCCTCCTGGCGATGCAGTAGCTTAGATGTTATTACCGTTATGTTACATGTATGTACATATAATATACCATTTATCAAACTTCCGCGAAAATCCTTGTTTAATCCTGATCACCTGATTATAAGCCATACAGTGATTTCCTGAAAACGTTTTCTTCCAGTCATAAGCTAACGACCCTCCCCATCCTCCTCTCCCTCCCCCTCCTCCTCTCCCTCCCCCTCCCCCTAATATGCCCCCACCCCCGCCCACTCTGCCCCCACCCGAGAGCTCTCCGCGGGCCGAGAACAGATCCTCCTTCCCTTCGAAGATCCTTTTTATTCCCTCGCCTCTCCTTGCCCGCCCACTCGATGCGCCTCCTCGCCCGCCCGAACGTCTATTCCAGGTCACGGCCTTTTTTTCCCCCATTTTCCTTTTATTCCATTGCGTATGCTATCAATTCTTATTTTGATCGAGTCCAGTCTGATTGTAAAGCTATGCAGTCCTAATGGTATTAGAGTTAAATACGAGAATATAAGAATTGAAAAAAGTGTAAACGAATTAATGATTAATGAAACGACAAATGTGAAACGAAACAACCGAAGAAAAACGCAGCTACTCGTGTTAAAAATAACAATAAAAGAATCAAACGTTTCGGTAAAAAAATAATAATAATAAAGTAAGTTTTCGCGATAGAAAAGGGAGAGGGGAGAGGGGAGAGGGAACAGGGCTGGTGGCAGGCGGGGGGGGGGGGGGGGCTTCAGGACGGACGCCCGCCGGAAGTAGATCAAACCGTGATTGACAGCGGCCCAAGAGGAGGAGGATAGGGCGGGCAGGGAGGTGGGGGTGGGAGGGATAGGGAAAGGGGTTCGCCTGATTTCAGCCGTTTGGCATCCCTTCCGAAGGCGGTTTCCCTCGCCACCCTCTTTGCGCATTCACACATATATATAAAGATGAGTGTGTGCGTGTGCATAAATAAATACCCCCCCTACACACACACACACACACACACATACACACACACACACACACACACACACACACACACACACACAACACACATACAACACAATATATATATATATATATATATATATATATATATCATATATATATACATATATATATACCATATATATATATATATATATATATATATATATATATATATATATATATATATATATATATATATATGATTATGTACACACACACACACGCACGCACACAAACAAACAAACACACATACCTATACCTATACACACTGCATACCTATGCAGTGTGTACTATAAATTGACGCTCACATGTGCCTTTATCTTCATTATTACTTTATCGTATTTGTCTGATGTCCGCATACTTTTTACCAACCGGCCTAATCCACAGCGAAACAGATAAAGTGCATGGGGAAAATATGAGGGGCAATGAAACCACGACACACAGAGCGCGCGGAAAATAAATTTGTTTAGCCTAAACCTTCCCTTAAACAAACAGGAGTCGCCGCGCGCACGCTCTCGCGGGTGGCTTTCAAACAGTGCGTGCGCCCATACTAATGTTACGTCCGTGTAAGCACACAATGGGTAGTCTCGCCGGATGAAAAAGGGTTAAAAAGAAAAGGGTGAAAGGTGAAGCGGGGTGGGAGATGAGGGTAGGGGAAGGGAGGAGGGAGGAAGACCAGTTTCGGGTTGTGGGAGAAAGAGGAGGGGAGGGAAGGGGAGAGGAAGGGAAGGGAGGAGGGGGGGAGGAAGGGAAGGGAGGAGGGGGGAGGAAGGGAAGGGAAAAGGAGGTAAGTGTGAGGAGGGAGGAGGGGGTGGGAGAAGGAAGGGAGGGTGGTGAGGGGAAGGGAAGGGAAGAAGGGGTGAGGAAAGGGGGGAGGAGGGGGAGAAGAAAAAGCGGGAGGAGGGATATCAAATTAAGGAAGGTAAGCGGATAAGAAAGGAAAGGGGAAGAGAGCGAGAGGATGGTGGGGAGGAAGAGCGAAAGAGACGGAGAGGAAAGGAAAGGAGATGGAGGGGAGAGGAAGGGGGGAGGGGGTAGAGCAAAGCAACACCAAGGACCAGCGAACGTGAGAACGCGAGAGCTGCAAGATCCTCAGGAGAGAATGAGATCGCTGAAACGCCGGATCTTGGAAGATGTCAAATTATGGGATGAAAGAGAGAGATAATACAGGGAAAATATGAATAAAGGTAAAAAATATATATATAATAAAAAATAATTAAAAATAAATGAAATGGTGTCACTGGAATTATTAGAGATAAGTATCAATGATGATTGGGAAATAGAGAAATGCAAGTGATGAAGAGAAGAGAAAAATCTTTGAATGTCAAAGGATAAATTTCCCTCAAAACGAATATAGAACAGCAATACAAAGAGACTTCAAAGAAAGAGGATGAAAGATGCGTGGTAACAGAGAGGGGGAATGAGGGAAGAGAATAAGAGTGGGAGGGAACGAGGAAGGTAGGGAAATAGGAGGAGGAGGAGGACGTGGAGAAAGAAGAGGTGGAAGAAGTGAAGGTGGAAGAAAAGGAGTTGGAGGAAGAGGAGGAGGAGGTGGAGAGAGAAGAGGAGACGAGGATATGGAGGAAGAAGGGGAGGTGGAGGAAGATGATCAAAATGAAGCCAAGGTGAAAGAAAGTAATGAAAGAAAGGCAAGGAAGAGGGGGTGAGGAATGAAGGGATGTAAGGAAAGGTGATGGAGAATGAAAAAAGTGGGAAAGAGGAGAAGAGGAGAAAGGCAAGAAAAAGAAAATATGCAAACAGAAGATAACGAGATAACGGGAAGGGATAAATCTGAAATAAAGAACGATAACAAACGGGAAAGCGCAACGGATTACGAAGAATGAAATTAAATTCTGAGAGACTACGTGAACAACAGTGAGTGGGGTGGGGTGGGGGGGAAGGGGAAGAGGTCGATCAATTTGTTAGTGGGATTATTAATGGCCGAGGACGACCTGTCAAAGCGCCCTTGCAAGAGCCCCCTTAAGAGAGAGAGAGAGAGAGAGAGAGAGAGAGAGAGAGAGAGAGAGAGAGAGAGAGAGAAGCGAGAGAAGGCGAGAGAGAGAGGATGAGAGAGAGCAATCGCATTGGGGGTTTAAATGAATGCAAAAGTAAATCTAACAGGAAACACATTTTGCAAGCGCTCCCAAGATAATACGAATTAACGATTAAACCACGGCGGCGGCCGGCGCTGGAGGGAATTCCATTGTGCCCCCGGACGCCGCCCGCCGGAGTACAGTCGACAAACACACTGGAATCCAACGGGCCAACACTCAACGCTCGACCCCGCTATTGCGACACTGGTAATGCACTCGGCCCGCCGCCTCCGAGGTGCGACGCGACGAGTGCAGTGCCAGTGAGTAAGCAGTGTCATCGGCTGGGGAAAAGTACGAGGTAACGAAGTAGATTGGACGGTATCCGGTGATATGTGTTGAGAGCGCGGGACAAAGAGGTAATCACTCTGTCAGTAGATGCGCAGAAAAGAGGCAGAGGCGTGTTTGTTCATTATTTCCACTCTTTTTTCTCCATATCTTCCCCGAAATAACAAGTTCCTTCATGGAGAACACAGTTTTCCCCGTGTGACACACCGTGGTCGCCCAGTGTCGAACTCCCAACGCCGAGGAGCGTGTAACGGGAGTTAATACAGATATGAATGGCCACGTGGGCACCTCGGCGTCGGCGGGGGCCCCATACCGGCCGGGCAGCGCGAGCTCGGGAAGTCAGGACAGGCGGATCCTGTGCCGTGGACCCTTCGGGAGATATCTGCTGGCTTCCTCGGGGTTAACGCTGGCTCCCATTGTGTCCCGCGGATAATAAAGATTTATTAAGTTGCTGATGTCTGTTATTTCGATGCTGAGAAGGACTTGTATGGGATGGGAAGGAACTGTACGCATACATGGGCGCGGGATGGGAATGTCATCTAAGATTTGGGGAGAAGTTTTAAAAGTCACTGAGCTCCAAATATATCTCCTCAACGAAATGGATATTTATGAGCTCCTTTGCCTCCTAAGAAGGGACTGCCATGAGCCTTTGTCCACGAGTCTGATGAAGGAGGTAGAATACGTAACATGTCAGGTACATTTTAAGCTACGAACCTGAATTTCTTGGTGTGTGTGCGTGTGTGTGTGTGTGTGTGTGTGTGTGTGTGTGTGTGTGTGTGTGTGTGTGTGTGTGTGTGTGTGTGTGTGTGTGTGTGTGTGTGTGTGTGTGTGTGCATGTGCATGTGCGTGTGCGTGTGTCCGTGTGTGTGTGAAGACGAGGAAGGAAGACCTACTTGGGAGACCTGCTTAACTACCCTGAGTTAAAAGCCTTCGTTTCGGGCGGCTGTATTTCTCAGGTAATGATGCCACCCTGAAGGTCGCTAACTTAGGGTGACGGCGTGAGCTGCTCTCTTAATGGGCTTTTCTCTGACCTTTATCAGTCTACATGAGACTGAGATATAGAGGGCTCTTTATGGAAGACAGGCCAAAGGGTCATTCAGGCATTTTAACAACAAAGGGGAGCAGCGCTTGTGACCACCAGTGGAGCTCGGGCGAAGCGCGACGGCCGCTCCACAATGTATCGCTCGCTCGTCGAAGCAATCTGTTAACCCGGCTTGTGAGGCTGACCCTGAAGACGATAATTATCATGACAACAGGCACTCCTTTTTTACGGGGTGCCTTTATTATGCCTGCAATTAGCTCTCTACTTAACAACCTTTTCCTTTCTCCTTTATCTTCTCTCTCTCTCTCTCTCTCTCTCTCTCTCTCTCTCTCTCTCTCTCTCTCTCTCTCTCTCTCTCTCTCCCTCTCTCCTATCTATCTATTTATCTATCTATCTCTTTTTATCTATCTGGTTGTTTCTCTTTCTCTTTCTATATCTCTCTCTCGTCTCTGTATATATATATATATATATATATATATATATATATATATATATATATATATATATATAAACCTTCCTCTTGGCCCCTTCCTCCTATGCTCTCTTCTCGTAAGGAGGGATGTAAGGGAACTCTGAGAAAACTATAGATGAAAGGAAGAGCTGCGAAGTGGAGAAGATTGTTCAGCATTAAAGTGGAAGAGGGGAAGAAAGCAGAAGAAAAGAAGAGGGAGGAAGAGAGGAAATGAAGGTGGAGGGCGAGGTGGAGCGGTGTTGTGAGCACATTACGGGCCCCGGGCACGGAGTCCTGGTGGGAGGAGGGAGGAGGAGGGGGGTGACGGGTCGATAAAGTGGCTTCCGACCGACCGTTTAAGGCCGCGACATCCTCGTCAGCAAGGTCCTCGATCCGTCCTTCCGCCTCTACCTTATTATTTCATTACCTTCCCCTGCCCTCAACGCCTCTCCTTCGCCGGCCCCTCCTCTCTGACCCTCCTTTGACTACTTATTTCACGAATAAATACACTTGTTATCAACTGTGCTTTACCCTTCGTTCACTTACTATGAGCTTGTATCTTCACTACCATCTGATCGATCTTGTAACCTGCCGAGCCTTTTCATCTTTACATCCTTTTACAGCCTGATTTACTCTTAAATATCTGTTATCATCGTGTTATCCTCGTTAGCTCTGAGATCTTCATACTCTAGAACCCTGGAAAACAATCTGGACCTATAGCATATGCACCGCGCGTGAAGCTGTTACCGATACGTTTGTCTATTAACTTGAGCTAACAGAAAATTACACACTCTATCCGTATGCTTGCCACTTTGCCTCCTTGTGTTCTCGCGAGGCAAAGTCAAGGAGAGGGGCCTTTCCCATGGGGTTAAAGTGTATCGAGATAACTGCAGCTTTCGTGTTTGCATACCGTTGTCTTTTGGCCTTTTCTCAAGCTGAGTCTTTGCCTTGATTATACATTTATTTCTATCTTAAGGGACTTCCATTATCTGAACACTCAATGAATGTACATGAGATTACGCACAGAATTCCGTGATTGATAAAAGTTTAGGTTGAAATGGCCGAAAATTTCGACCCCGTTTCAGGTCATCATCACTCGTAAGAATTCTGTCAATGATGCATTTTCGCTTCAGAAATTGCGGGTTGTGGATTTTCATATCAACAGAATATCCGTGACTTCCTTGTATCGCGAAGAGAAGCTCATCCTTTTATGTACCCTGATAACTGCGGCTTTAATGTATCCAAATAACCGCGCCCCGTTGAAAAAACCCTTCATTACAGGTGTAACTCGTGTATCTTAGCCAGCGCTTCACCGTGATGTCTGGGCCGATTTTCTGGGCTTAATATCGGCCTCTGAATTATTTATACACACTTTTCTGATAGGATTTTAGGAGGTGGGAAAGGGTAGTGGTAACGTAAAAATGTGTACTTTAAACTTGCCTCTAGAAGTCTATCGGAAAAATCCACTCGACTGGATGTGAAAGTCAATGAGAGTGATAACTTTAAATTTTGGAGTACGAGAATTTTATATACGTGACCTGCCTGCGACGGTGTGAGTCTGAGGATAGGGAAAGGGAAAGGGCAGGGCGCAGGGGGAGGCGGCAGAGGTCCTGGTGAGGGCTGTGGGCTGGAGTTTGGCTTCAGACAGGTGAACAGAGGGATAAGAAAAGGAATAATTTGGTTATATACTTTTTTTTATTTACGAATCAATAGTGATGCAAGTCAAATCGAATACTGGAGATGCTGTTGTTTGAGGAAAGACGACCTCTCAGTATTTTTGTTTTGGTTTGGTTTTATTTATTTATTTATTTATTTATTTATTATTTAGTTTTTTTTCAATCTTGTCTAGCTGTCACCTTTATCTGATCCTCATATTGTTCCATACTCGACAGTCTCCATCTTGTACGACTTTGACAGAAGAAAAAACTGTTAATATATTCAGAAGTTTCGTCAACAGTGACTCCATCGCCACGTCTTGGCAAAAAAAAAAGAAAAATGGAGGCTGACCTTTCCTCTCTCTCTCCTTTCGACATTTGCATCCCTGTGTCTTCTTCCTAGCTTTTTATAAACATGTCCCAACACCTAAAAAAAAAAAAATCCTTAACCGCCACACTCGAAGTTTTCTCAACTCGACCCAAGATATTGCCGCGATTCCTCCAGAACATTCCACTGAAAGTTTCTTCGCCGCGACGGAGCAACTCTTATTGTGGGCAAGACAACGCTGTTAAGGAATTACGGCCCAAGACAAACTTTCTCCGGAGAGGAAGTTGTCTTTAAGTTGCGAGGGAGAGTTACGCATGTGTTGATGGCCGCAGCGGATATCATGAGATGGATATCGTGGGTGGATATCGCGAGATGGGGAAGGATGAAGGGGATAGACGGCGATAAAAATCCGTGATTAGAAGATGAGCTGAAGAGGAGGTCGGTGAGAAGGTAAAAGAAAATGGCAAAGAGGGTGAGAAGGTGCCTCGAAGAAAAAGAAGAGAAGTTGCATTAGAAGAGAAAAGAAAGGTGATAATGATGGCAATCGTAGTGATAATGAAAATATAAATATCAATGATGATAATGATGATGATAATGACGATAATAATAATGATGATAATGATAATAATGAAAATTATAATGATAATATTGATAATAATATATAGCTGCAATAGAAGAAGAAGAAGAAGAAAGGAGGCACACATACGAAATAAAAGACATTGTTGTTTTTTCATTTATTTTCCTAAAAGCTCATCATTTCAGCAAAGAAGAAAAAAAAAGCAAGAAAAAAATAGTTTTTTGGTAACTATAGTGTACAGAACGAACACATTGCATTGTCTTCTTAGGTTCAACAATGAAAAAATCTGCAACATTGCTAAAGTGAATTGTTGTAACAAGTTTTATTTTTCTGGGGAAATGAATACGTCTGAAACCTTTTGTCAAATTTATTTCCTTTACCTCGAGCTACTTTAAGGTTATTATGGATGATGCGGATGGGGATTAAGTGTGGAAGTCGCAATCTTTCACTCTCTCTCTCTCTCTCTCTCTCTCTCTCCTCTCTTCTCTCTCCTCTCTCTCATCTCTCTCTCCTCTCTCTCTCCCTCTCTCTCTCTCTCTCTCTCTCTCTCTCCTCTCTCCTCTCTCCTCTCTCTCTCTCTCTCATCTCTCTCTCTCCTCTCTCTCTCCTCCTCCTCTCTCTTCTCCTCTCTCTCTCTCTCCTCCCCACTCCCCGTCCGCAGCGCCTCCCTCCTTCGCATCCGTCCTCGCCAAAAATCCGCGCAGCGCTGCAGCCGCAACGCTCCTCCTCCTCCTCCTATTCCTCTCCTATTCCTCCTCCTCCTCCTCCTATTCCTCCTCCTCCTCCTCCTCCTCCTCCTTCCTCCTCCTCCTCCTCTCCTCCCCCTCCTCCTCCTCCTCCTCCTCCTCCTCTTCCTCCTATTCCTCTCCTCCTCCTCCTCCTCCTCCTCCTTCCTCCTATTCCTCCTCCTCCTATTCCTCCTCCTCCTCCTCCTCCTCCTCCTCCTATTCCTCCTCCTCCTCCTCCTCCCTCCTCTTCCTCCTCCCCTCCTCTCTTCCTTCCCTCCTCCTCCTCCTCCCCTCCTCCTCCTCCTCCTCCTCCTATTCCTCCTCCTCTATCTTCCTCCTCCTCCTCCTCTTCCTCCTATTCCTCCTCCTCCTCCTCCTCCTCCTCCTCCTCCTCCTCCTCCTCCTCCTCCCATTCTTTCCTCTCCTCCTCCTCCTCCTCCTACCTCCTCCTCCTCCTCCTATTCTTCCTCCTCCTCTTCTTCTCCTCCTCCTCCTCCTCCTCCCCTCCTCCTCCTCCTCCTCCTCTTCCTCCTCCTCCTTCTCTCCTCCTCCTCCTCCTCCATTCCTCTCTCCTCCTTCTCTCTCCTCCTCCTTCCTCCTCCTCTTCTCCTCCTTTCCTCCTCCTCCTCCTTCCTCCTCTCCTCCTCCTCCTCCTCTCTCCTCTCTCCTCCTCCTCCTCCTCCTCCTCCTCCTCCTCCTCCTCCTCTCCTCCTCCTCCTCCTCCTCTCCTCCTCCTCCTCCTCCTCCTCCTCCTCCTCCTCCCTCTCCTCCCTCCTCTCTCCTCCTCCTCCTTCCTCCTCCTCCTCCTCCTCCTCCTCCTCCTCCTCCTCCTCCTCCTCCTCCTCCTCCTCCTCCTCCTCCTCCTCCTCCTCCTCCTCCTCCGGGCTCCGAGTCTCTCTTGCGTCTCGCAGCGGCTCAAAGGATTAGCTGCTGGAAGCTCATTTGACTTCGACAAGACCACATATCGGTGCGGGAAGACACTTGCCGACTGATGGAAGAAAACACACATCTTTAATTTTATTCTTCTTTCAGAAAAAAGGAAACAAAATACCAAAGTATGTATTCGAAAAAAGTGAAGAGGAAAGAGTGAACGCGAGAAGAAAGAATAGTTGGAGCGAACTCCAACTTGCTGTAATCTCAGGGAGCTCATTTGACCCTCAACGGCGTGGGCCAAAGGATTAGCGTATGATAATGTCGACAGGAGCAGGCTTAGCGACCAGCGCGGTAGAGTTAAGGAGATGGAGGTCGTTCCGTGATTATCCTTCTCGGATGTACTCACCGAATGAAAAAACGCGAGAAATGTAATCCTGTTATTTCCCCCAACTTATAATTCTCACTTTTCCAAATTTATGAGTTACGTACAAGTTACATGCAATTTTCTCCACGACATCTACCATCTGTAACAACAGTAGCAACAGTAATCATGGACAGGTTCAAAATTCACTCAAAGCCCTTACACGTTATTCTTGGGAACTTGAGGAGGCGCCTCAAAGAAAATCCTACCAAGCAAAACTTTCTCATGTCAAAAGATACAAAGCAAGTGGGGAGAGCTGCTGCCTATCTGCCGACCTCACTTCTTGCCTCTTCGATCCGCGCTGATGTGTGAGGGCGACTTCGATCAGCTCCTGTAACTAACTACCTCTCGCTGTAGAATTTCGAGGTAGTGGTCGCTGAAAGTCGCATAAAAACGCGGCTCATTGAGTAACAGTAACACCAGACCGGGCTCTGTATTATTCAGTCCCCGCGGAACAGGTTAAGCAATGAATGGGGACGTAGGCTGGGAGACCGGTGGCCATTGTATTAAAAAAAGTTGCTGTAGTAGTAGTAATGGAATACAAATGGTTACTGTCGTTCGTGTTATCATGTCGTTTCTCCCTTTGTGTCTCTGTTTTGATTCTCCTCTTCCTCTTCTTCCTTTTTCACCGATGTTGTTTTGTTATTCCTTTCCCTTCTCTTCTAATCTTCATCACAAGAAATATCAATTATTTTGATCTTCCCCCTGTTTTCAGTCCTCTACTAAATGGTCAATATGAATTTGTGGGGATATTCAAAATAGATTGATTTAGATACATATGAAAGAGAAACAATTTTAAAAACGAACTCGCAAACTTAACCTTTTACATTTTCCTAAAGAAAAAGATAATGGTGCTTAAAAATCAAGCTCCAATTCACGTCGTAATTAACGTGTCATGTGACATGATGACACAGGTATGACATGGAGCTGCAATCAAGTCGTAAAGGAATGTCAACCAAATATAATGATTCTGTCGCGTGATATGATAATGTGGCCATGAAATGGTGATAATAATAGGGAGAGAGAGAGTCAGAAAGTTTGAAAAAAGAGGGAGAGATAGAGAGAAAGAGCGAAGAAGAGAAGGAGAAGGAGAGAGAAAGAGAGAGAGAGAGAGAGAGAGAGAGAGAGAGAGAGAGAGAGAGAGAGAGAGAGAGAGAGGAGAGAAAAGAGACAGAGAAAGAGACAGAGAGAGACAGAAGACAGACAGACAGAAGAGCAGACGAGAGACAGAGACAGAGACAGACAGACAGAAGACAGAAGAGAAGTGAGAGTGAAGAGAGAGAGAGAGAGAGAGAGAGAGAGAGAGAGAGAGAGAGAGAGAGAGAGAGAGAGAGAGAGAGAGAGAGAGAGAATAAAAAGAATAAATAAATAAGCAAGTAAAACCCCCTCTAGAGTATCCCCAAACCAAAATAATTTTAAAAAGCAATAAAATAAAATACGGAACATGCAAAACGAAAATATACCAAGTACAAAGTAAAGGCCACCTGGACGAGTAAAGAAAAAAATAAGAAACAAAGTAAGAGAGAAAGTTAGAATGAGGGAAAATAAGAAAGAAAGAGAGTTAGAAAAGGGGAAAATAAGAAAGAAAGAAAGCGAGAAACAATAAACAAGTAAATGGAATGACAAGCAAACAAAAAGATCAATCCGAAGCGACAATCAACTGCTGGCCCCGATGCCACGCAAAACACGCCCTCCTCAGCGAAGAAAATGTAGTAATGCAAATCAATATGGACCAACAAGCTCTCCCGAGTGGATGCGACCGAGACCGAGGCGGGGGGGACCGACAGCCTATCCTCCCCCCCTCCCTCCCTAGCCCAATTGCTATTCCCTATCCCCCCCTCTCCCTTTTCTCCTCTCCCCATTCTCGTTGTTAGCTTTCAGCTTTTCCTGTCTTCTTGTATCCTCTCTCCCTCCTCCTCTCTAGTTTCTTATGCCTCTTCCCTCTCCCTCTCCCCTTCCCCCTCATCCTCCTTCTCCCAACTCTTCCTTGTCTTCTGTCCTCTCCCTTCTCCCCCTCCTCATTCCCCGTCTCCACGCTTCTTACCTTCTGTCCTCTCCTTCATCCTCCCCTCTTCCAACCTTGCTCTATCTTCTTCTATCCCCTCCCTCCCCCCATCCTCCCTCTTCCAACCTTCCCCTATTTCACTCCCCTCCCCGTCCCCTTCCCTATCCTGCCTCTACGCCCATCCCCCCGTCCCTCGCCCCCTCAGACACGCCCGTATCGCCTTCTCCGTCCCTTGTTTATGTGGACAACCTCACGCCCTCCCCTCCCCCCCATCCCCTTCGTGTCTTCGTTTGTCTCTCTTCTCTTCTCTTCTCTCCCTCTCGCTTTGAACCGCCGTTTTCCCCCCTTTTTCCCCTCCCTTTGACTCCTCCTGTTTTTAAACGATCCTTTCCTTTCCTTCTCTCTCTCTCTCTCTCTCCTTTTCTCTCTCTCTCTCCTCTTCTCTTCTTCCTCTCTCTCTCTCTCTCTCCTCCTCTCTCCTCCTCTCTCTCTCATTTCTCTTTTCTCTCTCTCCTTTCTCTCTCTCTCTCTTTTCCCCCCCCCTTTTTTTTTTTTTTTCTTATATATTTTTTTTTTTTTTTTTTTTTTTCTTTTTTATATATTTTTTATTATTTATTATATTTTTTTTTTTTTTTTAATGTTTTTCATATTTTATATATATATATATATTTTTATATTTTTATATTATATTATTATTTGTTTTTTTTTTTTTTTTTTTTTGTGTGTTTTTTTTTTTTTTTTTTTTTTTTTTTTTTTGTCTTTTTTTTTTTTTTTTTGTTTTGTTATATATATTTATATATATATTATATAATATATATATATATATAATATATAATGTGTGTGTGTGGGGTGTGTGTGTGTGTTGTGTGTGTGATAAAATTATTAAAATATATATATATAATTTTTTATTATTTTATATTAATTTTATTATAGGAAAAAGGGAGAAAAGGGGAAGAGAGGAGAGAGAGAGGGGAAGGG